>NC_084485.1:2213132-2520723 GCF_030035675.1 Rhineura floridana
TATATTCAGTAAAAGCAGCAGAGAGAGATGGCTCCAGTATCAGCAGGGCAGTGAATCCACTCTGCGTTTTAGTCTGAGCTTTCAAGGAGCTGGCCAATGGGCTAGAGCCCTAACACCCAGAGGGGAGTCACAGCCCCACTGACATCAGAGCCACAACTGGTAAAAGTGGTCGTTAAAATGGATGTATTAGTGAAAATAACATACAAAATGCACTATATTAAGAGAAATTGCTTGCAAAAATGTGTCTATATTTCCCAAAGCCACTGGGGGGGAAATGTGTTTATTGGAAAACATTTGCACTGAAATACCACAGAATGTTCATTAGGATTCTTTTTTAAAAAAATCATAAATTGGTGCAGAAGTGTGGAGAACTGACTGTAAGACTGGAGAGAGAATGAGAGAACTGAAGTTGACCCATCCTTCCAATCCCAGTGCTGGTGGTTGCAAAGTTCTTTAGCCCAGGATGAGGAAAAAGCAGCATGATTGATAAACGGAACAAGCCAAAGTCTGTAAAGCACCCTTGATTATTTGCCTGAACAGGAGAGGAGGTGGCAGAATTGCGAGGTGGAGAGGAGTTGAAAAGTTCTCTTTTGTCAGCACCAAGAAAGGCTTCTCTAATGTGCCCTCCTCTCTCCCCCCTCAGGTACAGTCAAGCCTGGCACATGCCCTGCTCTGACCCCAACCAATGACACGCTGTGTGGCCAGTTCTGCTCCACGGATGCCAGCTGCCCAGGGGACGAGCGCTGCTGCGAGAGCAGCTGTGGGCAACAGTGCCTGCTCCCTCATGAAGGTAAGAGGGAAGGGCAGGCCCCCCTCGTGGTGTCAGTGAGATGTCGCCCTTCTGACCAGAATGTGCTCTTGACCACTCACCTGTGCAGCCAGGGCCTTGGTCCATCTCCCGGTAACATCAAGAGCCTTGCCTGTCTCTGCAGTGCCGGCGGGTGTCAGTCGCTCAGAGTCAGGTTAGAGGCATTTCAGTTTGGCCTTCTACCGCCACCCCTGCGTGGCTCGCCTGGACGTTGCAGCTGACCTCCACCGAGGACACTGCCATCCATGCCCAATGGGAGGCATCACTGCATGGCCTCAATCTGGAGACCTACCGGCACGCAGACGGACATGCAGGTCAGCCCAAGTCCTTGTTTTATCATCATCATCATCATCATCATTATTAACCAAAACCTCGCCAGACTGGCAAAGAAGCAAAATATAGGCATGAATTCAAAGTAGAACTATCTCAGTTTGGAGTAAGAGCAAAATAAATGGTTGGTTCCATAATTTCAACATTAAATTATTTGTTCATTTCCTTACTTATGTTTTAAATGCCCCACTTTACCTGCTGAACGTAACTGAAGGTTACTCACAAGTAATAACAACATAACTGAAAAGACACAAACACAATAGCAAGAAAAGAGCAGCATAAAATGACTACATTCCGATCGGCTGTTAAAATCAACCAGAGTCAAACGCCTGGTGCAATTCGGGATGGAAAGAAGTGGACCTTTGGATCATATTTGCAGATCAGGCGGTTGTAACAAGTGGGCCTTGCAACACCACGTTGCAGCATGAAGTGCTGCTGAAAAGCAGTCCCAATGCTTCCTTCCACCCTCCCCACAGTTTTCTGTCATCCCCTCCCAAAAATAACAGTGAACCAGCATTCCATGCTCCGTGCTCTGAGGGCTGTTTTGGGGAGGGTCACTCCCTTGAGAGTCTCCCCTCCCAAACATCCCTTCCCCTGCAAACCTCAGGATTCCTCCACACTGACTGAGATCACCCCATCGGGAGGAAGGATTCATCCTGTAACATAAATGTATTTTGGGGGGCAAGAGAAGCACACTGTCTAAGCGTGAAATTGCACAGTTCAGCTTTTCAGAAACCTCCTTTTTCTCCAACAAACATCAAAGAGGGAAATGTATCGTTCTGGTGGGCTTGGTCTAGTCCTATTACAGGCATATCAACCCTATCTGGAAAATTCCCAGGGGACAGATCTCTGTCCCCACAATCACTCAGTAGCAGAAATGAGTTGCATCCTGCAGAAGGGGGTATGGAAGGGATGCACAGTTCCACTTGTTGCCCACATGTCACTGGTGCACATCTCACATATGTGGTTGTGGCCACACACCAACTGGAAACCAGCGAGGAGTATTGCCACCCAAGACAATCCCCTGTGCACAGATGCTGAGCCCACCATGGAAGAGGCTTGCCTGCTAGAAAGTCATATTAATAAGAGGGATGTCAGGAGGGGGGAGTTGATTGGGCCCCTTCCGGGCACAGGGCCCTGGCATTTGCCCAGCTAGACAAGTGTTGGTGTTGGACATGATTTCAACTGAAGAAAAGGCACTTCGTATCAGAAAATGGTGCAAACACACTGAGTGCTGGCTTGCCACCCCCACAAGATTCACCTGAAGGCCTCTGTGGCCTTTCATTCTCCCCACATCATGTTCTCCTTTCCTCCCCAGTCCACAGCGGATACTGCCCCAAGGTGACACCCAACCCAGGCCAGAAGACGAATTGCTTAGCAACTTGCAACACCGACGGGAACTGTGGCTCCCAAATCCCCTTGCCAATCAAGAAGTGCTGCAGTGACGGGTGCCGGAGGACTTGCGTGGTGGCTGAGGAAGGTCGCTCTTTCTGGGGGGAGGGCAGCGGGAGCTGATGGTGGGTGGCAGTGGGGTGTACGTGTGGGTCTGTGGGGAGCCCCAGCTAATTTCTGCCAAGAAAGAGGGGCTGGCTCAAGCCAGCCTGGGTGCCACTCACAGAATCTCCCCTCCCAAATGTTCGGCTGTGGGGCGAGTAGCAGTGTCAGAGAATTCTGCCGGAAACGGGCGTGGAGGTTTGTGAGGCTCACTTATTTGTCCTGTCTCCAGAATGGGAATCAGTCCAGCAAATGTGTTGAGTTCAGTCCCCATTGGCATTGCATTTCCTTTGAGTTGAAATGAATGGGGTGACATAACATTATGACAGCGTAACTTACATAATTTACATAATTAATTATGTACATTATGCAGACAGTATGATGATGAATAATATAGTTTTTCGCAGAAGACAAACTGCAGCAGAATTCAGAACGAAAGACGATGCCTTCTTAAATGCTAGTGATGACTGCTTCTGGGAACCACACAGGAGGGAAAGGAACTCTACACATGCTCAGAAGTTTCTCCCTCTTGATTATTTGAGTCCTGACTTTCAAACGTCATTCTAGGAGGCCTGAGCCTTACTCAGATTATTCCCCCTGCATGTGTCTGGACCCTGTTGCCATGATCATGCCCATTCCAACAACGTCCAGTCATGGTAGATCTTGTGCACGAAGCCAGGAAAGTCGATTGAGAGCATTGGGGGGGGTAGGTGGGCAGAAGGAAGGGGACCTGTCCTGGGCAGGGGGGAGGGGCAGAGCCGGTTTGGGAGAGACTCGGCAGGACTGTTCTTTGGCTTTCCTGGGCAACAGTAAGGCTGGAGGAGGTGGAACTGGGCACCTGCTTCTGTGGCAAAGATGGAAACCCCTCGTCCTTCCTAACTTTTTTTTTCAGAGCACCCCGGCGTGTGCCCCCGAAGGAAAGTGGTGCAAACCTTTGCCCCCTGCAACGACACTTGCAGAGATGACAGGGACTGTCCCCTCACCCAGAAGTGCTGCTTCACCGGATGCAGCCTTGGCTGCCTGGACTCAGGTACTGGCAAAGGGTCTGGCCATGAGACCTCCCTTCCCCTCCCTCCCTCCAGCATTCTCTTCTGAGGGCACCTGGGCAGGTGCAGCATCATAGACCTAAGGGCTCCAGAGCTGGAGAACATCCCCTTATAACCCTCCATCCATTCCGCCTCTAACAGTCCGCAGTGACCGATGCCAACTGCCGCCTGATGTTGGACCCTGCCTAGCAATCATGACACGCTACTTCTACAACCCATCGCAGAAGAAGTGCTTCCAGTTTAACTACGGCGGCTGCTGGGGCAACAGCAACAACTTTAAGACAAAGAAGGAATGTGAGAAGGCCTGTGGGAAAATCAGTCCAGGTACAGATCACAGTAGTGTGGTTAGAGTGTTGGACTACGACCTGGCAGACCAGGGTTCGAATCCCCGCACAGCCATGAAGCTCACTGGGTGACCTTGGGCCAGTCACTGCCTCACAGCCTCAGAGGGAGGCAATGGTAAACCCCCTCCGAATACCACCTACCATGAAAACCCTATTCATAGGGTCGCCATAAGTCTGGATCGACTTGAAGGCAGGCCATCATCACCATCACAGGTCACGGAATCCACTAATGCTGTGCAAATCCTCCTCTCACTCCAGGGGGTGTTGAGGCCACCCACCCTGGGTTGACCTCGGAACCTCCCCCTTGCCTCACCTTGGATTCATTCCTAAATTAGTTCAGGGGCAGGGCTGCGGTTTAATTAGGGTTTTAAAACCCTAATTAAACATGTAGCAGGGGAAGTGGTGGGGAAAGGAGACCTTGCGCCTCCTCCCCCACGACTGAGTATGACGGGGGTCAATTCTGCAGGTGATGTGATGCCCCCCACAGAGGCATTGATTGGGTGGGAGGCATTGCAGCACCCTGTAGAATCACCCACTCCCTGAACTAAGGGAAGGCCTTTGCATCACCCACAGCATGCAGAATGGACCCCTCTGCTGAAAAGCCATTCAGCAGAAGAGGTGATCCTGTGCTGGTGATGCTGAAGAAGTGATTCCTGCATCCCCCTTCCCAGGAAGAAGCCCCGAGGGATTGATCCTGATGGGGGCAGGGGGGATGCAGCAGGCAAGCTGGCCAGAGTGTAGGGAAGTTTAAGCCCTCCGCTGTTGAGAAAATCTAGATTGTATTATAATTAAGATGTGCAAAGCTAAAGCAAAGTAAAGACAGCCATATCAAAGGTCAGAGAAGCTTCAGGGGACTGATTGCAATGTACTAAGATAAGGACAAAGAAACTAGCTGGGAGTTCTGCTTTATCTTCTCTATGCATATGTAACTGGCAAATAGCCACAAAGCGATGATCTGTCTTTAAGTTTAGTTTTCTTTGTTACAACTGCTTGAGCTGTTTGTAAGTTTCTGTTGGCACGTAGAGCATTGCTGAGATAAGGTATAAAAGGAGGGCCTGCTTTGTAAAAGGCAGGCAGCTTACTTTACGGGTGTGTCCCTATTCTGCAGAATAAATTTGGGTTGAACCTTCGACTGACTGACTTCTCGTTCTTGGTGGTAAATCAGAAAAAGCCTACCAAGGGGAACAAACAGCAATATTTGCAACACTGCTAGTTTCTGGACAATCTGTGTGTTTTTGTTAAGAATTGTATAGTAATGTTGTTGCTATGGGCCATTTTATTTGAATGGATGTTTCTGAATACAGTATTCTGAAAGTCCAGGATTGAAGGTGATATGAGAAGCAGAACTTTGATTTTCGTTCCTTTGGCTTCAAGATCAAATTGGGGGTTTATAAGAGTGAAGGTTGCCTTGGAAATTCTGCCACCCTCTTAGCGTTACGCCCAGAATTCACATTCAGTCTTGCAAGGGGAAGTGGCAGATTGGCACCAGCAATGTGAGCGACCAGTTGCCATCAGGAGTTATTGAAAGAGGACTGTCATCCTTGAAGGTACCCAGAATAAGGATGATTCCCATTTTAGTTTGGTGATATGATTTTTTTTCTTTGCAACAAGATGACTCATATTCTGCGCTCAAACGTTCATCAGTTCATATATATCCATTTGCTGATTTGCAGATGAGGTTTAGGGGGATCTGCAAGGACAGTTGGCATGGGGGTCCATAAAGGGGTGAGAGGCAGAAGAGACCCAAAGACTTGAACCAAGAAGCAAAAGCAAGATCCCAAATGGCCCTGGAGCCGGCACAGTTCCTGTTTGCCTGGTGGGAGAAGGCCGAGTGATTTCTTCCTCTTTAAGGAGGGATTTTGCATCATTCCAGGGAAGGAATACAGGCAGGAAACATGAAGCTGGGATTAAAACCTCTGGAAATGACTCTGGGGAAAAACCCACATGAGTTTGCACCTTAACATTTTCCTGCCCTAAGACAGACCTCTCCCTCTCTCCCTCCCCCCCTCTGGCCACAGAGGTTTGCAAGCTGCCAAAGGATCCTGGCATGTGCTTGGGTTATTCACAACAGTACTACTACAACTGGGCCACCAGGAAGTGTGAGATATTTGTCTACGGGCTCTGCGGGGGAAACGGCAATCGGTTTCACACCAAACTGGAGTGCATGATGGTCTGTGGGAACGTAGGTAAGTGACACGATGTATGGTGTGTGTGGTGGGAAAGGGTGCAAAGGGTGGAGTTCTCTCTCAGCTGTACTGCTGAGAAACTTAGCGATGGTAGAACTCCAACTTACTGCCTTGGGGGTGAAGCCTGCAGAGCATCCAGGCAGGAACTGGGCCCCAGCCACGCTGCTGGCAGCCCTACAGGCAGGGGCTCCATGTGGCAGCCTCTCTTGGCTCCCCTTGCCCAGGCTGTGACTCCTCCCCTTCTCTTTCCCCAGGAAGGACCACTGAGGACTGAGTTACTTGATATGGTCATTGCACGAAAGCATCCGAACTGCAGGAGTGGATGCCAATGTGGCGTTGTGACCCCTCTGGTTGCCCCGTGGCACCGGCCTCCTCCCTCTGCCTGTGGAGAAGCTGCAGGAATCACCTCCCCCTCTCTCCAAAATAAAAGAAACTGGCCTTCCCTGCATCTGCTGCTGAGTCTGGTTCGTGAGTTGCGCATGCTGTGCCTTGTCGAGGAGGCGGGTCCATTAGAGTGAATGGGGCACTCCCCCTCCACCCTCACCCTGTTCTCAGCTGGCCCCCGCCTGCTTGCCTCCTCCCTTACAGCCAGTCAGGGGGTGCCTCTGCATTTCATTGGCTCTCTGGCTCCACCTGCTGTTGGCCTCCCTGCCTTCTGCCCCAGCAGTCCCAATGGGCATCAGCCACCACTGGTCAAGGCACGCCTCTCTTTCCCTCCTGCCCCCATGCAACAGACACATGTCAGAAAGCCCTTGAGCTGTGCTACCTTGGGCCTGGAATGGAAGAGGACTGTAGTTATAGGGTTTTTTATTATTATTAATATACAACAATATGCATACTTGTGAAAATACTATTTGCCCCAAAAAGGGTTCCCCCAAGCATCTCACAATAAAAGAGTTAAAAAGCCTTAATGTAAAATGGGGGGGGGGCTGTGTGGAGCTGCTCTTTGTGCCAAGTTGCCTTCCAGGGGGTCACCAAGACCAGGAGTGTTTCCTGCGCCTTGCAGCAGCTGCCCAAAGACTCAGCCAGAGGTCTCTGCCCCATTCCTTATTCTCCCAGCTCCCTCTCCCCTGTGCTCTCCTCCCTCCTCCTGAATTCCTACAGGATTCCTAAGATTAATTCCCAATCTGGAGCATACACCGCTTATTTCCCTTTCCATTCTCACCACTTTATTCAACACTCTGTTGATAGAATCATTGACTGTGCCAATCCAGTTTGGGAATCAAGAGTGCCCCAAGGAAGCCATACGGATGACGCCAATGGGGGGAGATATGTCCTGATCCAGCAGGCTCTTCTTACGTTCTTAAACAAATTCACGTATAAATCTATGGTGCGGCCGCATTTGGAATACTGTGTACAGTTCTGGTCGCCTCATCTCAAAAAGGATATTATAGAGTTGGAAAAGGTTCAGAAGAGGGCAACCAGAATGATCAAGGGGATGGAGCGACTCCCTTACGAGGAAAGGTTGCAGCATTTGGGCCTTTTTAGTTTAGAGAAAAGGCGGGTCAGAGGAGACATGATAGAAGTGTATAAAATTATGCATGGCATTGAGAAAGTGGATAGAGAAAACTTCTTCTCCCTCTCTCATAATACTAGAACTCGTGGACATTCAAAGAAGCTGAATGTTGGAAGATTCAGGACAGACAAAAGGAAGTACTTCTTTACTCAGCGCATAGTTAAACTATGGAATTTGCTCCCACAAGATGCAGTAATGGCCACCAGCTTGGATGGCTTTAAAAGAAGATTAGACAAATTCATGGAGGACAGGGCTATCAATGGCTACTAGCCATGATGGCTGTGCTCTGCCACCCTAGTCAGAGGCAGCATGCTTCTGAAAACCAGTTGCCGGAAGCCTCAGAAGGGGAGAGTGTTCTTGCACTCGGGTCCTGTTTGCGGGCTTCCCCCAGGCACCTGGTTGGCCACTGTGAGAACAGGATGCTGGACTAGATGGGCCACTGGCCTGATCCAGCAGGCTCTTCTTATGTTCTTAATGTCCTCCCTCCACTCTCGCAGGCAGGATGCCTGAATGACATTTGCTTGGAATCACGACTGCCAAGTGTGCCTGCTGTTGCCCTCAGGTCCTGCTTGCGGGCTTCCCATTATGGGCATCTGGCTGGCCGCTGTAGGAACAGGAGGGTGGATGAGAAGGGCCCCATTTGGTCTGATCCACCTGCAGCCAGTCTCTTAGAATCATAGAACCATAGAGTTGGGAGGAACCTATAAGGCCATCAAGTCTAACCCCCAATGCTGGAATCCAAATTAAAGCTTACCCGACAGTGGGCTGCCCAATGGCCTCTTCTTATGTTCTTATCAAGCATAACACCATTTGCAAGTTAAAAAATCCAACCTCAAGCCTTCATTGAGAACTTTCCTTTTCTCAGTCAAACAATATAGTTGCACATGATGACTCATCACTGGGCCAGCAGTTCTCCTAGATCAGCCTTTCCTAGGGTTGCCATATTCCAGTTCCACAAATCTGGGCAGGCTAATTTGCATATTATGCAAATTATTTGCATATTATTTGTATATTATGCAGATATTTGCATATTAATATTTGGATTGTCCAGTTGTTTTGTTTTTGTGCCTAGGAATTACCACCAAAAACTGGGGAAAGATGTGAGAAATCTTTTTTTTTAAAGCAACATTTTCAGCCTTAAATGCCTAGACTCTAGTTTCCAACACTATGGAGTATTTATTGATTGTTTAAGAGAATTTATATCCTGCCCTTTTGCTGTTAAAAACAGAGCTCAGCACAGCTTACAAATATAATAAAAACAATAAAAATACACAATCAATATAAAAACATAATAAAAACACAAAATAGCAACAAACATAAAGTAAATCAGGGCAGCAGTACGGTTAACCATATACGATATATTTCAAAGATGTGGTGGGTAGAGAAAAACAAGAAGCCAAAACGTTAGGAAAAGGAGTCTTTCACACCACATGCTCAGTTCTAAATACTGTTGCAGCAAGTTTTACAAGTTCCTCCAGTATTCCACTGGTGCAGGCACTCAGACATTCAAAGTATCTGTACGTTTCTTAGGTTTTATAAAAGCAGAGCTTTGCTTAACTCAAAATTTCTCAACCACATCTACACAGGTTCCACCTCCCTACTCAAAATGAAACTGGGCCTGGAAGTGTGCAATAACCCCACACATACCTTGCTAATTAGATTATCAATGCCAGGATGTCTGTCTTATCGACTACTCTCCTGCTCCCCCCCCCACCGGGCATCATGAAAGACCCAGTCCTGGGCTCAGAAACAAAATAAATATCTGGTCCTCTTCAAAGTATTGAGAAGCCTCTTGTTTTAATTGAAATAATAATTATAAATTCTTGTTCTTATCACTAACGGGAGTTAATTATCTTGCATATGCTGCTGTTGCTTTTATGGCTGTAACAGAGTGAGGTTAAAGATAAGTGAAATGCAAATAGGAAAAAAAAAACACAGAAGGCAGTAACACTTTCCTAAATGTAATACCATACCAACCACGACAAGATTCCTATGAGTAAGGCAGAAAACTAAGCATCTCACAACCAGTCAGGATTCCTAACCAAAAACCAAAAATATGATAAATGAAGAAATATTTACATAAGCATGACTATCAAATATATTTATTATTTACACAAACTGTAAAGATATTTATAGTGCAATCCTAAGTTTATTTATTCAGAAGCAAGTCCCAGTGTATTCAGTGGGGCTTACTCAAACAGGGACACAACTGCAACCTCAAGTGATGAGCAACTTCATTCACACAACCCAAAATTCTGAATCATGCCACTTTACGCTGTTTTGCAACTGTTTATACTTGTTGTATAAAGATAAGTGAAATGCAAATAGGAAAAAAAAAAAACAGAAGGCAGTAACACTTTCCTAAATGTAATACCATACCAACCACGACAAGATTCCTATGAGTAAGGCAGAAAACTAAGCATCTCACAACCAGTCAAGATTCCTAACCAAAAACCAAAAATATGATAAATGAAGAAATATTTACATAAGCATGACTATCAAATATATTTATTATTTACACAAACTGTAAAGATATTTATAGTGCAATCCTAAGTTTATTTATTCAGAAGCAAGTCCCAGTGTATTCAGTGGGGCTTACTCAAACAGGGACACAACTGCAACCTCAAGTGATGAGCAACTTCATTCACACAACCCAAAATTCTGAATCATGCCACTTTACGCTGTTTTGCAACTGTTTATACTTGTTGTATGGTTATTGGATTTTAAATGGCTTTATTTCTTGTTGTGAGCTGCCTTGGTTTCCAACCCTACCTCACAGGGGTGTTGGAAAAACCACACACACACACACACACACACACACACTGCAGATGTATAAATACATACAGCCCATATAATAGTTTATTGTCAAACCAGTTGGTCATTGCAGAAAAATCAGTATTAGTTTTTTAAAAATCAGTATTACTTTCCTACAGAATAAAAACTGTAATACCTAAGTAAGCCCTGCCTACTTGCTTTAAAATTGGACTGGAAACAGAAAGAGTTAGAACACAAACACAATTCTTTTTAACATTCACTCCAAAGTCCCATTGATTTTCAGCACATTCATAACCATGTCTACTCAAAAGTAAGTCCTATTGAATTCAATGGGATTTACTCTGGGCATATGGGATTAGCATGCTTTTACAAAAGCAAGCATTGGGAAGGTTTTCAAAACACTGCCCAAGATCTGACTCCTGCACACAAGAGGAAAAAAAACTGAAATGTATATACTTACCCAATTTATGAGATTTTCAGATAAACGGGGGTGGGGGGTGAAACCACCATTTTGTTTTCTAGACTGCCTCAGGTCAATGCAACTGAAACACAATCCCTGATTGGCTGCAATGCTGAACGGGCGGGGTTAAAGCTACAAAGTGCTATAGTACAGTACTGTTTAAAGAAAGATTTAACAGTCGGGGGGGCGGCTGACGTTTTTATGTATATCTCAAGAACCGGACCACCTAGAAACTTAATTTTTTTTTAAATTAAAGCTGAGAATCCGGGCCACGTAAGGGGCTAGCCGGGCGCCGGGTGGCATGCATAGAATCCGGGCAAAACCCGGCTATATGGGCAATATGGCAACCCTAACCTTTCCCAACTAGTGGGCCACCAGATGTTGCTGGACTACAACTCCCATCAGCCCCAGCAAGCCAATGGCCAATGGTCAGGAATGCTGGGGCTGATGGGAGTTGTAGTGCAGCAACATCTGGTGGCCCACTAGTTGGGAAAGGCTGTCCTAGATGAAAAGGTGCTCATGGATGCTGGGCAGGACCTTTTCTGTGGCAGGATCCTGACTGTGGGACTCACCAGCGAGGACCCCCCCCCCCGCTTTATGGCCGTTTCTCACAAGAAAGGGAGAGAGGAGATTCTAGGTTAACCACCTGTAAACACAGAGAATGCAGAATTGAAGCAGCACTGTGTGGGGTCACTGTGACCTCGCCCCCAGCACTTTCTGTTCATGGGTTTCTCAGTCACTCCAACAGGGAGAGAAGGCCCCCAGGAATCAGGGCCCCCCAGCATGGCAAGGGGTGGGGGAAGGAAAGGATGTGTTTCACTGGAGCTCAGAGAACCAAGGCTTGTGGTGGGAGGATAGGGGTGGGGGAGAGGCAGGCAGAAAGGAGAGTGGATAGGATCCTCAGGGGTATGGGGTTGTCTTCAACAGAGGGTAGAGACACGCTCCCTGTTCTGCCGGTTCCGGTGCATCTCCACCTCTCTCCTCTGAAAACGGGGGCACACAACGGTAGCCAAGCCTCGCCCTCTTTTCCCTGTCAAACCTGGTGGGAACAGCTTGAGTGAACGCAGCTTCACGGAGATTTCGCAGCTGATTGGTAGATCAACCCATTCCCCTCCAGGTGTGGCTAATGGAAAGAGTTTGTTCTGGCAAGCAGTGGGTTCATAGCCTACTCAGGGCCTACTCAGAACAGACCCACTGACATTAATGAACCTAAGTAGTAATACAAGACCACCTCATGTCAAACAGCTAAGCCCCGCCCCTTTTGAGTTTGATGGATGATGTCAGCGGAAGTCCCACCCCGGAAGGCCCACCCCGAGGCCCACCCCGGCATTTCTGGTTCCCCTGATGACCTCACCGGATATCCTGTCGCCCAGAAGCCCCAGCCCTCATGCCCCACCCCAGAACCAGTAGCCATGTGACACCCCCAGGAGCACATGGCCCTTGCTGGACCAATGGGTGTATTTTTACTCAAAACAGTGTCCTGGATTGGTCCCTATAGGGGCATGTGACCCCTCTATGAGCACGTGGTCTCCAGCGGACCACTCTGAAGAGGTTTAAACCCCAAAGGTGAAAGCAGGGTGCCGGAAATGTACCCCAAAGCGGTGCATTTCTGCCCCCTCTCCAGACTGCTCTCTATAGGGGCATGTGACCCCTCTACGAGCACGTGGATGCCCGGGGACCAATCTGAAGAGGTTTAAAACCCATAGGTGAAATATTTCCACCCCCTCCTCTCCAGAGCAGCCCAATAGGGATAAGTAACCCCTCTACAGCTACGTCACCCAATAGGGGGAGGTTTTGAATCCCTAACCAATCAGGAGAGGGGGCGGAGAGACCTGGTACAGAAGTGCATTTTGCATGCCTAGACATGCTCTGAGGATTGAACATGGAACCAGCCTGCGAATCAGCATTGGGGCTAGTAGATTTTTCCTATCCTCTAGCACCTTTGAAAATGCTCTCAAAAAGGCGGGTAAAGCCTAGGAGATTATCGTTCCCACCAGCGAGTATAAAAATTAGCCGTGGAAAGGAAGAACCAGCGCATTTTAGAAAAAAAGGTTCTGTTTCAACAACAAACTTACCTGTGGCGGTGTTTACTGCCGGACAATATCCAGACCCTGAAACCTCATTCCAGGCAAATTCTAGTGAAACCAGGTCTGACACAGAGTGTGGTCTAGAGGCTCATTTCCTGAAGGAAGAAGAACCTATGAAGTTTGCAGAGGTTGTGGATGGAAGTGTACTTTTTAAGCCCATGATGGAAATGGAGGTTGAAGAAAATGAGTGGCTGGAAGATTTAAATGAAGGCATGGAGCAAGGGTGTCCACAGGTAGGTGCTTCTGAACTGACTTTTATTAGTGTGTATAAGATTATGCATGGCATTGAGAAAGTGGACAGAGAAAAGTTCTTCTCCCTCTCTCATAATACTAGAACTCGTGGACATTCAAAGAAGCTGAATGTTGGAAGATTCAGGACAGACAAAAGGAAGTACTTCTTTACTCAGCGCATAGTTAAACTATGGAATTTGCTCCCACAAGATGCAGTAATGGCCACCAGCTTGGATGGCTTTAAAAGAAGATTAGACAAATTCATGGAGGACAGGGCTATCAATGGCTACTAGCCATGATGGCTGTGCTCTGCCACCCTAGTCAGAGGCAGCATGCTTCTGAAAACCAGTTGCTGGAAGCCTCAGGAGGGGAGAGTGTTCTTGCACTCGGGTCCTGCTTGCGGGCATCCCCCAGGCACCTGGTTGGCCACTGTGAGAACAGGATGCTGGACTAGATGGGCCACTGGCCTGATCCAGCAGGCTCTTCTTATGTTCTTATGTTCTTAGTGTGTTGTTTTTCCCAGTTTGGTGCCACACCAATGCTAAAGTGCCTCTCTTTTTTTTCTATAGGAAGATGTGATGCATGATGGTGATTTGGAAAATCTACACATTGAGAGTTCGCAGGCTGTTAATATTTCCTGCATTTCATGTGTCTGTCCCAAGCATGTTTTTAGAATTTCATCATGCTCTCCCATATTGCTGGTTGATACAGGTATGGACACCAAGGGCTAAAGTAAACTATTTTTATTGGTACAAAAACTCCTGCTTCAAGCTTTCAGGGTTCAGGCTTGGGACAGACACATGCACCCTACAGAACCTCCTGAAGCATTTCCTTGTGAAATGTTGCATCTGGGGGAAGAAGAAGAATCTGCTTTGGGAGAACACTATGAACTACCCCACTTAAATGAAATTAGGTTTACAAAAAGCCACTTCAGTGAACAACAGTGCAAGGGAACGATGGGGAACAAAAACTTAAGACACCTAGCCATTTTGTCTATTGAACGTGAACTTGCAGGAGAAATTGACTCTGGGGAGATAATTCATGATTTTGCAATGAAAAAAAATAAGCTTTAATCCATTCATCAATTGTTGCGGCTGCACCTTCCAACTGGGGGGAGGGGTCAAAACAATGAAGGGATCATACCTGTATTAGGGCCAACTGAAAAGTTGTGGGACAGTCAGCAAGCTTGTTCAGGCTGGATATTAAACAAAAATAACAAAAAGTGGCAAGGTGTTTTGGGGCATGGATGGTAGACAACCCCAGTGTGAGACTTTCAGAGAGTTTGGGGGGGGGGGCAAACCTGTTCTCTGGTTTCAGAGGATTGGGCTTACTGGGTACAGCTGCAGCAGAAGCTGTCTCTCCCCCTGCTTTAAAAATATTTTTGTCTCCACTTCATTTTTTCTAGATCCATTTCACAAACATGCTCTCTCTCTCACACACACACAGCCCCCTTTATCACTACACACACACAGGTGTGCTTTATCACTACATACAATATATTTCAGGAAGATTCCTTTGGACAGTGTCTAGTGGACATCTGGTTTGATCTAACACTGCACAAAACAATATTTGATGCCATGTACTCATATTAAACATAAGAACATAAGAAGAGCCTGCTGGATCAGGCCAGTGGCCCATCTAGTCCAGCATCCTGTTCTCACAGTGGCCAACCAGGTGCCTGGGGGAAGCCTGCAAGCAGGACCCGAGTGCAAGAACACTCTCCCCTCCTGAGGCTTCCAGCAACTGGTTTTCAGAAGCATGCTGCCTCTGACTAGGGTGGCAGAGCACAGCCATCATGGCTAGTAGCCATTGATAGCCCTGTCCTCCATGAATTTGTCTAATCTTCTTTTAAAGCCATCCAAGCTGGTGGCCATTACTGCATCTTGTGGGAGCAAATTCCATATTAACTTCTCCCCAGCCAATCAGGGAGCATGACGACATCAGTAAGCCACTTCAAAGTGAGATTAATGCCTCCAGTGTTACCCTGAACAAGTGCCTGATAAATAGTTGTTGAGTGTTACAGCGCACGGATGTTCCACCTGTGCTTTCTCACAAACACAATCTGAAGTGCCCCTGGAGATTGTGTGCAATATTTCTCCTACACCACCACACTGCAGTTCAAAAATGCTGTGGATCTACACCCACAGCACCAGCTGCCAGGTCTACATGACAGAGACGAAGCGTTCCATGTACTCTGGAAGATCCCTATCAGTTGCACATAACATCCTAATTCCTCTGTGATGCTGTCCACAACACAATGCAACTTCTAGAACAATGGAGGACATTTCAGGCCCTGGACAGACTACAGGCCTAGCAATTCTGCTTGGATCATTTTGGTTGCCCTTCTCTGCTCCTTTTTCCAGCTCATGCAAAATTCTGCTCTGGAACTTTTCACTAACCCACTTTGAAGGGTCGTTTGTTGTAGAAACCCTAAAACAGGCTCCTCCTATGTGGGATGTGTGAAATACTATGGGGAATGAGCACAACCTTTAATCTGCTGAAATAAACATTTCAATTATATTGGTTCCTGTTAATTTCATATTTGGGATGTATAGAATTGTTTCCCTTAAACACTGGGGGGAGGGGTAAAAGGGGTTGTTTCTCGACTACAAAGCAGTCTTTCAAAAGGAAGCAATATATTACATATTAGTGCCTTTTTCTTAGGATTGTTTCTTCCTTGCTGCATGATCCCAGCCAATCAGGGATTGAGATGTGAGCATGAAAACATGAGGAAGACAATTCAGAGTGAGATTAATGCTTCCAATGTCACTCTAAACAAGTGTCTGATGAAAAGTTTTAGACTGTTAAAGCAGGATGATGAGGCACAGTACCAGATGTGATGTAGGGATATATACCTGCACAGACATACAGGAGGATGAGCTTGGTAGCTCCACTGAGAGTATCTGGATTAAAATTAATGGGGCAAGGAATAAAAGGAACACGGAGGTTGGAGTCTACTGTTGACCAATTCCTACTTTGGCCCAGTCTTCTCCCAAAATAGAGTCTATGACCCTCCTGGGAAATGTGAAGCTGAAGGGGCAGAATTGCAACTTTAGATTGATAGACAAATGGTCAAGGAATACCTAATCACTTTGAACGAGTTCAAATTTCCAGCACCCAATGAACTGCATCCTAGAGCAGAACCTGGGAGCTACAGACCAGTCAGCCTGACATCAATCCCTGGGGAAATTCTGGAGATTGTAAAGTGGTCGGTCTGTAAGCACCTTGAAAACAATGCAGTGATTGCTAGAAGCCAACATAAATTTTTCAAGAACAAATCCTGCCAGACTAATCGACTTCAGCACAGCTTTTGACAAAGTGCCCCATGATATTTTCATTAGCAAGCTAGCTAAATGAGGGCTGGATAGAAGAACTATCAGGTGAATCCACAGTTGACTACAGAATCGTAGTCAAAGAGTGCTTATCAATGGTTTGTTTTCAAACTGGGGAGAGGTAACGAGTGGGGTAACTAAGGGCTTGGTCCTGGGCCCAGTGCTCTTCAATATTTTTATTAATGAATTGGATGAGGAGGTGCAGGGAATGCTTATCAAATTTGCAGATGATACAAAATTGGGAGGCATAGCTAATACCTTGAAGACAGAAACAAAATTGAAAGGGATCTTGATAGGCTGGAGCACTGGGCTGAAAACAACAGAATGAAATTTAACAGGGATAAATGCAAAGTTCTACACCTAGGAAAAAGAAACCAAATGTACCTTTATAAGATGGGAGATACTTGGCTCAGCAATACTACATGCCAGAAAGATCTTGGGATTGTTGTTGATCGCAAGCTGAATATGAACAGTGCAATGTGGCTGCAAAAAAAGGCAAATGCTATTTTAGGCCGTTTCCAAATCGTGTGAAGTATAGTTCCCCCCTATTCCGCACTGGTTAGGCCTCATCTTGAATACTGCGTCCAGTTCTGGTCTCCGCACTTTAAGAAGGATGCAGACAAACTGGAACAGGTTCAGAGGAGGGCAATGAGGATGATCAGGAGACTGGAAACAAAGCCTTATGACCCTATGCTGCAGGCAGTCCTAATGTGTAGGCACTGAATGACTTGGCTGCAGAGGCATCCCACGCCTCCCCTTGGCCCCTGTGACTTTTCCTTCTATGACCACAAGGTGGGTGAAGACTGAGTCACTCAGTCAATATTGTCAATGTCTAAAAGCAAGGGCTCTGCAACCCAGTCTCAGAGCCTCAAGAGCAGATGGCAGAATGGCCCTGTGCCCCTGTTGCCCTGGGGCACTCACCTCCCTCCATCTCTGGGGAGGTCACTGCATTCATCGGCCCTCTCAGAAAATAAAGACATCAATTCACCTGCACCCTCCCAGTCTGCCTCTTGCATTGCATGCCTCTCCCTCCTGCCAGGAGCCTCCTCTTCTCTGCTGCCCCTATGTGGGGAGATCAAGGCCGGCACAAAATGCTTTGTGGCCACTGGTCAGCTCTTAATTCCAGCTCCATGTTTCCTGCATGGGAGCTGAGAGCTAATCTCACTCCAAACAGGCCTTCACCAGTTCCTGGATCTACTACTTCTGCATCCTGCCTGGGAACTGAGGACATAAATCTCCACCATGCCCTCCGCCATCCGCATCAAATCAAGCCTAGACACTCTCTCCATTCCCTCCCTGCAGCTCCATTGTTTGGGGCTGGGCTGGGCTTTATTGCAGAGAGCCTTCTAGCCTGGGGAGGTCAGAGTATAATAAGGTGCCCCTGCTAAGCTGCAGAGAGAACTGGCTCCAGGCTGCACCATGCATCACCCTCCCAGCCTGTTCCTCCTGGTGGGAACTGTTTTGCTCTCGGCTCAGCTGCCTTTTGCATCTGCCAAGGGTCATACAGGTGAGTGCTCTCCTTTTTCAACTGGACCTGCCAACCGTCCCCCCCAATGGTCAGCAGTGCCCCTTGTTAACCTACCTTGTCTCTCGTCATCATCTTTTCCTTGATTCTGGGCACCAGCCCTCCTTCCTCTAGATGGGGCCAAAAGGTGCTTGTAGAAACTACATATCCAGGTGCGACCAAATGCGCAAATACGTTTTTGTTCAATTTTTTTCTCATCACACATCTTGAAATAAAATTAAAATCCTGCAATTTTGCCTCAAGGGCTTCTTCCTCCAGCACCCTCAGGAACTTAATTTCCACTGTGTTTCATTCCTTATAGAAAGTCAGCTGAAGGTGCCTTGTCCATGAGTTGGTTGGCAAGATGGCTGCACTGCAGAGGTCACATTGTGATACCGCTTCAGCCTGTGCTGAGGCAAAAATGAAACACACAACAAATTCAGGCTAAATTCTGATAGAAGTCAAACTATCCTAATTTGTTTTAGGCTGATAGGAAGCTGCTTTGTACTGAGTTAGACTGTCAGTCCCTCTAACTCAGTAATGTCTACACGGACTGGCAGGCGGCTCTCCCAAGTTTCAGACAGGAGTTTTCCCCCTGCCCTACCTGGAGATGCTGCAGACTGAACCTCAGATTTTCTGTGTGCAAAGAATTTGTTCTGCCACTAAGCTATGCCCTGGAAACAAAACCCTATGAGGAGAGGCGGAAAGAACTGGGCATGTTTAACTTTAAGAAGAGAAGACTGAGGGGAGATAGGATCGCACTCTTCAAGTATTGGAAAGGTTGCTACACAGAGGAGGGCCAGGATCTCTTCTGGATCGTCCCAGATGTTCAACTGAACATCAGAAAAAAAACTTCCTGACTGTCAGAGTGGTACAGCAATGGAACCAATGAGCTTGGGAGGTGGTGGGCTCTCCAACACTGGAGGCATTCAAGAGGCAGCTGGACAGGCATCTGTTGAGGATGCTTTAAGTTGGATTCTTGAATTAACCAGGGGGCTGGACCTGATGGCCTTATGGGCCCTTTCCAACTCTACTAGTCTATGATTTTATGATTCCCCTTGTTCTATTAGATGAATGAGTTATTCTGCATCTGTACTGGAACTGTTTTTATATATTTGTCTCCAGTGTATTTGCTGCCCTGTGATCCTTTAGGGGGAACGATGGGATATATATGTAATAAATAAATAAATAACTGCTCCCCACATTGCCCTTTCCTCCTCTGTGACTAAGTCCCTTTTCTGACAATTGTTTTTAACTCATCAGATTGCACTTTCTCATATTCGACTTCCAGTATCAAGTGAGGATGTGACACATTACCAATACCCAGAGTGCAACAGCTGTGAAAAATAAACAAATTCCATGCTAGGGATCATTAGGAAATGTATTGAAAATAAAACTGCTGAAATCATAACACCATTACACAAATCTATTGTGCAGATGCATTTGGAATACTGTAGTACAGTTCTGGTCACCTCACCTCAAAAAGGATGTTGTAGAGCTGGGAAAGGTTCAGAAGAGGGCAACCAAAATGATCAAGGGGATGGAGCGACTCCCCTGTGAGGAAAGGTTGCAGCATTTGGGGCTTTTTAGTGTAGAGAAAAGGCAAGTCAGAGGTGACATGCTAGAAATGATCCCTGGCATGGAAAACATGGACAGAAAAAGGTTTTCCTCCCTCTCTCATGACACTAGAAGTCATGGACATTCAATTACAACTGAATGTTGGAAGATTCAGGGCAGACAAAAGAAAGTCCTTCTTCACACAGCACATCGTTAAACTTTGGAACTCACTCCCACAAGAGGCAGGAATGGCTACCAACTGTGAGGGCTTTGAAGAGGATTCCACAAATTCATGGAGGATAAGGCTATCAATGGCTACTAGCCATTATGACTGTGCTCTGTCTCCACAGTTGAAGGAGGTATGATTCTGAATACCTGTTGCTGAAAACCGCAGGAGGAGAGCACTTTTGCGCTCAGGTCCTGCTTGTCAGCTTCCCATGGGCACCTGGTGGATCACTGTGAAAAATGGACTAGATTGACCATTTCAGTTTGGAAAGCTCAAATACCAACCTGCAAGGGGGTACTACTACCTTAAGGAACAGAACCTATATTCAAGAACATAAGAACATTAGAGGTATTCTGTTACCACCTTATGGTTAGGGTTTGTTGTTATGTGCCTCCAAGTCGACTGCGACTTATGGCGACCCTTTCAATCAGTGACCTCCAAGAGCATCTGTCATGAGCCACCCTGTTCAGATCTTGTAAGTTCAGGTCTGTGGCTTCCTTGATGGAATCAATCCATCTCTTGTTTGGCCTTCCTCTTTTTCTACTCCCTTCTGTTTTTCCAAGCATTATTGTCTTTTCTAGTGAATCATGTCTTCTCATTATGTGTCCAAAGTAGGATAACCTCAGTTTCATCATTTTAGCTTTTAGTGATAGTTCTGGTTTAATTTGTTCTAACACCCAATTATTTGTCTTTTTCGCAGTCCATGGTATGTGCAAAGCTCTCCTCCAACACTATATTTCAAATGAGTTGATTTTTCTCTTATCCGCTTTTTTCACTGTCCATCTTTCACATCCATACATAATTTAATTGCTGTAAACTGCCCAGAGAGCTTTGGCTATGGGGCGGTATATAAATGTAATAAATAAATAAATAATGGTTAGGGTTAGGTTTATTCAATTTATACATCCTCTCCGACTAAAAAGTCTTGAAGTGATATATTTATTTTCCGCCCTTCTACCCTACAATAGGGCACTCAGGGCGGCTACAATAAAATAGCACACATGTATAATAAAATACACAATAAAAACACAAATTAAAAATGTAAATTAAAATGCATAAAATACTATTAAAATACATAAAATGCAGTATGCATATACGTACATAAAATGCAACCAAAGAAAGAAAGACAGAAGAGCAATAATGGTTGTGTCAGGCTGGAAACACACTAGTTGCCAGATCAAAGCGTTTCCATTGGCCACACCTGGGGAGGGAATGGGTTGATCTGCCAGTCAGTTGCAAAATCCCTTTGAAGCTGAATTAAAGAACGCACTCAAGCTGATCCCACCAGGTTTTACAGTAAAAAGGGAGAGGGTTTAACTAGCATCATGTGCCCCTGTTTTCAGAGGAGAGAGGTGGAGATGCACTGGTACCAGCAAAACAGGGAGTGCATTTCTACCCTCAGTCCTTCCAGCCATCCCAAAAAGTTACTCTCAACATAACCCTGTTTTGTGGCTAATTCTTCAATAATTCATTTAGATGCATGGTTATATTGTAAAACATTCTAAAGTCTTTGGGACAGAAAACCACTGAATTTGCTGTGACGTGTGAGTCAGGACTTTTCATGGGGGCCACATGAAAAAGGAGCAAGGGCTCCTGCGCCTTTATTCCTTATGGAGAAGAAGGCATTTCAGCAGGTGAGGCATGCCAGGCAACTGTTAGAAGTGCAGGAGCCTGGTCCTCTTCTTCACCCTCATGCCCTGCTGACTGCCCTCCTAGAACTTGATGCTGGTGTGTTCCGACGGCTTCAACTGGCAGTTCAATTGTGACAATTGGCAGAAGTGCCAGCACACCCGGTCTTCAACAACAGAAGGTTGGCTTGATATGTTAATGCCGCCTGCTGGGCTTTCATGAGAAGACAGGAGAAATACCTTTCAGCCCAACCTGATGCATGCTTACTTAGAAGCAAGCCAAGGGGAGTTCAGCAGGGTTTGGACTGCCCTTTCAGTCGATCCCGACTTACAGTGACCCCATGAGTAGGGTGTTCATGGTAAGCGGTATTCAGAGATGGTTTCCCATTGCCTTCCTCTGAGGCTGAGAGGCAGTGACTGGCCCAAGGTCACCCAGGGAGCTTCATGGCTGTGTGGGGATTCGAACCCTGGTCTCCCAGGTCATAGTCCAGCACTCTAACCACTACGCCACAGCTATATAGACATGCAACCTTAAGGCCATGTTGCTGACAAATTTAAAGACTTTATATGTGCTTTTAGTAAGATGCTCCTTCGATATGTGCGTATGGTTCCCTCACTGTCAGGTTGTCCTTTTACATTTGTCTTGCCAAAGGTTGGGCTCTTTTCTGTTCCTTTTTCTTAAGCAAGCGAGGTCAAGAGGGTGCCCTACAGATGTTGCTGGACTCCAGTTCTGATCAGCCCCAGCCAGTGGTCAACAATTATTAATTAATCAATTTATTAATTAATTTTCTATCCCACCCTACCTTTCAAAGGATGGTGGGACTTGTAGTTCAGCAACATCTGGAGGGCACATCATTGGCAACTCCTGTTCTATAGGGGCCGTTTTTGCCTTTTATACGTTTCTTGACTCTCCCTGTAACCACATTGGCTTTATCTCTGAGTTGTTGGTACCTTTACTAATCATGGATACACATTCTAGCTGAGCTTCTCTTGGAAGAGCATTTAGTAACCTCCCAAGGACCCTGAAGAGATGTCACCCTCCCATTTCTCATTTCAGCTCCATTTTCAAGCAATCTCTTCATTGTTTTTGAAAAAGAAATCATCTGTAACTTTCATGGCAACTTCCCACTTCTATAGTGCTGGATTTGACAGCACTGTCTGGGGGTCTCTGTTTCCAGCTGGTTCAAAGAACCCCTTACTTATTTATTTTATTTATTTATTATTTTATTTATATCCCACCCTTCCTCCCAGCAGGAGTCTAGGGCGGCAACTTCTCATACTAGGTTGTCCTGGGCACCATTCACAATGGTTCCATGACTGTCTGTACCAAGGCACACTCATATCAGAAGTTTTCTTTCTTTGTCATGACCCAATTAATACCTAATTGATGTGAAGATAGCCAGCCAACTAATGGGCAGCCAGTGCAATTATTTCAGGAACAGGGTGACATGTTGGCAACACCCTGCCCCAGTGAGCAGTCTCACTGCCGCATTTTGCACCAGCTGCAGCTTCTGGACCAACCTCAAGGGCAGCCCCACATAGAGCGCATTACAGTAATCCAGCCTGGAGGTTCTTCTTCTTTTTCTTGATCTCTCTGCAGCGTTTGATACCATTGACTGTATCCATTGGAATTGGAGGCACAGTAGTAGTTCTGTTCCTCTCTGCAGGATTGAGTCCACAGAGTAGCATTGGGAGAGTTCTCATCAGCCCCATTGTGGTGGCACCGTCGTATATCACTGGTCACCATATTATCATCAAAGCTTTTTCACATCTATATGAAGCTGCTGGGTGTGGTCATTAGGAGTTTTGGGGCAGGAAGTCATCAGTATGCTGAGGAGACTCACCTCTACTTCTCTATTACATCTGAATCAGGTGAGGCTGTGCAAGCTCGGAACCAGTGCCTGAACGTAGTAGTATTGGGACGGATATGGGCCAATAAACTGAGCATGAATCCTGGTAAGACAGAGGCCCTGAGGGTGAATGGCTCCTGTGTCCAGGAGATAAAGAAATTGCCTGTTCTGGAAAGGGTTGCACTCCCTCTGAGGAAGCAAGTTCAATGTCTGGGGATGCTTCTGGATCCACGTTTATCATGGGTGACCCAAGAGGTCTTGGTGGCTAGAAACTACTTCCATAAACTTCATCTGGTTAGACAACTGTAAGCACTCCTGGACTGAGATAGCTTGGCCACTGTGCTTCCAGGCACTGGAATGGTCAATATTAAGACCATTTCAGTGAGCTCTATGTGAGGCTTCCCTTGTGTGCATATATATTATTCACTAATAGGCAAAAAACCTTGCAGTTTAAAGACATACATATAGTTCACAGATATTTATATCAAACTTTAAAAAGCAGGGAAATTGGGCAACTCTAGTGAATGCACCAGGGGAGCAGGAGACCTGACCTCCTCTCTGAGATATTGTACTGCCCTACAAATTGGTCAAAATGCAAACATAATTTGGATTGGTCTTTCACAGTCCAATCCACTTTCTGTGTAGCTTGAAAGAATTTGGTAACATGTGCCTCTGAGCATATGGTGAGTGGTGGCAACACCTGCCATATTCAAAGATGGAGAATTATATTTTTGTATGTTTGTTGGTGTTCTTACTTTGCTTCTTTTCTGTGTTACTAATGTTTGTACAGAGAATCTAAACTAGAACATTTTATTTTCCTCATTACAATTCCCAGAAATCTGTGTCAAATGTATTTTTATTAATTTCAAAGCCTTTTTAGTGGTCAGTGTCATGTGATGGTGAAGGCAGCCTTTTGTGTTTCAAATTGGAGGTTATGTTCTATTTCCATTTTGGGTGCATTAACAGTTGAATCTGAAACTGCAGTTTGATGTAAAATCAGACTGATTACAATATGTTGCTACTTCAGCAATGAAAAAACAAACTTGGCCTGCCCAAGATGCATGTGTTCAGCCTGCTATGCTTAAACCACTCCACTTAAGGAAAGGCAGGCATGCTCAATTAAAAACATAGAGCACACCTAGAAATTTCCTGGAATTTATTTCACCTCCCACTGTTTGATCTTGTGCAAACTGAGACACTCCTCGTGTCCACTGGAAACTATTCTGCAGAAGAGTTAGTGCCATGATTCCACAATTGTTTTTGGAGCTTTTTTTTAGTGTTGCAAAGTGTTGCTGTACTTCACCTATTCACAGAAACAAAAGCAAAAGAAAATGTTTTACTATAGGAAACTTCACTAAAATTGCAAAGTAAATCAAACATATTTAAAGTGACTATCTGAACTATATCCACTTTCTTAATATTGTTGCTTCCTCCTTGCTAAAACAAGATCGGCACAGCACATGTCTTGTTTCTGTTATTTGGGCTGATTGCAGGTGTTGCCACCACTCACCATATGCTCAGAGGCACATGTTACCAAATTCTTCCAAGCTACACAGGAAGTGGATTGGACTGTGAAAGACCAACCCAAATTGTGTTTGCATTTTGACAACATTGTAGGGCAGTACAATATCTCAGAGAGGAGTTCAGGTCTCCTGCTCCCCTGGTGCATTCACTATAGCTGCCCAATTTCCCTTCTTTTTAAAGTTTGACAGAAAGATCTGTGGGCTATAGGTACATTCTTAAACCGCAAGGTTTTTTGCCTATTAGTGAATTTCCCTGCTTTTTAATCTGGGAAGTAAGAAATGGGATCCTGTGCAAGTTTGCTGAGAATGGATGGATCATTTGCATGCTTATTGAGTGCAGTGGGATTTACTCCCCTGCAATCATGCTTAGGATAAGGGAAACTGACCACAGGGGATGGGGAGAGGAGGAGGGGGAGGGGGGCAGGCAGGAGGGGGAGGAGGAGGGCAGGTTTGATCATTTGCATGCTTTTTGACATCAGTGGGATTTACTCCTGTGGAATCATGCTTAAGATAGGTGAAATTGACCTGGGGGAGGGGCAGGGTGGGGAGAGGAGTGGGAAGGGGGAGGGGAGAGAGGAAGGGGGAGGGAAGGCGATTGGGTGGGTGGGTACTGGGCAGAAGGAAAGCTCCTTTCCTTTCCAAAAGTATCAGTATCATTGTTTTTCAGGGTTTCCCCCACCTTTTTATTCTACAGGAGGCACATGTAGTCTCCCACCCAAATGTAAACCAAAGCTGTCCTTGGCCACATCCACACCAAACCTTTATTTCAGTTTAGACATTCATGGTTTCTCTCAAAGAATCCTGGGAAGTGTAGTTAGTGAAGGGTTCTGAAAGTTGCTAGGAGATGCTCTGTTCCCCTCACAGAGATTCAATCAGACCGGCTGAGTGTTAAACCACTCTGACCACTGGAGTTCTGTCGGGAGGGGAGGAGTCTCCTCTCAGCACCCTTCACAAACTACACTTCCCAGGATTCTTTGGGGCAAGCCATGACTGTCTAAAGTGAAATAAAAGTCTGGTGTGGGTGTGGCCCCCTAATTAGCCAAGCCAACCAGCTGTGAGTTTGGCTCTGAGAATACTGACAGTTGGTTCTTCCTGAGCATGCCAGACATTATTATTGACTCCAATGCTAATTTTCTTAAATTAATTAAAAATCAGCCAGGCATTTTTTTTTAACTTTTAAACTGCAGAAGATGAAGGTCAGAGTATGGGGCAAGGTCAGTAATAGGATTACAGACACTCTGTGAACATGTCTGATTTTAAATTAAGTTCAACAAATTATGAGAATTCTGACAGAAAAAAGTCCAACAGGGGTCTGTTTTTTCTCTCTGTCTCTTTTTACACTTTTAACTCTTGATTATCTCTGACTGTTTCGTGTGTCACCATGAAAATTGAGAGGGTTGTTAAGCAAGTGTTTCTGAGTTCAGGACTATATGTTTTGTCAGGTTTTGTTTTGAAATGAGCTTATGGGAAGCATCAGAATGGCATGGGGGCATTCTCCATTTAACATTGCAGAACACAAAAAATCCATGCTGACTATAGTATAAAGCCACTCTTGTGGCTGTATAAAATACTGCCCAATGGATGAAGAATCTAGGTGGTGAAGAGAACATTTCCACAAAACATCACAAAATATTTCAACAACTTTTGGACAGTGATACACAATAACCAAAGGCTGAAGCTATACATCAGAAAAGGCAACCTTGGAGGTGCTCCTGGAAGCCAGCATGCAACCGAGTCATCTAAACCTTTCTATCAGGACTTCATTACTACATTTCCCAACATCATTGGCACGGATATGTACAACACACACTGCCTCACACAGCCTGTCTAGACCATGTGTGATGGCATCAGGCATGAGCATCCGCATGAGGGCGGAAGCTATTTTCTTGTCCTGATGGCTGGAGTTGCCAGCTGGATCCCAGGGAGAGTGAAGGCAGTAGCCAGGAGGAGATCTGGATTCCTGGGGAGGGGGGCAGGGACTGGGGGAGGCCTAATTTACTTATGTTGTTGTTTTTCTACTTTGTTGCTTAGCTTTTGCTGTCTCTCGTCTTTGTCCCCAGATATTTGCAGACTTCATCCCAAGACAGGCCCATGTTTTGCCAGGTTCATTCGCTGGTACTACAACCCGAGGGCCAGGAGATGTCTGAATTTCATCTATGGTGGCTGTGCAGGGAATGCAAACAACTTCCAGACTCATAGGCAGTGTGAACACAGGTGTGCCCGCCCAGGTGAGGCCCAAAGACAAACACCCAAGCTGAGAAGAAGGGAGAGGCCAAACCTTTTCAGCCAAAATGGTTGGAGTAAGACGAGTTTTGGGAATAAGAGTAGCAGGAAGCAGAGAGTAGGAATAAATGGGCACATCTCCCAATGGAGGGATGTAGAAAGTGGAGCCCCCCAATGGATCGGTATTGGGAGCTGTGCTTTTAACTTGTTCAGGAAGGATAATCCTATCAATGGCTACTAGTCAGTAGCATGGCCCTGAACACCAGTTGCTGGAAAAGAGAAGCAGAAGAAGGCTGTCACACTCTTGTCTTGGTTTCCAGCTTCCCATAAAAGGTGCCTGGTTGGCCAGAGTGAGAAACAGAATACTGCTCGGGTTAAGCCTTTAGTCAGGTCCAGCAGGGCTTGTGACGTCCTTCCCCAGCACCACCAGTAAAGCTCTCACTTGTGGCTACCAGCAGACAGGAACGTCAGGTTTTCTTCTTACCCTTTACAGCTCTAGCACAGATTTCAACAAATCCCCCTGCTAGGCCTTACTACCCCACACTCTGTATCTCTTATAAACTTTAGACTGTACCTAGTCTCTGCCTGGGTATCTCGATACCTTGTGTCTATGGGTATAGGTAATTTCCAACCCCCCCCCCGCAGCCTCTTGTCTCTGAAGCATACAGCCCTGGGTTTCTCTGTGGGACTGGATACACTTTCCTCCAACCCGCCGCTGCCACCATTCAATACAACTGTTCAGCCTCGGTTACTTTGCTATTTCCCCTGGTATGTGTTCCCCAGCTGAAGGAATCAGGCTTATGTTTAACCAAGAAATATATTTATTAAGAATTAGAAATAACAAGATTACTTTTAGAATGTTTCACAAGCGTATGGTTTCATCTATATTCTGTTAGGTACTTGACTTCTTACTAATTGCCTCAGAACTCCGACTCACTCTCAACAACAACATCGACCACCATCCACCTCCTCAATTCACCACTTCCAAACACCTTCTAAACACCACCCCCCCGATTCAACTGTCATTCTTCCATTTATACTCTCAGCCATTCAAACGCTCAGCCAATCATCCAGCATTCTACTGCTCATGTACTCCCCCTCCTCTTTCACTCCACTTACCATATGTCTTCTATATAAACAGCACTTACCATATTTACAATATAAGCAGGAACATCACAGGGCTCCTTTTATGTTTTGAAAATTAAGACTAGGGAGCGTCATTAAGGTCAAAATAAGCATCACGTTAGGAACTCTGGAAAGACACTCAGTGCTGGTGGCAAAAGTCTTTGACCCAAAGTGAGACAATCAGCAACACAGAGAACGGGGTGAAACAACACGAAGATGGCAGATAACTGGACCAAACAAACGACCTGAGATGCTTTTGGTCATTTGTCATTCATTGTTCCACATATTTTGCCAGAATTTGTTAGGTGCATGTTATTTTCCATTTGTAGAAGAGGACGTGTTGGCAAAGGAGTCAGTCTGGAATGCATTCTCTTTCAGCCACAGTCAAGCCTGGCACGTGCCCTGTTCTGATTCAAAGCGACACACTGTGTGGCCAGTTCTGCTCCACAGATGCCAGCTGCCCAGGGGAGGAGCGCTGCTGTGACACCAGCTGTGGGCGACTGTGCCTGCTCCCTTATGAAGGTAAGGGGAGGGGCAGCTCTCTTTTTGGCCTCAAAGACCCTCAGATAGGATATGCTGGGAGAGAACAAGACCAACACCCAATCTGTCTGCCTTCCTGTCTGCCCTTGACAACCCATTCCTGTGGAACCCTCTTTACTTTTACGGGGGGAGGGCAGAGACATCTGTGGCCCTCCAGATGTTGCCAGATTCCAGCTCCCATCAACTCAAACAGCCAGCAGGGACAACAGTCAGGGATGATGGAAATTGAAAACATCTGGAGGGCCCCAGATGTTCCACATCCCTGCCTTATGCAGTTCTTTACACTCAAGTCCCCAGCTCCTGAAAGCAACTCAAAGGACTGAGCCGGTGAAGCCTTTATCTGATTCCTCCCGGAAAAGGGCCAGCTCAAAAACCAGGAACCGAAGAAAACACAAATGGATCCGAGAAATATCTTTGGGGACTAATTAACACAGAATGACAAAATATTATTATTATTATTACTGTTATTATCATTATTATTATTATTTACTATGGGATTTTAAACATTCTGCTCTGGATACATCAAGTAAATTATGCACCAAACAGTGTTTTATGGCCTGGCATGACGTACCCCTTAGCACCATGTGCCATGGTGTGTGTACACCAGAAATGCTCTTTTTGGGAGTCAGACTTCAGATAGCAAAACAATCTTTATAATATATGCTATTTATCTGTATATTTCACACTACAACTAATAAAATGCATTCTAGGTGGCCTTAGGCATCATTGCAGAAACAGAAAAATAAGAATACATATCAGCATGAAAGACGTTGCTGGATATCCAGTATAGGACTTTAAAGGCACATCTTAGTTAAAATAAGTTACAATAGACGAAGGACCAAGTTAAACTCTAAATCATATTACAGGGCGAAATTTACAAAAAACATGGAAATACATGTCATGATACATCACCCATCAGATGTCACAGATGAACTAGAGGGACGGTTCTCCCACTTTCTTCAGGTCCCCACTCCAGCAGAACTGAGGGCTCCTGAGTGCTATAAAACCTGTCCTTTTATACACTTTCTTATCACAGGGAAAGCGTGTTCCTGTGGCCTAATCAATTGCTGCCTTCTCCTTGCTGTCTCCTCATGCCTTCTCCTAGAGAGGGCAAGTATGACTAGTGTCAACAATTAGTTTACCTAACTGTCTGCAGACTCCCTGGAAAGTCTGCTTGCCCTGTCTACAGGTATCAGCCATATAAGGAGCTTCTTCAAACAGCCGGAGTGTTGGCTGACTGCCTAGACTTCCTTATCTCTTTGTACACTGTCTCATAAGAAAACATGACTTTATTCAGAAGGGAGGGCTGGGAAAAGCCCATTTTGAAAAGAGGACATTTTCCCCCTGTGCCATTTATATGGTAGTAAGCTATAAGCTAAGCCATTATAAGCAAATGTAAATGATTTCAGCATATTTTATCCATATTTCAAGCCAATATCTGGACTGGCCCTTTGCAGTAGGTTTCAGGAACTTGGACAGCACCTTGAATGTTTGGACTAAAACCCTGAGCGCGTTCACTGCCCCACTGATCTCGGAGCCACTAGTCTCCATGGCCTGTCACAGATCACCACCAACTGGGGCTCGCATCCTGATCATAGGGTCCGAGATTATGATGATGGCCACTGGAATGGGCTGATGGGAGTTGTAGTTCAAAAAAGTAACTTTTCCAAGCTCTGGTATAACCACCATCCTTACAGCTGCAGGAGGCGTAGGCTGGTTCAGTCCATTTTGAGAGCAGATCTCCCACCCATAGTTATGTTAGCCCAACCCTGAATTGCAATAATAAAGAAAGGAAGTAAAGAACCAGATGCTATTAGAGGTCACTGATTCACAGGGTCGCCATAAATCATAATCGACTTGAAGGCATATAACAACAGAACTAAAACATTGCAGTGATAGTAATAACTGCCAGTACTTTTTAACAATCTGATTGCTACTGGTATATAGCCAGGTGGCTCACCTGTGGCCCTCCAGATGTTGGTGAGCTTTAACTTCTGTCAGCTCCATCCAGAATGGCCAATGGCCAGGGATGATGGGAAAACAGCAGCTGGAGGGCCACAGTGAGCCACCCCTGTTGTGCAGCAACAAACCTATCCTGTATTTTTTTAAAAAAGCACCTTCAGAATCCTTATGATGCACAGAACAGCAAATAAGCAGTCTAGCGAATGAAATTCATTAATTATAAAGCAGCTGCTTGCAATCCTTTGGTCTGTCCAGACTGTCCCTTGAAGAAGACCTCTTTCTTTCAGACTAGAGTCCAGCTCACAATCTATTTCATTTCATTTCACAATCTAAGGCAGGCCTATAAGTTAGGCTGGATGGGGAGATCTTCTGAGGGTGGCCCACCCATCCTGGGCTTGCTTCAACAGGTGGCTCCGGGAAGAGAAGGGGGCAGGGCAATCACCACACCTTAAGCTGGATAGATGAAGGCACATTAGATTTCTTTGCAAGAGTGCTGCAGGACAGACAAACATATGATAACCGTGTAGGTGGCAAAAGGTCCGTAAATGGGCTCCATCCCCTGCCCAGGGCTACAGCAGGTGCCATCAAGCTGGTATCAGGCACGATTTGATTGAAGGTGGGGAGGTGTTGTGTGTAATTAAATAAAAACAGCACCAGGAAATGAGAGTGCAAACACTCCTTTGGCAATGGCCCCTCAGCTCTGGGGGGAAATTGCCTGTTGGGCCAAGAGGGTCTTGATTTTAACTTGTGTTCGCAAGGAGGGCAAAACATTATATATTGTTTTAATTCTTGTTTTCAAAAGGACCTACATGGTTGAGGCGAGCCCAGCCGCCTTAAGCAATTGGGAAATACAGGGCATATAGACAAATGATTTGCCTGAAAGGCCTCCGTGGCCTCAGCAGAATCTCCTTCCACCTTCTCACCTCTTGCCCTCTGCTCCTCCACAGCCATCAATGGCTACTGCCCAACGATCCAAGGTGGCCAGTCCCGGCTCTGCCTGAGAAACTGCCTGACTGATGGAGACTGTGGCTGGGGCATTCGCATCCCACGGAAGAAGTGCTGCAGATATGGGTGCTGGCAGATGTGCACGGAGGCTGAGGAAGGTATTTCTTTTCCAGGGATGCAGTGGGGCCCCATGACAGCGGGCCATGTGCAGAGAGCCCAGCCAGGCCATATGGTTAATCTCTACAGGGAAAGGGGTGCCAGGGCTCAAAGCATCCAGTTGGCCACTGTGAGAACAGGATGCTGAAGTAGGTGAGCCATTGGCCTGGATCCATCTACAGGATCTCCTGGATTTTGCTCTTGCAGAAATGCTGGATCTTGTCTCTGCAGCTTTGAGGCTGTCCTGGCAGCAGGTGGGACGAAGAAGCAGAGCCTGTTTGGGAGAGACTCAGCAGGACTCCCCAGTGGTTTTCCAGGGCAAAAGTACAGCTGGAGGTAGAACAGGGCTCATGCCTCAGTGGCACAGGGGCACAAAGGAAACCTCTCCTCCTTCCCAACTCTTTTTTTTTTCAGAGCACCCCGGCGTGTGCCCCCGAAGGAAAGTGGTGCAAACCTTTGCCCCCTGCAACGACACTTGCAGAGATGACAGGGACTGTCCCCTCACCCAGAAGTGCTGCTTCACCGGGTGCAGCCTTGGCTGCCTGGACTCAGGTACTGGCAAAGTGTCCTCCCCCCCCCATTTCTCCTCTTGGGGAACCTGGGCAGGAGCAGGGATCAGCACAGAAGATTGCATTGGCTGCCTGTATGTTTCTGAGCTCAATTCAAGGTGCTGGTTTTAACCTATAAAGCCTTACATGGCTTGGGACCACAATACCTGATGGAATGCCTCTCCCGATACGAACCAACCCATACACTACGCTCAACATCAAAGGCCCTCCTCCGGGTGCCTACTGCAAGGGAAGCTCGGAGGACGGCAACAAGGGAGAGGGCCTTCTCAGTGGTGGCCCCCAAATTATGGAATGATCTTCCTGACGAGATGCACCTGCGACAACACTGTTATCTTTTCTGCGCTAGGTCAAGACTCCCAGGCGTTTTAGCATGTGTTTTTAAATTGTTTTTAATAGTTTTAAATTATGTTTTTAAATTGTTTTTAAAAAGATGTAGTGTAAATTGTATTTGTTTTAATGAGAAGTATCAATCAACCAATCTTTATTGCCTAGCCATAGGCCATTGCAACACATACAATAATTGGTCATGAATGCACAAATTCAAACATATGGCAAAAGATTTAATAAAATAAACAGATAAATAATTAAAAATTTAAAACCCGCTATACTACACTCGGGAGTTGAGCTACGTGTGCCGCCCTTATCTTTTGTGCTGCGCAGGCAAAGAGTGCTACCCTATATGAAATTGTCGGATCTTTATCCTCCAAAAGAGAAGCGACCAGCTCCTGCCGAGACCTTCCGGACCTTCCCGAGCCCATCAGTTCACTCAGAAATTTGGCGCGTGGATGAGCGTATAGAGGACAGTCTAGTAGATAGTGGGTGAGATCCTCCACTGCCTCTGTCCCACAAATACATAAATGCTGGCTCCACGGGGTCTGGTTGTACCGGCCCACCAAGACCGCATTTGGCATTGACTGGAACCGGAGTGCAGTGAGTGCTTGCCTAAGCTTGGGTGCCATAGGGTGGGCCAGATAGTTTGCCCTTTGATGGTCCTGTTTTATAGCTCCAACCATCTAAAAGGTTTGGAGTTGATGATCGTCAGTCTGTCTAACCATTGACAGTGGAGGAAAATTGAATCTTTGAGGGCTGATCTATCATAAAGAGCTGAAGCAGGTGGTAAGATGTGATATGAACGGTATATGCCAGAGATCTTGTCTCCCCAGAGCCTATCTCTGCGGGCCAGCTCTTCGCATGATTTTAAAATGATCTTGGATTGGGAGTTTTTAGTTTGCTCCCAAAAGTTTAACAACACACAGTGGATATGAGCGCTGACGGGGAGGATACCTAGCTCAGCACGGAGTAATGCCACTGGGATATTTGTCGGCAGGTGCAATGGTTTTTTGAGAAAAGTGTTCTGGACAACCTCTAGATTTCAGAGAAAAGGGCCCTCCCATCCCCAAACCGGCGCACCATAGAGGATCTGCAATACAACTTTGTTGATCTTGTTTTAATGTTTTAATGTTTTTAGTTACTGTAAACCGCCCAGAGAGCTTCGGCGATGGGGCGGTATATAAGTACAAAAAATAAATAAATAAATAAACTAGCCAGTCCATGCTCCCGGACCTTATAGGCCTCCGCTCTTCCCCCAACAGTGCGCAGCAACCAGTGCCAATTGCCACCCGACAGAGGACCCTGCAGGGCAAGGCTCCGACGGTTTTTCTACAGCCCTTCGCAGAAGAAGTGCCTCCAATTCTTCTATGGTGGCTGCCGGGGCAACAGCAACAACTTCAAGACAAGGAAGGAATGCGAGGAGACCTGTGGGAAAAGCAGTTCAGGTACGGAGCGCCTTTCATCCACTGCCAAAACCACTGACTTAGAAAGGTTTAAAAAGGACATTAGACAGATTTATGGAAGCCATAGAGGCACATGTTACCAAATTGTTCCAAGCTACACAGGAAATGGATTGGACTGCGAAAGACCAACCCAAATGGTGTTTGCATTTTAACCAATTTAGTACAATATCTCAGAGAGGAGGTCAGGTCTCCTGCTCCCCTGGTGCATTCACTAGAGCTGCCCAATTTCTATGCTTTTTAAAGTCTGATAGAAATATCTGTTGGCTATAGGGACATTCTTAAACTGCAAGGGGTTTTTTTTGCCTATTAGTGAATAATAACTATTAAGTGTAACTACTAACAATCTGATAATTAACAGGTCGTTTAAAATATATCAACTGACATCAAGCAAGCATAAAGCTTACCAGTAACAGGGCAAGTAAGAATATCCCAAAGTAGCCCTAAAGCTGATGTCCTTAGTACCAAGCAAAAGCAGCCTCATCCCGCCTCCACCCAAACTGTTATACCTTCTAGGCTCAAAAGGCCACTTGGCTGTGCTGGCCACTGCTCCCTCCTGAAGGCTCCCAGGGCAAGGAGGTGGCTTGCTGGGGCTGATGGGAGATGCAGTGAGCGACGGGGGAGAAATTCAGTTCCATTCACATTCCGGTGTGTAGCCTTCTAGGGTCTCAGGGGGTCTTAGACCCTTTACTTTTTTGGGAGCAGGGTCCCATCATGGTCCCTATGTCGCCAGCATCTTATGAGCCAATCTGCATGAAAAGGAAGCGTGTTAGCCACCAAGAAAGGTCTTCTAGCTGCTTGCTTGTCCTTTTCTGCTGATTAGAGCCAGTCAGAGAGAAAGGAGGTGAGTGAGCCACTGAGAAGACTCTTCTCAGTAGCTAATACTCTCCCCTTTCATGCTGATTGGCTCCTAAGGGTGTTTGTTGTTGTGGGAGAAGGTATTAACAAGGATCTTATCTTCATCTCAAAGATGGGAGGGGGTGTGGCTGTGACTATCATGAAGGGTTCCAGCACTTCTGAATTTGCCACTACACTACTATTCACATTTAAAGGCAAATTTACCTAATCTGTACTTTCTGAGTCAATACGAAAGCCAAAACACAGCCATCCTTCAAAATTTACACTTCTCTGAATTTTTCAGTACAGTTCTTCAGCCAAATAACTGTACAAAACTGCATACACTAGGATGGATACAAAGGCATATATTAGTGAAAATAGCATACACAGATTAGGGGGAATTGCTTTGCAAAAATGTATGTATTAGGCAAAATTACATACTAAATGTTTATTAGGAGAAATTCACACTAAAATGCTGATGAATTTTCGTGAGGACTTTTTCCTTACTATATAATAAAAGGTAAGATATTATGCAGCGTGATGTGGGGGAGGGACGCAGCAGCAGGGTGGCAAGACACAAAGATGGCTGACCAGGGGTATGGTGTCTGGGGTGGCAGCAGCGCAACAGCCAAGGCAAGTGGGCTGAGGTGGGGAGTGTGAGTTCTTGGGGAATAGCAAGGGGATGGGGAGATTGCTGGGGTGATGAGCAAACAGGCTATATGGCAGCGGTGGAGGCTGCAGCCTGGGTGGGTTGGTGGGCAGTGGTAGCTGTGGTACAACAGCTGAGGCAAGCAACTTGGGGTGGGGTGGGGAGTGTGGGTGCCTGGGGGGTGGCAGTGGCAAGGAAGCTGGGGGTGGTGAGGGGGCATGGGGTGGCATGCAAGTGAATGAGCACTGTGGGCTGTGGCATGACTGAGCTAGGGGAAGGAATGGAGGAGACTGAGCAGACATACACACGTGGGCAGCGGTGCTTAGCAGTGGCTGGTGATGGCCTGGCCGACCTGCTTCGTGGGAGGCTTCGTGGGAGGGAAGAGGCCTCCCAGGAGCCAGCTCTGCAGCTTGCCCAGGCCACAGCTGCCCGCTCGCTTGTTCCATATCTAGGCGGTGTGGTATAAAGGTCTGCAAGAGGAAATAGCGGGGCTTGGCAAAGGCTTAGCAGAGCAGGAGGTGAAAGGGGAAGGTCTCAGGGGTAACCTTAGGGGGGAGCTGGGGTCGATGAGAAGTAGGGGGGTTGGTGAGGGTAGGCGGGGCTGGTGATCAAAGTGAGCAGGGGCTGCAGCCCCTAGTAAAGAAAATGTAAACTGAACTGGATTTAAGATTGGAAATATGAGCAACCGAAACTGACAGACTTGCACCTCCCTCGCTGCTGTCCAAAACCTCTGGAGAGCGTTGGGTTGGAGAAGGCTGGTCTGACCTGACCGGGAGCTGCTGTCCAGAGTTTCAGAGTCTCTTTTGCAGCTCTACCTGGAGAGGCCAGCCGCTGAACAGGTACTCAACCTCTGAGCTACGGCAGCCATCCTCACGAATGGGGTGGGCTGATGGGAGCTGTAGTCCAAAACATCTGCAGGGCACCAGGTTGGAGAAGGCTGCAGGATAGCATTTTAGGTTGTTTTTATTCTTGGTTTTGTTTTTGCTTTTTTTTTTTTGGAAGTTGCTTTGAGTTCATCTTCCTAAAAAAAAAAAAGGGAAAGGAGCAACAATTAATGATTACTCTGGCCTCATAAGCTCCGGTTGCTCTCCTTCCAATCATCTCCCCAGTTTCTCTTCCTCACACACAGAGGTTTGCAAGCAGCCCAAAGCAACTGGTAAATGTCTGGCCTACTCAGAATTCTTCTACTACAACTCAACTCTCGCCTCCTGTGAGAAGTTTGCTTCTTGTCGTTGCAAGGGGAATGGCAACTGGTTTTTCACGAAACTGGAGTGCATGATGTTCTGTGGACATTCCGGTAAACCAGGTAAGAAGGAAGGAATACCTGTACTTATACAACTGGGTTGCCTTTTGGGCTGCAGGAATAGGAAAGAGTGCACCCAGAGGGATCTCCATCGACTGTGTGACTGGCCTTGGCCTCTCATGTGCCACTTTAAGCCACTTCAAGGAGAGGGTCCCTTTCCTACCCTTCTAACTGCCATCTATTTTCTTCCCACAGCAAACTCCACAGCAGAATCAGCTTGAGTCACTCACCGTTTTGGTCATCTGATTGTGAGATTCTCCAGCCCAGCCTCACAGCCCCAGGAGCTGACACCAACATGGTAATATGCCCTCCCCCTTGTCCTGGCCTCGCTCTGCCTTCGGGAGCCCTGGAGGATTCAACACTGGTGTCCAAAATAAAGTCATGAGTTTATGTGCACCCTTTGAGTAGTTCTTGAGTGAACATAAGAACAGCCTGCCTGCTGGATCAGACCAAAAGCTATCTAGTCCAGCATCTTCTCCTCACAGCAGCCAACCAGATGTCCCTCTGGGAAGCACACAAACAGGACATGGACACAACAGCACTGTCCCCACTCATATTCCCCAGCAACTGGTATTATTTAGAGCAGTGGTTCCCTAACTTACACACACACACACACAAACTGCAATACACAATAAAAAAATAAAAGGAGCAACAAAAATACTGTTACAACTATGAACATGTAATGCAGACATGCCAGGGACCATCTGCATGACGTTGCAGGCCACGGTTTGGGAGCCCCTGATTTAGAGGGGGCAGAGCATATGCATCATGTCTAGCAGCCAGCCATTGATCGCAGCATGTGGGGGAGAAAGAGGGCACTTCATCAACACATGCAACCGCTTTACCCTTAGCCAGATCTTCAGTCGACTGGGCCAGGGTTTGCTCCGCCTGACAACAGCTCTTCTGTGTCTAAAAGAGAGAGAGGTATCTGCTGCTCTGGGCTTTACCTTTTCTCTCCTTTCATCTGTTCTGCATTTCACACCTCCTATATTCCTGTTGGATGTGAAAGTTGGACAGTGAAAAAAGCGGATAAGAGAAAAATCAACTCCTTTGAAATGTGGTGTTGGAGGAGAGCTTTGAGCATACCATGGACTGCAAAAAAGACAAATTGGGTGTTAGAACAAATTAAACCAGAACTGTCACTAGAAGCTAAAATGATGAAACTGAGGTTATCATACTTTGGACACATCATGAGAAGACATGATTCCCTAGAAAAGACAATAATGCTGGGAAAAACAGAAGGGAGTAGAAAAAGAGGAAGGCCAAACAAGAGATGGATTGATTCCATAAAGGAAGCCACAGACCTGAACTTACAAGATCTGAACAGGGTGGTTTGTAATAAATGCTATTGGAGGTCACTGATTCAAAGGGTTGCCATAAGCCGTGATCGATTTGAAGGCACATAGCAACAACAACAACATATTCCTGTTGAACTAGAAGAATTTCTCAGACTAAATTCCAAAATTCTAGGATGGGCCATTTCCTGCAACTGTCCATTTTATTTATTTAAAATCAATTATTAATCTGTTTTCCCACAAAAAAAACTCCGAAGCAGTCTTCACCCATCTGATGCCCTCTTGATTACTGGACTTCAACTTCCATCAGCCTCTGCATCATACGGCTGTGCGGACAGAGGCTGATAGGAATTCTAGTCCAGAACATTGTGATGGCAAAGAACGTTGCAAAGCAACTAAGAACTGAAAAAGACAATGTTCCACCAGTTTATCTCCATCTTCTCACCTCTCTGACTTACTACTGTGTAATAAAACATTGCAAAAAGCAAATCTGATGTGATTGCATTTTGGTGCAATCAAAATGTTGCTGTGGTATTTTACTATGTACACACACACAAACTGCATATAGAATTATGTTGAGTGTTTTGGAGGCAGGTTTTTTTCAAAACAGAATTACGTTAGTTTAATCTATTAAATTTATACATTGCTTCACACAACTAAAAGGAGTTCCAAAGTGATTTACAAAAACAATAAAATACAAAATAAAGTATACCATAAAAGATCCACTGAAAAAGGGCACATAGTAACAGTGTTCATTAAAAAACAAACCCCAGCGACATACACTAACCACCCCAGCAACACAAGATGAGAGTACATCTCTGTTGGCGAAACCTGCCACAATGAGTTATCTTAAAGTTATTTCAATGGATTGTGCATTATCAAAAATATAGCTGAGATATGATTTGTGAAATATGAGTAACTGAATCTCAGATTAATAATGAGCTAAATGATAGTTACTTTTTTTTACAGACAGCTCAAGTATGCTGATAAAATAATGAAATTTGAAAAATTTGAATTCACAAATATAGTTGGTCAATGCATGGCATATTTTAATACAGGTTCATGGTTCACAGGTAAAGCACTCACGGGTGGGACAATGTTTATTCTAATGTGCAGCTAGACATAGTTTGTGCAGTGTCAAAAATGGGTGCAGAGTGAAATATGTTTTTGTGTAGTTGAGCATATGAGGTTTAATAAAGAGCTAGGGAGTTTCTAAAAAAGAAATAGAAAATGAAGATAAACACTGGTTCCTTTCAAATCTTCACAATCTTATGCTACTAGTCAGTGGTTTTTTGATAAAAGCGAGGTGCCACTACTCATATATTAATAGAAGTACTGTGGGTGCCAGCACAAAATGGCTGACATAGGCAGCAAACTCCACCGTGGTGAGTACTGTCACCCTAAAAAAGCCCTGCCAATAGGACATTATGGGGCAAATGACTTGACTAGTTTGGGGGCGGGCTGTTAGTTTGCCAGCTGCTTGCACAGTAGGGAAAAAAACTTAGAATAAACCCTGGGGTAGCATGAACCCTGGGGCGGAGGAGGGCATTCCCTGACTTTCCAGGTCATTCGCAGCAGTCTAGCAAGACGCTTGGGGTTAAAAAGCAGAGATTCCCAATCAGTTGACACCTCCCGTTTGGGAAGAAATATCACAGCTTGAACTCAAACATCACCCCAAGTCTGTTTGGGACCTCTTTGGGGGGCTCTGATGGGCCACCAGGGCTGGGCGCTCCTGTGCTGGCCCCAATCCACACCTGCAGGCCACATCCAGGGAATCTCCTGAGGAGACCTCATTTGGACACTGCTTGGAGATGCCCCTGTGGGAGAAGAAGGATGGGGCCCTCTCCCTCAGCTGCCTGAGGGTGGAGAAGGGGCCCGGCTGTTGTCTCTTGGGCAGAAGGACACGAGGGGAGATGGGGAAGGTATGAAAGGCCCTAGAGGGAGAGAAGAGGGAGCCCTGTGGAGAAGATGCAGGAAGGCGGCTGGGCCTCTGCTGAGGTTGGGGAGAGGTGGTCTTGACTTCCCTCATCACACTGTCCCCCGAAGATCTGTTGGGTGTGGCCAGAGCAGGGATACCGACAGCCCAGGCTTATCTAGCCTCCCCACCCCCCTCGATTGAAGTTTGTCAAGGGCATTGTGGCAGAGGGCTCCTCTGCATTGAGGAAGAACCTATCCGGGAACTCTGAAGCAGGAACGAAGGCCTTCAGCGGACAACATGAAGTAGTAACATCTATGCAATAAAGGCAGGTCTACAACTGAATAGCTGATGTGTGTGGGTGCTTGTGTTTTGACTGCCTTACCAGGTGGGCCAGGGCCCCACGGCACAGATGGAGCAGGGCCCTGTGATGGGCCCCTTCCCCAAAGGTATGGGACAGGGGCCCTAACTGATGCAGCCTGACTTTGAGGATCGCAAGCCTTCTTATCCTGAAAAGGCCTGCAGTATCAAGGGAAGATGTTTGTGAATTGCAAACTGGCAGCAGGTTGATCAAAACAGGCAGGTGGGACATTCAGGAAGCATCCATCTCAGTGACAGAAGCCTCTGCCTACCCCAAACTCAGAGGAACAGACCAACGATGCCATCATCCTGTCAACCAATAGGGAGGGATCCTCAGCTTCTCTCTAAGACTGCTGTTTTCGGACAACGTAAAAGACATTTTTATGAAAACTTAACAGCTGCAGTGGTGATTTCTTCCCCTTTCTACAGCTATTAACAGAAAACAACTGTTGACAAACACTGAAATCTGCAGTTTAGGAGAAATCCCCATTGCCATCCAGATATCCTTTACGATTCTTGACTGAACAAAACAGCTAAAGAATGTGGTGATTGTGGCCACCTGCAAAACGAAATCAGATCTTGCAAGAGATTCCATGGTGTTCAGACAGACAGCAAAGGAGCTGAACAGAAGGTTCATGTATTTAGAATAGGTAAGACTGAGCATGTGACAGAGCTGACGCTGTTTCCCAACATGGATGCCAAGCTATGCGAACTGGTGGGGCAGATGCTGAGCGCCTGGCTTGCAGAAGAAATCCTCCCCCACACACACACCCTTTGGCTCAGTGGCTGAAGCTGGTGACTCCATGCCAGCGAGGCAGTGGACCTGTTCTGAGCTTTAGTCAGCAGAAGTACTCTGGACAGCTCCTGGGAAACCTGAGGGGGATTCCACTTTCCCACTGACACACAGCCACCAGCCACGACTGCTTTGGCTCCACATGCCCAGTGCCATGTGACTTTTACTTTCCACAGCAAAGTCCACTATGCAATGAGCCTGTTCCTATTATTACTGCATAGCAGTGGAACTCTCCAACCCAGCCCCACAGCCCCGGGAGGGGACGTCAGCGTGGCACTATGTCCCTTATTGCCCCAGGTCAGGTGTGGTGAACCTGTCCCTCCACCCTCAGATGTTGCTGGACTACATTTCCCATCAGCCACCCCCCTCAGCAAGCATGGCCAGAACTCCTTAGCAGGGCTGTTTACATGAGTCCTTGGGTCTGGCGTGAATCGAGAGGGAAAAGGCAAGACTTTATTTACAAGGTTACATGAGGTGCCCTGGTTGGGCTTCTATTGCAGGCCTGCAGCAGGGCTATTCTCAGCCCAGCAGTCGTATTATTGGACTCTGATTCCCATCATCCCTGGTCCTTGGCCATACTGGCAGGGAATGGTGCAAGTTGGAGTCCAACCACAGCTCGAAGGCACCACATTGGCTCCTTGTAACTCAGTCTCACAGGAGAGAGGGAGAGGGAAGCCTGACCTGTCTTAAGGGAACAGTGCTCAGTTAATTCCCTGTGCCCGGACACAACACAAGGCACACCACTTCTCACTGGGTTTGAGGACCTCTCATGGAGGACATAGACCCAGGTCTGCTCCCAAGGCGTGGAAGAAGGCAATTCTACAACTGTTTACACTGCAAACAGATGGTGGCCTTTTAAAGCAACTTTGTGACTCATGCTATGAGCAACTCAAGAACCCCAAATTTCCTTCTAAACCTCTCAGAGTTCTTCTTCAAATCAGAACTTGGATTGCCAGGTTTGAACAGGAGTACTCAGAAAAGCAAAGCCACCAACCCAACCATTGTTCTATTGACTCAGGGTGACATCAGAGCCCAGAAGAATCTTCCACCTGCAGTCCCCTTGGACAGACTTGTCAGTGCCACCTGGGGAGCAAGCCCAACCTGATGTGCTCTGGATGTTTTAGACTACAGCCCCCATCATCCCTAGCAGTCGGCTGTGCTGGCTGAGGTTGATGGGAGTCCAGAAGATCTGGGGAGCATCAGGCTGGAGGAGGCTGTGCTGCTGTCTCTGTACCAGAAGAGGAGAAGCAGATCTGGGACTAACAGCTAAACTGTCAGGAACAGGAGAGGTCCTCTCAGGGACTTATCTTTAGGGACTCCAGGCAGAGTTCCTTCTGTGTGCAGATTTCAGACATGCTGTGGATATACATGTACAGCTCCTGCTAGCAGGTCTGTGACGGAGACTGAGTGTTCTGGGTTCACAATAAGATCCCTATCAGTTGCATGTAACTTCTTATAACATCCTGATGCCTCTGTGATGCTGTCAACAGTATTGTGCAAGATCAAAGCCGCTTCCTAACCTGTCCAGAACAATGTGGGGATATTGCAGGGCCTGGGCAGTGTCTTGCATGCCAAGAAGAAGTCCTAGCAGAAAAGAGCTTCTGTTTTCTTAACTGTGTCCCTGCAGGGGAACAGCAGCTGTGTCTACCACAGACCTTAAGGGACTACAGGAACCTGCTGAACAGCGGCTTTCAGGGCATTTTAAGGCCTTTTTCCCATTCATCCTGCAAAAGGTAATCTGGCATCTTGCCACATTCTTTTAAAAAAGGCCGCAAGAAAATATTGAAACAGCAACAACAACACAGATGTACAGATCCAGTTACCTGTTCTACAGTGCAGTCCTAAGCATGTTTACTCAGAAGTAAGTCTCACTGAATTCAGTAGGGCAACATTGCCAGGCAGTTATTCTAGCCCTCATGCATTACCCAGTGAGAAAACGTGTGTAGACAGCAGGGAAGGGCCGTAGCTTAGTGGCAGAGCAGCTGCTTTGTCATCAGAAGGTCCCGGGTTCAAGTCCCAATGGCATCTCCAGATGGGGCTGGGAATGTCCCCTGCCTGAAATCCTAGAGAGTTGCTGCTGCTGTCGGTGCAGACGACCCTGAACTAGATGGAGCGACTGGTCTCATCCTGACATAAGGCAGCTGCCTGTGTTGCAGACTGACCCAAAGCTGACCTCTCCCGCGGACAACTTCCTCAGACGGCCTCTCCTGGGCTACATCACTAGAGAGGGCTGAGAGGAAGGCTGTGGAAGGTACACATTTACAGCACCTCCCCTCCCCCAATAATCCTGGGGAATATAGTTAGTCAAGTGTGTTGGGCACTTAGATTTGTGAAGGATGAATTGCAGTTCCCAGGATTCTTTTGGGGAGTGCTGTAAATGTACAGCCAAAGTTGGACCATATCTATTTCCTGCATTATAGAAAGAGTGAGGTAACCCCATCCAGCTGTGGGGGTTTTGTGGGGAGGAGGGGAATGGTCTTTTTTCCACCAGTGAGACTAGAAGACTAATTTTGCTACACTGCCATATCTTACTGCAGATATACAAGCCAAGAGGCCAAGTGGTCCCTTGTAGCCCATCTACAAAACCCAGTATATCCAACGGAGAGAGCAAAGTTTGGTACCCAGAATCAAGCCCCATTTCTGCCAAAGACCCATTTTGTGGCCTTGGGCAACTCACAGCCTTTAGGCTGAAAAGTGGATACACATTTGCATAACATTTGGATAGGCCAATTTATGTGCATAGATGTAAATTTAGACAGAATTGCTGTAACTTAAATGGAAATATAACGCAACTCACCAAAGCGGCAACCAGGTGCACCGCGTGGCTGCCTGCTCACTCTGCAGGGTGCCTTACAAGAGCTGTGATTTCCAGGATTTTGGGACAGCGACCCTGACAGGTGCCTTGGCAGAAAAGTGTCATATAAATGCAATGCAATCAATGCAATAAATAAAGAGTGAGAGCAGATGCCCTTGAGGGAGAATTGGACAATGTGCCTGTCACTGAAACAGAGGCCCACTCACATCCACACCAAAAATTTAAAGCTCATTTAAAGCCCATAGCTTACCACCAAAGAATCTTGGGAAATGTAGTTTGTTACGGGTGCTGGGAATTGTAGCTCTGTGAGGGGTAAGGTACAGTTCCCAGGATTCTTTGGGAGGGACAGGAGAGCCATATGCTTTAGATCTGTGAGGAGGATGTGTTAGCTTCCAGCCAACCATTTTGTCTTCTGCGGAATCTGAGGCTTCTTTGGAATCCACTTTGGTTGCGGATAATTCCCAGAGCTGGGAACAGAAGGGGGGTCTCCAAATGAATTGCCTGCCCTTTAGGATGCTGCCCTGTTGCCTCTGCAAAGCAGACATGAGAAGACACCTGCTGGACCCATTGCACAGGAACACGCATTCTTCTACTGAGGCAGACTGTTGGTCTATCTCGCTCCACATAGTTTACACTGACTTGGCAGCAGCTGTCCCACAGTTTCAGACACGGAGCCTCTCCCTGCTTTACCTGGAGATTCTGGGGATTTAACCTGGGACCTCCTGCATGCAAAGCAGATGCTCCAACCACTGAGCTATGGCCCTTCCCCAAATCCATCAGGTCCCCCAGCCAGACCCAGCTTCCTGTTTCCAACAGTGCGCAGCCAGACGCTTCTGAGGAGTCACAAGGTTTTCTTTCTCTTCTGTTCGCCAGAACTGCGCCTGGCCTGTTGTCATCTATTGTTTTCCTAGTACAAAATGTGAGCATTGTTTCCCAGAACTGGGTCAGGACTAGCGTCCCAGTTCAGAAATGAGGCGGATACAACATGCCTAGTTGCGAGTGCCTGGGTCTGCCAACGAGACAAGGCAGAGCAGCCAGCAGGGCCCGTTCAATTGTTTCTGATCTACAAGAGGACTTGGTGTTACGCCTTTTATCATTATTGCATGCGTCACCATCACCATCCATTAATCTACCCTAGGCCAAAGAGCCTATATAAAATCAACATATGCCTAAAGGTCAGCAACGGGAGCCAATGTCATCTAACAATGCCCCAAATCAAAGCAAGCAACATTCGGGCCCCAACTCTTCCCAGCCAGTTGTGCCTGCCTTAACAATGTTCCAGAGCCCTCCTTGCCCCTCTGTCCGGCTTGGATCCTGCAGACAGGGCAGGGCTGTCCTGATCTGGCCTGACCTTCCTCTCATGGGAAGATAGAGACTGGCCTCTTCCTGGCTTTCCACATCTTTCCACTTTTGGTTGGCTCATATAAAACAGACCCATCTCGTTCATGGTGCTGGTGTCTAAATGCAAATCTTCTCCATCTCCCTTGCAAGAGTCCTCTTTTGGAAGAGGGCATAACAGCTTTAGAATTAGCTCTTGGGCCCCCTTTCTGACAAAAAGTGGGAAGAACGGCCCAACTCCAACAGCCACACCTCTGACCCGGAAGCTTTACAGTAGGGCCCCACTCATACTGGGGGTTACGTTCCGGACCCCTGCTGTAAAGCAAAAACTGCTGTAAAGCGGAACCCATTGAATAGAATGGGGCGCAATGCCCCCAAACCGCCGTAAAAGCGGAAGAAGCGCCGTATGAATGGGTCTTTAGTCTAATTGCGTCTAATTGAGACCGCTGCGTTAGCAAAGCGCAGTAAAGCGAAGTGCTACAAAGCGGGCCCCTGCTGTATCCCTAGTCTTGAACTGTGGAAACTATCCATGGTTACTCCATAGTGAGGGGGGAACGGAACTCTGCACATGCTCAGAGATACACGGTTGTCTTCTTTACATAGTTTTGAGCCAAGCTGGGGGGAGGGGGGATCTTCCCTCTGTGGCTCAGAAAGGAACTCTGGCTGGAATTTTCAGAGGAAGGGGGTTCCCTCAGCCGTGCAGATGAGCAAAATAAAAAAGGAGTTTGCTATATTGCAAGCTTGAGAAGAGACCCTTCAGGGGACACAGGCACACGGTTTGAGGCTGAGCAGGAAGAGTGCTGCAGTGTCCGGGGGGAGAACACTCTTTCTTCCTTTAAGTGGAGTGCAGCACCCTTGCATATCCAGTGGCTCATTCCTCCGTGCCTGGAGAGCATGGGTCTTCAGGGCACGCCGTAGGTCTCAGGGGCCCTGCTCCGGTGCTACTGCATACCCATGATTGCGGGGGGGGGGCACATTGTTGACCATTGAACCGCACTGTCACTGAGTCTGTTTTCCATCAAGTCAGGTGTGTGCATCCCCAGGACTTCAGCTTGATCCTTCTTTCTGCCAGGGCGGGGCCGGCTCCCAGAGCTGTGTCTCCCTGCCCTCCTCCCCCTTCCATCTTTCTGAGGTGAGGTATAAAAGGAGCAGGCTCTGCAGCCAGCCGGATGCCAACGTGCCAGGGAGATGAAGACCCGGAGCCGCCTCCTCCTCCTTGTGGCTCTCTTTGCCACCTGGGCCAGGGTGCCGCCTGCCTCAGCTCAGAGGCGGAGGGGTGAGTGGTGCTGAAGCCTTGAAGCTGTTTTTCCTCAGGGCCAAAGTAGATGAGATGCCGTTGAGCGGGCCTTTGTGTTTAACCTGCACGGCTTTAAAACGCAAATAGCGGTAGTTGTGGGGGCAAGGAGGGAGTTGATAATGAACAGGATTGTACAGTTGGGGAGTTTAACCCTTTTCCCCCTGTAATCTCCCTATGAAAATTCCCCCTCCCTCCAATCCTGCTTTTGCAGGGGAAGTCAACCCCCCCCCCAGTCAGTGCCTCTCTTGGGGCTTCTTTACAGATGACATAATTTCAACAGGGGGTGGCACAAAATACCTGGCCCCCGGTGTTCCTCCTTCAGTGGACTTTCCACCCTTTTCTCCCCAAATGCTCTCCCATTTTAGGAGTATCCTCTCTCTTGAGCTGAAACATATTGAACCATAGATTCTTCTAACTCATATGTACCTGCAAAGATTGCTTCTAATAATTAAGAGGATAGATCTATTAAGAAAAGACAATAATGCTGGGAAAAACAGAAGGGAGTAGAAAAAGAGGAAGGCCAAACAAGAGATGGATTGACTCCGTCAAGGAAGCCACAGACCTGAACTTACAAGATCTGAACAGGGTGGTTCACGACAGATGCTGTTGGAGGTTGCTGATTCATAGGGTCGCCATAAGTCACAGTCGACTTGGAGGCACATAACAACAACAGGTCTATTAACTGTTGGTGATTGGCTCTGATAGCTACATGAAACCTCCAAGTTCAGAGGCAGTCTACCCCTATGCCTGACTAGCTGCAAAGCTCTTGTAACCTGTGGGGAGGGGCACTTGGCAGTACTCTAAGGAACGGAAAATGGATGTGGACGTTCTGGGAACTACTGTCAGCCAATGAGGTGGGCATTCCACCACAGAAAGCCAGTGAGTGAAGGGGGGCTGCAATTCAGCAGCCGAATCAGCCAGCACCAGACTTGTCGTCTTTGGGTGCTTCCAGGTGGGTGCTTATTGTGGGATGGGTCCTTGTCATTGAATTGAATTGAAACTTTATTTTTACCCCGCCCTTTTTCCAAACTGGAACTCAGGGCAGCTTACAAATAAAACTACGTGTAGTTAAAAACATAGAAAAACATACAATTAAAATGCAATTAAACTATGCACAACCTTAAAACCATAAAAGGCACTTAAAAATCTAAAAACAATTTAAAATAATACAGATAATAATATAAAACATTAAAACAAGCCTTGTAAAGCCCAATCCTAAACACCTTCTATCCCAAAAGCCTGTCAGAATAAAAAAGTCTTTACTTGCCGACGGAGGGATGGCAAGGAGGGGGCCATTCGTGCCTCCCTAGGAAGGGAGTTCCAGAACTTAGGAGCAGCCACCGAGAAGGCCCTATCTTGCGTCCCCACCAATCGCACTTGCGAGGGTGTTGGGACTAAGAGAAGGGCCTCTCCTGAAGATCTCAGGGCCCGGGCAGGCTCGTATAGGGAGATACGGTCTGACAGATAGCCTGGACCTGGGCCGTATAGGGCTTTAAAGGTCAAAACCAGCACTTTGAATTGTGACCGGAAACAAACTGGCAGCCAGTGGAGCTGTTGTAACAAGGGAGTTGTATGTTCCCTGTAACCAGCCCCTGTTAATACTCTGGCTGCAGCTCTTTGTACCAGTTTAAGTTTCCGAACAGTCTTCAAAGGCAGCCCCACATAGAGCGTGTTACGGTAGTCTAAACGGGATGTAACTAAGGCATGCATCACCATAGTCAAATCAGGCATTTCCAGGAACGGGCGCAGCTGGTGCACTAGTCTTAAATGGGCAAAGGCACTCCTGGCAACAGCCAAGACCTGGGCCTCCAAGTTCAGAGCTGAGTCCAGGAGAACACCGAAACTGCGAACCTGTGTCTTCAGGGGGAGTGTAACCCCATCCAGCACAGGCTGAATCCCTATTCCCTGATCTGCCCTTCGACTGACTAGGAGCACCTCTGTCTTGTCTGGATTTAGTTTCAATTTGTTCGCCCTCATCCAGTCCATCACTGATGCCAGGCACTGGTTCAGGACCAGGACAGCTTCCTTGGCTTTAGGTGGAAAGGAGAAATAGAGTTGGGTGTAATCTGCATACTGATGACACCGAACCCCAAACCCCCAGACAACCTCACCCAGCGGTTTCATGTAGATGTTAAATAACATGGGGGACAAAACTGAACCCTGAGGGACCCCATAGGTCAATGGCCAAGGGGTCGAACAGGAGTCCCCCAGCACCACCTTCTGAGTTCGTCCCTCCAGAAAGGAATGGAGCCATCGTAACACGGTGCCCCCAAGTCCCATCCCAGCAAGGCGGTCCAGAAGGATACCATGGTCGATGGTATCGAAAGCCGCTGAGAGGTCCAGTAGAACCAACAGGGACACACTCCCCCTGTCCAGCTCTCTGCGAAGGTCATCCACCAAGGCGACCAAAGCTGTCTCTGTCCCGTAGCCATGCCTGAAACCAGACTGAAATGGATCCAGATAATCCGTTTCATCCAAGAATCTCTGGAGCTGGGCGGCCACCACACGCTCTATTACCTTGCACAAAAATGGAATGTTGTCATCCATGCAGAGTTTTTGTAACATCTGCACAATGTTGTTGGCATCAAAATGCCAGTTTCTCCCCCCGTTTCCCTTTCTACAGAAAATGCGATTTCATTTAAAAAAAAAAAAAAACCCTGTTGCCAACATCCCAGTTGCGATATATGAGCCTCTTTTGTTCTCTGAGGGACTTTGGTTTGGAGTGGGCATTTGCTCTGGTTGCTTTTATTGCGTTGAGGAGGTTACATTCTTCTGGCTGTCCTCACCTCTCCCCGCAGATTCATCTTCGTCTGAGGAATTGCGTGTGACTCTGCCAAGACCACCTGGTATGTCCTCCACTTTCCCCTGGGGTCTGTGGGGGGCAGACTCATGGGATGACAGGAAGCAGCGCCCAGATGTCCCTCAGTGGATCCAGCAGAGTGCCGGCTGCCTTTCCATTGAAGCTCCCCTTTCTCTTCCAGCCAAGAAATGTCCCTCCAACATGAAGGGCAGAGCCTTGCCCTGTGGCTCTATGTGCTCTTCAAATGCCAACTGCCCGGGGGATGAGATGTGCTGCAAATACGGCTGCTGCCGAGAGTGTCTGCTGCCAGTTGACGGTGAGATCCCTTCCCTGCACAGGAGATGTTGCCTTCCTACTCTTGGTGACCTGAGCCTCCTTAGTGCTGACTGGGAGAAAGGTCCCCCACTCAGCTCAGAATTCTTGAGCATTTACAGACTTTCTTGGAGAAGTCATGCGGGGGGAGGTCTGTTTCTGAGAGTTGTTGGCCATGCACATGAATGGCGTGGTGCTTGTACACCTTGAATGGCCTCTTGGGAACTGTAGTATTCAGCTCCACACTCCAAAAGGAACTACAGACCCAGGAACAAGAGGAGTTTTTAGGTCTGCTTGGGGCATATCACACAAGGCCTCAAAGTGACCCAACTAGAGAAGTTATTTACTTAATCAGATTGCCTGGTCACATCGTTTCAGTGAAAGCGAAGGGAGGGTTTCTAGGCATGCATCTGCAAAGCAGCTGACTTTGGGTGTCATGCCGTTTGTTCCACAGCAATTAACAAGAGTTTCATTCACAGTAAGAGGATCTAACATTAAGGAACCTCTTGTACTTGTGAAAAGAGTCTTGTTTTGCACTCCAAGTCAGAAAACTTCTCAGTAGTGGAGAAGCACTCTGTGTGTGTGTGTGTGTGTGTGTGTGTGTGTGTGTGTGTGTGTGTGTGTCTGTCTGTCTGTCTGTCTGCACACACATGTGCGAGAGAATATTGATTCAGTTCTCATTTCAAGCTGAATTTATCAAATTCGGACTTTCCAAAATGATATTAATTAAACACAGCCATCCTTTGAAACTTGCACTTACTTGGTTTTTGTGATGCAGTTCAGCAACATTTTTTTTTTACAAAAATGCATTTATTAGGAGAAAGTGCATAAAAATGAATATATATGAACATAGCATGCAAAAATGCATTATATGATGAGGAATGGAGTGTAAAAATATGTACAAAAGTCAAAACTCCCTACAAAAAACTGTTTTTTGGAACAATTCACACTGAAAAGTTGGAGATTTTTTGTGAGGATTTTTTTTAAAAAAATCACAAATTGTTGTAGAAATGTGGAGAACTGAATTTAAGATTCGAAAACTGAGAGAACCAAAATCCAGAGATCTTTCTATCCCTAGTGTAGGGAAGAGTGTTCAACCCTTTTCCTACCTGCTGTTTTCTGCTTTAAAATGCCCCCTTTGCCTCAGGCAGGATTTGCACTTGGAACCCCAGAGGGGGGGAAGCGGTTTGGAGTGTCAAAATTCAATAAAGTGTTCAGCTAGGAGTTGCCAACCTTTTCGGACCAGAGGGCACATTTCACATTTTGCGAGAGGGCTGGGGACACCAGTCACAAAATGGCTGCCATGGGAGGTGGCATAACACAAAATGGCTCTTATGAGGGGCATGACATAACACAAAATTAAAGAGTAGTCATGGAGAAGCTTCTTCCATAATTGTATTTCCATACTTTAAAAGACTCAGTCTGTTGAATTTCTGCCTAACATACAGCTATTAAAGGAGAAGAACCCTGTTTTTCCCAATGCCAACCCTAAACCAAAGCAATGGCTGCCATCCTCTACCCATTTATCTGGAAGTAAGCCCCATTAAACACAAAGATACTTACTTCTGAGTAGACATGTATACCATTGTACCAGAAATTTACAGTGAACTCTTCATGAGTGCCTGATCTTTAGCTCCTGAAAAGCAGAAAACATGCCCAAGACTCTTTGCAAGGTTTTCACATTTGCCTTTTGTGGACAAGGGGATTCTTTAACATTCACCCACACTTATTGTGTAGTAGTATTTGCAGACAATAATTTCTAGACACTACCTGATTTCAGGTGAACCTAGCATAGGAAAGATGTGTCCTGATTGCTAGCAAAAAAAAAAAAGGCGAACAATGGGAAAATTCCCAGGATAAGGGAAAAAAGACAGAAGCAGGGAAAATGGGCTAAAGGGGAAGGGAAAACAGCAGCTCTTTAGGATCCTTGGGATTCCTATTGCCTGGTGTGCAAACAACTCACTTATCAATCACAGCTGTGACTTCACTCATTGGCTTATAACACTGACAGGCAAAAGCAGCCAGGCTGGCTCATTTCACATCAACCACTTAGAAGGGCACCTGCACATTTTGCTCCATAACCTTCTTTCTAGGAGGGCTAGAGACTTACTTTTTTTAAAAAATGAAAGCTTAGATTCTGGGCCACCTGATGGGGTTATCAATGAAGGCCTTTGGGGGGCATTGTGGTGCCCATGGGCAATACGTTGGTGACCCCCTTGGCTAATCGCACATGCATAGACACACCCACACCCCATTTCTTCACTTAAATCCACCCACCATATGCTTGCATGCAGAGCACAGGTGAGGAACGTTTTTCATCCCAAAGGCCACATTCCCTTCTGGGTACCTTTTCAAGGGCCACATGCCAGTGTTGGGGATGGCCAAAGGCAAAAGTGGGCAGTGAATAATGTAATTTTTACCTTCTGCACAATAGGCTTCTTTCTACACTCTGCACACACACTCACACAGCGCTCTCTATTTATTTATCTATTTATTATTTGCTTTATATCCCACCCTTCCTCCCAGCAGGCACTCCAGCCTCTATCCAGACAAGCACGAGACATTAACGGAGGCCAAGGAGGCGTTTCCAGCCAAGCATAAACGCTCAAGGAGGAGGCGATGCAGGGCTGGAGGAAGTTCCAAGGGCCGGCCAGCCAGGCCTAGAGGGCCACACTGGGCCCCCAGGCCTGGGGCTCCCCACCCTTGATGCAGTGTGTAGCTTGCAGCTTCATTTCAGTCCCCATTTGAAACAAATCCTCTGCTGTCGGCATGAGGTCGGAAGAAAGATGAACTCCTTCAGGAGGGGATGCTGCTTCTCTGCAGGAAGAGCAGAGTGCAGCTGTGGCTGCGGCTGTGTGGCTGAGGATGGCATTGAGCAGGGGGTTGGATTCGATGGCCTTATAAGCTCCTTGCAACTCTACTATTCTATGATTCTATGAGTCAGCCGGCCCTTGGCTTCTTGCCTCAGTTTTGGCTCCCCAGACAGATGGGGGGGGCAGGACACAGTGATGCACCTTAGACAACTGCAGCTACTAGTCACCATTCCTAGGGTGGTGCTTTGGAGGCTTTTCCTGCTCACGCAGTCTTTGTTCCCTCTCCTACCCAGTAAACCCTGGCTACTGCCCCAAGTCCAACCCCATTGCCACCGCCAGATGTGGAGCAGAATGCACCACCGACGCCAAATGCGGGAAGAGTAAGAAGTGTTGCCGGTGGGGATGCTTCTCAAGCTGCGTCGATGCGGAGCCAGGTACAGCGGGCCCTTGGAGAGGAGGAGAGCCGGGGGAAGGCGTGGGGGCTGCTGGCACGCAAAAGAGGACCCAGGGCAGGCAGGCAGGAAGCTGGGAGAAGGGGCGGCTTCCCCTGGAGAGATTTCCTGACCCCTTTCAAAGAAGCCATCTCAGGCGAACAAGAGCAACTGGGATGGCTGAACCACCGCCAGCCCTGCGAGAAGGCCTAGCAAGGCGCAAAGGGGTGCTCGGCCGGACATCAAAGCCTCCTGTCAACTCATTTCTCTGTTCTGGTGTCATCAAGCTGATCCCCCTCCTTTGATTCAGAGCAAAATGAATGCATACCTCTGCTTTTAACTAAGGAGAAGGGCTCTGGAAATACCCGATAATCCACCTGGGAAAGCGTTGAGTGCGCCTAGATCTTTCTCCGTGGGTAGCTGAGATTCCAGGGAGAGGAGGAGAAGGGACACGATCATGGGCCAGAGAAGGAGGGATGGCATCACCCACCCAGCATGCACGGTGGCCCCCTGCACATCATTAAAAAAAGAGGATCCATATGAAATTTGCAGCCGTTAACTTAGAGGTATACATGTAAATTTAGAAATAATGACTAAAATATAAACAGAAACATAACCCATCTCGCCCTAGAGGGGAAGACTGCCACCGGGTGACGTGTGTTCCCGCTTGCTCAGTCTGCAGCCCAGTACTGACTGTTGGGGGCACCTTCAACACTCCCCCCCTCCCATCTCCCCTTCTTATGATTCTTTATCTTTAAACTGGACAACAACACCCTTCAAACAGATGATGGTTTCAAACAGAAGATTGTCCCCTGTAAATGTAGGACACCTGGCCACTCTTATCAGGATGTGTAATCAAATTTGCCCTCATTTGCTGTAGATTTAGTTCCCACATTTTAACCACCATTCTGCGTTTGCATGCAGGGTGGCTAAAAGGCCAACAAAGCTTGCCGGGCACCTCTCTTGGGGGAGAGTCAGAGGGTGGCAACAAGGGAGAGAGGCCTTTTCAGTTGTGGCACCTCACTTGTGGAATGCTCTCCCCAGTGAGGTCCACCTGGTGCCATCATTAGCATCCTTTGTTGCTCATTTAAAAGAACCTCTTTCCAAACCTAAACCTGAAAATGAGCAACCAACCAATTTGATGGTAAATGCAAATACAATACAGTTTAACCTTCACCACTGTCAGCGTTTAGACTGCAAACTCTTCAGGACAGAGACCTCTTCTACTTTATAAAGTACTTTATGCTTTGCTTTATACTTTATAAGGCACCAGATAAAAATAATAGTGGTAGACTCTGCCCTTCCTTATACAGTGTGAATGATTGTTTAGGGAGAGTGAAAACTTGTGGTCTTCAGCGTGGAAAGTAGAGAATGAAATTCCAGATTCCATTAAGGGGTATAAAGCCACAGTTTTCAAGTGTGGCATCAGTAGCCTTGCTCCATCAGAGACACCCTTTCTCATGTAGCAGACACACCAGAGACCAGAGCTGACCACCTTCCAGATGTGCTGCAAGATTTCCTTCTTTTCTAGACTGTTTTCGGTGACTAAGGTTAAATGGCCGTGAATTAATTTTATTCTACTTTGCATTTTACTGGGCATTTTGGTTTGACACAGTTTTAAGGGCTAGCTTGTGGCTGCTCTGTGGATTGGGATGGGGCTGGGTTCCAAACCTAAATCTGAACACGAACAGCCAGCCTTTTCTTCCCAGCTCACCCTGGAGTGTGTCCAGTGAGGAAAGTCCTGCGGAGGTCTGCCCCTTGTCGGAGCACCTGCAAGGATGACCGCAACTGTCCCCCCAGGCAGAAATGCTGCTTCACAGGATGCAGCCTGGAATGCATTGACCTTGAGAAAGGTACCAGGAACCACTTGAGCTGGGGATGACCTGTTCTAGTCCTTTTCTCTGCCTTGTAAGATCTACATGCCTAAGCATCCCAGATGAATTTTGAAAGTTATGCACCCAGAGAGAGGCATGCAAACACATCTGGACCAAGGATTCTGTGTAACTTCTTCAGCCCAGTGCACTGGCTCCTGGGCTCCCCACCTCCCCTTGCCCACCTGTCAATCACCTGATGTCACCATGATGTCAGGTGACCCATTCTCCCTTTGCAGCAGGGCTTGAGTTCAAGCTGCACTGTGAAGTATTATTATTATTACTTATACCCCGCCATTTTTCCAAAACTGGTAAAATCCCAGCTGATCCAAAGTGTGAGCGGAAACTCCGGGGTGTAGCAGATTCCTCTGGGGCTTGAAGTCACCGCAGATCAGTGCTGTCTTCAAGCCCTGCTGTTGGCAGGGATTGGCCACACTCCCAGCTTCCCACCAGAAACGCCAGGATGCAGCTTATCCCAGTGGGGCTTGGTCAGCTGATTGGTACTGACTCCAAGCCCCACTTTCATGAGGAACCAACTCTACTTGGGAGCTCCGACTGCATTTGACACCAAATTGAAAAGGTCCTGGAAATAAGCCCTGCTTGCCAAGGAACAATTGGGAGCACCTTCCAAGGTTCCTGATTGCTCCTTTGCAGCCACATTGTTACCTGCCTCATACCTGACTGGCATCCCATAGGTGTGGGCCAGACAGGTTTGGCATGGGAGGAAACAACCTCATGAGCCAAATTAAGAGCCCGCCCCTAATTAAGCCACAGCATTTTGAATGCACAAGGTCTGCAATTCAGTCCCCTCCAAGGCTACCCATTCTTGCCACCCATTGTTTTAGTCTTCCTTACCCCTCTCCCCTTGACCCCTCTTTTTGTGTGTGTGGCAGGTCTCTGTGAACTCCCCAAGGAGTCTGGCTCTTGCACATTATCCCTGGAGTATTTCTACTACAACGCCGCCACCACTGTGTGTGATACATTCCAGTACAGCGGCTGCAAAGGGAATGCAAATCGGTTTTACACCAAGGAGGAGTGCCTGCATGTCTGCGGAAAGCCTGGTAGGTGAGGCAGGGGGCTCTGCCTGGCAGCCAGTTTATTGATCATTCATCCTGATTTGTTTGCACAAAATGGTTATACAACACCGCTGTTGATTAAGCATTTATTCGGATGTCTTTGCACAGAGGTTATGTGATCTCGCCATTTCCCCCCACTTTCCGGTACATTTTCACATCACTTTTTCTTACCACAGTTTTTTTGTTATTTTTTTGGAAGTGGACTTTTTGCGCAATCCACGTTAATTGCACACAACCTACATTTGCCAATATGCGACTGAATCCCACCCACAAATAGTGACGGTCTGGAAGTGGCCAGACAGCAGGTCAAAACCAGAGCTCAGTGTATTCCAAGGAGGCCTGAGATCGCAGCAAAGTCCCCATCCTCAGCACCCTGTGCTTCAAAGCTGCCTTTCGTTGTTTCTGAAAGGAAGAAGGCTTCTAGTCCTTACAATCCGCTGTCCAGCAGAACTCCCATCACTCGACAGGCACCACCTCTGCATTCCTTACACCGTCGTCTTTGGGAAAATGTCTGGAATCAGTTTCATGGAGGCGATGAGGGGATTTGTTCTGGAGCCTTCTGTTGTGAGCGTCATTTCCTGCTGATCCCATGAAGTAAACACAGGCCGCCTGTTAATGGTTGCCCACTGGGGTCATTTTTTCAGATGAAAAGGCATTTGGGGAGGTAATAGTTGAGATGGGGAGGGGGTGTTTAAGCTTCCTCCCTGTGTGGTTTCAAACGTGTGTTTGCAAAGGCAAACCCAAATTTAAAACCCTGTGCAGGGAAGTTGGACAATTGAGGGTGATTAGGAGCGGAGAAGCTGTAAGACAGAAAAATGGTGAAGTGCCTTCCGCTGAGGAACTTTTCATCCCAAAAGCAAGGGCTGTTGTTGGGCTACTGTTTTATGGATTTGGCCATTGAGAAGTGTCTGCTCTAAGGGGCTTAATTTGAAATCAGGAATTCTGGGAGAAGGAGCATATCTGTACAATGTGGTTATAAATTCTAAAGTAAATTCTTGACTTGGTTTAACACAGCCTTTGCCAACCTGGTGCCCTGCGGATGTTTTGGATGACAACTCCCATCATCCTCAGCCATCACAGCCATATGATGCTGGAGCTCAGGGGAGTTATAAGCCAAAATGTCTTGAGGGCACCAGGTTGGAGAAGGCTGATCTACAAGGTGGTTAATAACCTTCAAATCCAAAGCACATCTTAAGGCAACTCTAGGCCTAAGTATAACCTACACGGACCGGCAGCAGCTCTCCAGGTTCTCAGTTAGTGGGTCTCTCGCAGCCCTACCTGGGAATCCCAGGCAGGAATTGAACCTGGGATCTTCTGCATGCCAAGCAGGTGCTCTGCGTCTGAGCTGCAGCCCGTCCCAATGTAACTTTGTGTGGTGTGTTAAACATAAAGCCCCGTTCACCACATGTGGAAGGGGATACTTTAAAAACACTTCTCTCTGTATTCCTAGCTGTTTTCTGTAGTGCCTGGCAGGAGAGAAGGGAGGGTATCTCTGCCATCAAAGAGGCATCTGTTAGCCACACTACAGATTTCATAGAATCCCCAGGAGTCAGCCAGTGCGCTGAAGGCTCAGTTTTGTGTGGATGTCAAATGAGCCTCACCAACTCGATGGGTTTCAAAGCAGAGTAAATGGGTAGTGTAGATGCTCCCACTAGCTTATGTTCCAGTCAAGCTGTGAAAATATTTTACAAGATGGAGAAGGCCAAGAGCAAGGAACCCTCATCACTAGATCTGGGCCGACTTGGTGAGATGGGTATCAGAGGCACTGTTTTATAGTGGTTCCGATCCTATCTCCAGAGTCATTTTCAGATCATACCATTGGGTGGTTGTCTTTCAGCCCCCTGGCAGTTGTGCTGTGGGGTGTCGCAGAGTACCATCTTCTCCCCAATGCTGTTTAACATTTATATGAAGCCCTTGGAGCAGTCATCAGGAGATTTGGGACAAGGTGTCAGCAGTACGCTGACGATACCCAGCTCTATTTCTCTGTAACATCTGAATCAGGAGAAGTCGTGCAAGCCCTGGACCGCTGCCTGGACTCGGTGGTGGGGTGGATGAGGGCCAACAAACTGAGTTTGAATCCTAGCAAGACAGAGGCACTGTGGGTTGGTGGTTTCCGAATTCGGATAATTGGTCAGTTGCCTGCTTTGGATGGGGTCGTACTCCCTCAGAAAGAGCAGGTCTGTAGTCTGGGGGTGCTCCTGGGTCCATCTTTGTCACTAGAGGCCCAGGTGACTTCAGTGGCTAGGAGTGCATTTTACCAGCTTCAGCTGGTAAGATACCTGTGGCCATTTCTGGACCAGGATAGCCTGACCACTGTTGTCCATGCACTGGTAACCCCCAGGCTGGATTACAGAAGCTGCAGCTGGTGCAAAATGTGGTGGCGAGACTGCTCACTGCGGCAGGGTATCACCAACATGTCCTGCTGAAAGAATTGCACTGGTTTCCCATTTGCTACCGGGCCAAGTTCAAGGTTCTAGTTTTGGTTTACAAAGCCGTATGCAGCTTGGGATCAGGATACCTGAAAGACCATCTTACCCCTTATAGACCCAGTCGATCACTGTGCTCTGCAGGTGAGGGCCTCCTGCAGATACCTTCTTATCAGAAGGTCCGTTCTGCACAACATAGGAAACGGACCTTTAATGTGGCGGCACCTACCCTGTGGAACTCCCTCCCCTTAAATATTAGGCAGGCGCCATCTCTGTTATCTTTTCGGCGCCTATTGAAGACCTTCCTCTTTCAACAAGCTTTTTAAGTTGAGACCGTACCCCAGTTTGCATCTGTGCTGGAATTGCTTTTTAATATGTTTTTAAACCTTTTTAAAAAAAATATGTCTTGAAAGCTTTTTAAAAAAAGTTTTTAAAGATGTTTTCTTTAATGTATTTTAAAGTCTGTTTTTATGATGTTTTAAAGTGTTTTTAGTGCTTTTGTTTGCCACCATACCAGAACCATGTGCAATTTTTCTCCATCACCCTACAGGCCCCCCACACTTTTCATGTGTCACACACTTTCATGCCATACTCCCTCCAAAGAACTCAGTGTCCCACTTCAAGAAGTTCAGGCTGGCATTGGTGATAGTGGATTATGTCATTGACCTAGATTAGATTGTGACTAGTCCAAGGCTACCCAGTAAGCTTCATGGCTTAGGTGGCCTTTGACCCTGGGTTTCCCAGCCTAGTGCTTTATCCACAAAACCACATCTCTTTGTTACTTGCAAAAAGAGTGTCTTCCATTGAGGGACGTCAGACAATTGAGATGGAAATGGAAACAGAAGCGGAAATATTCATTCCATGTCTGGAATGGAAATAAATCCACAATCGTCGTTTTCAGGTCATAACCTATCTGTAATATCCCTCACTCAATTTAAATGCCTCCTGCTTGTCCAGCAAGAAATGGAACATATCAACATGACGATACTTGGCGTGAGTGAATTAAAATGGACAGGAATGGGACATTTCCAATCAGGCAACTACAAAATATTTTATGCAGGAAATGAGAAATCAAGAAGAAATGGGGTTGCTTGAATAGAGAGAAGTGATGTAGCAAAAAGCAATTAGGAGCTACAACACAAGGTCTGAGAGAGTGATATCAATGAGATTAAATGGGAAACCTATCAACATAACCATCATCCAAGTCTATGCTCCGACGGCAAATGCAGAAGAAGAGGAATTGGAGAGATTTTACGCAGAAGTACAGGAAGAAATTGATCACACGCCAAAACAAGATGTGCTGATAATCATGGGGAACTGGAATGCAAAAGTAGGGAACAGAGAAGAACTAGGAATTGTGGGGAAATGGGGCCTAGGAGTAGAAATGAAGCAGGAGAAAGACTTACTGAATTCTGTGAAGCCTCTGCTGGAGGTAGAGCAGGAAGCTTAGACCCTCCAACCCAGTGGCGACTGACACCACACTTGAGCCATGTGGCTTCAAAGTGCAGCAGTTTTGCACCTTAGAGCATGCACAGGGACTTCTCCCTGGCCTTGGCACATGCCACTTAGTGGGGCATGATGGGGGAACAGGAACTTGATTGCTTCATTTCCTTGTTCTCAGCTCACCCTGGCTCATGTCCAAAAAGGGAAGTCCTTCAAACAGGGGCACATTGCAAGAATGCCTGTGGCGATGACCGGGACTGCCCAGCCACCCAGAAATGCTGCTTCTCTGGTTGCGGTCTCCAGTGCATGGACCCAGAAACAGGTACAAACCGTGGCTGTGCATCTCAGGGTCCATGTGCATCTTTCTCCCCTCCTGGAAAGAAGGCCTGTTCTCACAAGCTGAGCCCCTTCACCGGACTTCCTTTCTCCTGCTTGAAATTTCTGGTGGTGATGGGGCAGGTCAGTCCTTAACTCTTCCCTGTCCCTGGCCCCCCGGCCCTCCACAGAGCCCCCCGCCCTCTTCAGCTGCCCTTCTTTGACTCCCATTTTATGTCTAATTGCAGATGTCTGCAGGCTCCCTATGGATAAGGGCTCGTGCAAAGCCTACAGGCCCATGTATTACTATTCACCAAACACCAGAACTTGTGAGATGTTCATTTATGGCGGATGTGGAGGAAATGGGAACCAGTTTTCCACTCGGGAGGAGTGTGTCTGGACCTGCAGGTACCGAGGTGAGAGGCAGCAGGAAAAAGTTGGGAGGGCCTAACTGGGAACTAGAGGGTGATGCCACTCTTCAGAGTTCAGACTTCTCTGGATTTTGCAATGCAGTACTCCAGTCAAGTAATGCATACAAAGATGCACATTCTAGAAGAATGTGTGCATAAAAATGCACATATTAGTGAAAATAACACAGAAAAAAATGTCCTATATTAGGGGAAACTGCTTTGGAAAATGTGTATGTTAGGCAAGTTGACATGCAAAATGTGTATATTAGGACAAATTCACACTAAAATGCTGCTTACTTTTCATGAGGACATTTTTAAAAAGACAAACTGATGTGAAAATACGGAAAACTGAACTTAAGATTGGAGAAATGAGGAAATGAGAGAAGGTGGAATGGACAGAGCCGCCCCTCCGTAGCGGCAGAGCCTGCTGCAAACTTTTGGCTATCAAAGAGACCTATTTTCACTGCAGAGGAGCTCTCCTGCGGACTTCCCCTCCCTTCTCCCCTCTCTGTTGCTGAAGTGGTACCCTCACCTCCACCATATCCAACTCCAGCCTCGCAGAAATAAGGAAAGGTACTAACCCCCTGCCTGATCAGGTCACTCTTTCCTGGGGAGACCTGTTCTCTTTCAACCCACATGCCGTGCTCTCTGTCAAACTCAGATTCCCCAATAACCATAGCCACCCTCGACAGCTCTCATGCAGAAACTGAACTTGTAATCTCAGCCCATTCTCTGTCCGTGCCCCAAACTCTTCCAATTGCTTTCTCCTGATTCTTGCCCTAAAGCCTTCCAGAAAGTACCACAGAATTACTGCCCAAATTTCCTCCTTCCTCGGTCAACTTCCCCCTTCTCTTTCCAATGCAAGTGGCTCTAGTCAGCCACTTCCTTCAGATGCCACCTTCATCCTTTCAGACAAATCCCCCCTTCTCTTGGCTTCAGACAACATCTGCTGCCCCCTCTCTTCCCCTGACCAATTTTAGCACATCTTACCTTTATAAGGACATAAGAAGAGTTTGCTGGATCAGGCCAGCAACCCATCTAATATATTTCTATGCATGCTGTTAGAACTTATAACTTTAATGATTAGTGTAAACTTTTTTTAAAAAAGACTCCAAATGTTAGTGTGCTGTTTATGAAAGTATGTGTCAATTGAATCAGTTTAGGATCTTTTAAAGAAATATGCTAATTTCTTTACATAACAATAAATTGCTGAAATGATACTTGGTGGTATTCTTTGACTCCTTATAGTGCCAGTGAAAAAAACCCCTTGGGTCTCCATATGAAAATATTCCCAAAGGGGTGTCAGAGTCTATTACACTAAATCCACCTACTTACAGTGAATTCCTAGATCTCAATGGCATTCCATGTATTAAATATTATGCTTTTTAAGCTTATATTAATCTCAGTAACTCTCTTCTCCACCTCTTTTTTATTTATTGATTTCTTATTTTAATTATTATTATAATTTTGAAACAATTTTATTTCTTCTCCCTTTTTAAATTTATCTATGTATATATGTTTTAATTGTATAAGGTATATGTCAGTACATTGTAAGAGGTATTTAAATTGCTACAAAGATTTGGATTTGTATACTTAAGAAGTCGATTTTAAACAAAAGAAAAAAGAAAGAATTCAAGAAACACAGTAAACAAACTTTGAGGACTTTGGTTAGGTTTCATTGCATGTCCTGTGAATGTCCATGGGCCGCTCTAAAAGACTGCACAGGAAAAGCCAAAGTGGAAAAGAGGACAATTGCTAAAAAAGGGCAATTAACATAAAATTGACTTCTTTATATGCAACAATGTGATTAATGCTCCTTTTTTCTTTGTTTTTCACGTATTATTGTTTTATACTGTTCTGATATTTGTATGGCAAAGAAGAAATAAAATGTCTTAAAAAAATTAAAAAGAACTATAAGCTTGTGTGCATACTGCACACTTCATGACAACATTTCAGTGGGATGAAACACTGGACTTTCTGCATGCAAAGTGCAAGATCTTACCTCTGAAGGATGGTCCCTCCTATATCCTCACCTCTTCCCTCCTGCTCCCCAGATATCTGCAAGCTGCCCATGGATCAAGGTCGCTGCAGTAGCCACAAGCTCGCCTACTTCTACAACTACGCCAACAAAACCTGTCAGAGCTTCATCTACCATGGCTGCGATGGCAACGAGAATCGGTTCCGGACACTGGAGCATTGCCGTAATACCTGTCTGTACCCTGGTAAGCCTGCGAGGGAAAGACAGGCTGGCATGACTTTTCAGCAGCCTGGTTTAGGAAGTTAGAGGGCCCCACTGAGGATCCATCAAGATCTAAATAGCTGGTGTAATAGCATGGCTCAGTCTGCAATTCTCTGTGTTCTAACTGGGGAGTAAAATCCATTGAAGCCAGTGGAACACTGAATTGTAGAGTTGGAAGGGAGGTCAAAGGTCATCTAGTCCAAGGGTAGAGAACCTTTTTGGCTCCCCAAGCCAGATTGTGATGATGCCACATGATTGACAGGTGGGTTGTCCTGCTCACTCGCCAAAACCCCTTGCGAGGGAATCCCAAGTACCTGGCTTGCAGATTCATGGTGACCTGCTTTTGATTAACTAGACTCAAGTGGCCCCCAAGGTAGACATTTTGTGGTGACACCCACAATACTTTTTCAAAGTTCCCAAGTTACCCTTGTCCTGATGAGTCTTTATTTGTTCCGTTAACTGCAGAGGTCTGCAATCTGCCTGTGGACCCTGGTCCCTGTGAGGCCCACATCCCCATGTACTACTACAGCCATGACAACAAATCCTGTGTGTCCTTCATATATGGAGGCTGCCTGGGCAACCTCAACAGGTTCTATACTGTTGAGGAATGTGAAGATCACTGCCGGAACCCAGGTAAGGCAGAGTGGCTGCTGCTGTTGCTGCTATGATCGCTGTCATCATTACTAGCCTTCCTCAAAAACTGAGCCCACAGCAGCAAACAACATATTTTAAATGCAACAGTAAAAATGGCATAGCACATTAAAACAAACAAATTCATCGTCGTCGTCATCAAATACAGCAATACATACAATCAGCAGCATCACAGCATAACCGACAGAGCCTCCCCATTATACTCCAAAATCAGAGCTTGGAAAAGTTACTTTTTTTGAACTACAACTCCCATCAGCCCCAGCCAGCATGGCCACTGGATTGGGCTGATGGGAGTTGTAGTTCAACAAAGTAACTTTTCCAAGCTCTGCTCCAAATGACAGACAGTTGGAAGGGAGCCCTATAAATGGTGCACCACCGCTAAGAAGGTCCTGCTGGGTATAATGTCCCCCCCATGGACTACACTCAACAAGGGGACCTCTACTACAGCCTCACCAGCCGATCTTGAAGCTCGATCTGGTTGGTATTGGGGGAGATGCTCCTTTGGGTTCTTGGGTCCTGGGCCATTTAGGGCTTTATACACAAGTATTAACACCTTGAATCGTACACACGTCCCCACTTCACTGCCCCAGTTAGTGAATGAGCAGTGGCACCCAGCACCAGCTGGATCTACTGGTCCATCTTCAAGGGCAACCCCATGTAGAGCACATTAAAATAATCCAAGTAAGAGGTTATCAGAGAATGGACTCCATATTACCCCAGTTGAAAAGATGCTGCAGCTGGCGCACCATCTGAAGCTTGCCATAGGTACTCCTCGCTCCTGTGGGCAGCTGAGCCTCCACCAGCAGTTTGGAATCTAGAAGCCCCCCCCCAAGCTATGCAGTTGCTGCCCCATCCAGAACAGTCTGTCCATCTAATCCATGGACCATGGTAGCTGGGGGTGGCCCAGGCAGATTTCCCAGAGGCCCAGTTTAGGGCAAATTTGGACGTAGTGTTAATTGTGATGCTATGAAGCCTTCCCTTGAGAGGGGAGGATGGAGGCACCTGGTGCCCACTGGGTGAATGACTCCTCTCTGCTCTGTGCTGGTAGATATTTGCGTGTTACCCCAGGAAACAGGGCCCTGCTTCAACTACTCCGCCATGTACCACTACTCTCCGGCAGAGCAGATCTGCTTGCTGTTCCCTTACGGAGGCTGCAGTGGCAATGCCAACCGCTTTCCAACCATCGAGGAATGCCTGGACACCTGCAGCAGCAAAGGTGGGCCAACATGAAAATTATCCCTGCCCCACTCTCCACTCTCTGTGGGGTGTCTTCATCTTCTTCTTCTTCTGTTTCATTTGATTGATATTTATTGATGCAGTATTGTTGCTTTTCCCCCTTTAGGATGCACACCTTAATGTGGTGAGGGGGTTTGAGAGGGTCAAAGAAGCTGAGAGCAATGTTGGCAGGAGTCTAGAGCAAAAGGCTAGACTCCTAGCAGGGGCACCCATGGCGGAATGGTCAAAGCTGAAACACCAGATTAAGATGCATCCAGACTCAGAGGAAGGCAATGGTAAACCACCTCTGAATACCTCTGACCACGAAAACCCTATGAACAGACCACAGCGATGCAAATCCCTCTTTCAAGGCAAATTAAATCTCTCTGAAAATAAAGCCATTGTCTGTCTGCAGAATAACTGGAGAGAAGCACAGCCTTATCTGTATGCAAATAGAGCCAGTCCCCTTTGGTCTAGAATCTTTAATCCCTAATCTGAGATGGAGGGAGATGAATTGTGTTTACTAAATGCTAAGGAAAAGCTGAGAGCAAAGCTGTCAGGAGTCTAGACCAAGAGGCTAGACTCCTAGCAGGGGCACCCAAGGCGGAATGGTCAAAGCTGAAACACCAGATTAAGATGCATCGAAACTCAGAGGAAGGCAATGGTAAAGCACCTCTGAATACCTCTGACCACGAAAATCCCATGAACAGAGTATCCAAAATGCAACACAAGATAGTGCTGGAAGATGAGACCCCCAGGTCAGAAGGCACTCACCGAGCTACTGGGGAAGAACAAAGGACAAGTACAAGTAGTGCTGTGACTAATGACGCTGCTGGGTCAAAGCCGAAAGGAAGCCCAGAGGCTTATGTACACAGACGCGAAAGGAGAGCCCGGAGTTGCACGACGCACACAATAGGAACTTGGAATGTGAGAAGCATGAACCAGGGAAAGTTAGAAATTGTCAAGCAAGAAATGGAACACATCAACATTACAATACTTGGTGTGAGCAAACTAAAATGGACAGGAATGGGACATTTCCAATCAGGCAACTACAAAATATTTTATGCAGGAAATGAGAAATTAAGAAGAAATGGGGTTGCTTTAATAGCGAGAAGTGATGTAGCAAAAGCAATTAGGAGCTACAACGCAAGGTCTGAGTGAGTGACATCAATGAGATTAAATGGGAAACCTATTAACATAACCATCATCCAAGTCTACGCTCTGTCAAATGCAGAAGAAGAAGAATTGGAGAGATTTTACGCAGAAGTACAGGAAGAAATTGATCACACACCAAAACAAGATATGATGATAATCATGGGGGACTGGAATGCAAAAGTAGGGAACAGAGAAGAATTAGGAATTGTGGAGAAATGGGGCCTAGGAGAGAGAAATGAAGCAGGAGAAAGACTTATCGAATTCTGTGATGCCAATGATTTGTTTCTTACCAACACAGTTTTTGAGCAACCAAAAAGACATGTGGACATCACCAAATGGTCAATGTAGAAATCAAATTGATTATATAATTGGCAACAGAAGATGGAGAAGTTCCATACTTTCTGCAAAAACAAGACCAGGAGCAGATTGCGGTACAGATCATGAACTGGTAACATCGAAAATCAGAGTAAAGCTAAAGAAGAAAAACAAAACAACCGTAATGCCAAAATACAATTTAAATAACATCCCAGAAGAATATAAAGATCAAATAAGGAACAGATTTGAGGCTTTAAACTTAGTTGACAGAGAACCAAAAGAACTATGGACTGAAGTCAGGGACATTATCAGTGAAGAATGCAAAAAGACAATACCTCTAGTTAAAAAGACCTCAATGGATGACTGAAGACACTCTTCAAATGGTTAAAGAGAGAAGGAAAGCAAAAGCAAAAGGAGATAGAAACACAATCAGAACCCTAAATGCAACAGTACAGCGACTAGCACGTAGGGACAAAGAGAACTATTACAATAGCTACTGTATAGAAATAGAAGAGGACAACAAAAAGGGAAGAGTCCTATTCCAAAAGATTAGAGAAAGGGAAATTTAAACCACGAGTAGGGATGTTGAATAATCAACAGGGGAACACACTGACTGACCAAGATGAAATAAAAGGAAGATGGAAGCAATACACTGAAGAACTCTATAAAAGAGATGCAAAGATGACAGATTCATTCATGGAGGAACCTTATGATGAAGGACCAGAAATCTTAGAATGTGAGGTGGAAGCTGCTCTTAAAATACTTGGAAGAAACAAATCACCAGGAATAGATGGCATACCAATAGAGCTGCTACAAGCTATGGAGACTGAATCTGTCCAGATTTTGACAAAAATTTGTCAAGAAATATGGAAAACTAAACAATGGCCCACAGACTGGAAGCGTTCAATATATATCCCAATTCCAAAGAAAGGGGATCCCAGGGAATGCAGTAATTATCGAACTATTGCCTTAATATCCCATGCAAGTAAAGTAATGCTCAAGATTCTACAACAAAGGCTCTTGCCACATATGGAGAGAGAAATGCCAGACATCCAAGCTGGATTTAGAAAGGGAAGAGGCACCAGAGGTCATATCGCAAACATACGTTGGATAATGGAACAGACAAAGGAATTTCAGAAGGAAATCACCCTGTGCTTTATAGATTACAGCAAAGCCTTTGACTGTGTAGATCTTAAAAAACTATGGAATGCTTTAAAAGAAATGGGGGTGCCACAGCATCTGCTTGTCCTGATGCACAACCTATACTCTGCACAAGAGGCTACTGTAAGGACAGAATATGGAGAAACTGATTTTATCACCCTACTTGTTTAATCTATATGCAGAATATATCATACGGAAAGTAGGATTGGACCAAGAGGAAGGAGGTGTGAAAATTGGAGGGAGAAATATCAATAAGATATGCAGACGATACCATACTCTTGGCAGAAACCAGTAATGATTTGAAACGAATGCTGATGAAAGTTAAAGAGGAAAGCACAAAAGCAGGACTACAGCTCAACGTCAAAAAGACTAAAGTAATGACAACAGAAGATTTATGCAACTTTACAGTTGACAATGAGGACATTGAACTTGTCAAGGATCATCAATACCTCGACACAGTCATCAACCAAAATGGAGACAATGGTCAAGAAATCAGAAGAAGGCTAGGACTGGGGAGGGCAGCTATGAGAGAACTAGAAAAGGTCCTCAAATGCAAAGATGTATCACTGAACACTAACGTCAGGATCATTCAGACGTATTCCTGATCTCTATGTATGGATGTGAAAGTTGGACAGTGAAAAAAGCTGATAAGAGAAAAATCAACTCATTTGAAATGTGGTGTTGGAGGAGAGCTTTGCGGATACCATGGACTGCGAAAAAAACAAATAATTGGGTGTTAGAACAAATTAAACCAGAACTGTCACTAGAAGCCAAAATGATGCAACTGAGGTTATCATACTTTGGGCACATCATGAGAAGACATGATTCACTAGAAAAGACAATAATGCTGGGAAAAACAGAAGGGAGTAGAAAAAGAGGAAGGCCAAACAAGAGATGGATTGATTCCATAAAGGAAGCCACAAGCCTGAACGTCCAAGATCTGTACAGGGTGGTTCATGACAGATGCTCTTGCAGGTCACTGATTCATAGGGTCGCCATAAGTCATAATCGACTTGAAGGCACATAACAACATATTATTGCTTTTGTTTTTTAAAAAGGGACTGAAGAGCGGTCTGTAAATGCTCAAAATAAATAAATATAGTGATAGTGCGTACACTTGCTTGTGCTTTAGGGTCTTTGTGGTCAATGCTCCCCCTTGTTTGATGGCTCATTGTATTCAGCTTGGGGCAACCAAACAGCCCCTCCAAAAGGCATAGCCACACATGCGTTTAAAGAAGCAACCATGGATTTAGAACATAAGAAGAGCCTGCTGGATCAGGCCAGTGGCCCATCTAGTCCAGCACCCTGTTCTCACAGTGGCCAACCAGGTGCCTGGGGGAAGCCCGCAAGCAGGACCCGAGTGCAAGAACACTCTCCCCTCCTGAGGCTTCCGGCAACTGTTTTTCAGAAGCATGCTGCCTCTGACTAGGGTGGCAGAGCACAGCCATCATGGCTAGTAGCCATTGATAGCCCTGTCCTCCATGAATTTGTCTAATCTTCTTTTAAAGCCGTCCAAGCTGGTGGCCATTACTGCATCTTGTGGGAGCAAATTCCATAGTTTAACTATGCGCTGAGTAAAGAAGTACTTCCTTTTGTCTGTCCTGAATCTTCCAACATTCAGCTTCTTTGAATGTCCACGAGTTCTAGTATTATGAGAGAGGGCTATAGAAATACCTGCTTGCAAAGTTTGTTGTGTTCTGTCACTAAGGTAACCCACAAGGTATCCAGAGACAGTAGACCCAGAGCAAGGCATGCTCATTTCTGCAAACCACAGGATTCAGCTTTCATCACCTATTCATTTCAGTGGGGATGTTGGAGAGGCCCTCAGTTTTCTCCTCACTGTTCTGCACCCACAGATATCTGCAAGCTTCCTGTAGATCCAGGCCTCTGCTTAGCCTACATCCCCAGGTTCTATTACAACCCACACAACAAGACTTGTGAGGAGTTCATTTATGGTGGCTGTGGGGGAAATGAAAACCGTTTCGAGACGCAGACAGAATGCATTTGGAAATGCCGGAACCCAGGTAAGAATGAGGGAGCTAAGCCAAGGAGGAGACTCACTACTCTGATTTGTAACAAGGGAAGCCTTACTGGCCTACACGAGTCACAACTCAAAGTTACAGGAGACATTTTATTTATTTTTATTTATTTTATTTAATTTAATTTCTATACCGCCCAAAGCCAAAAGGCTCTCTGGGCGGTGTACGTAAGAGTAAAACAGCAACATAAAATACAAAAACATAGAAATAAATAGCAAACTCAACAGAACAAATAATTAAGTAGCATTAAAATACAATAAAATACAATTAAAGTGTAGTTAAAACAAGCAACGACTCACATACATACACACACCAATCTCATTCACACCACACAGCATACATCCGGCGACAATGACCCACGCCGAAGACTCTCCTCGCGCAGTGCAGCGGCAACGATGAAATAGGCTGGGACCTGGTCCTGCAGGGCGTGGCAGCTGTTAATAGCAGCAGTCCAGCAGGAAGGGTGGTGGTGCTGACAGCCAGGGGAAGCAACACAGCAGCAGCAGATGACAAGGGCCTCTCCCTCCCTGGCAGCGCAATGTTCCTCTTCCTGCAGGCAGAAGGTCTCCCAGGCCTCTCAGCCAGCCAGCCTATATATCCCTCCAAGGAGGGACAGGTGGAAAAGGTTAGCCACAGCTGGCTGAGTACCTGGGACCTGGTCCTGCAGGGCATGGCAACTGTTAATAGCAGCAGTCCAGCAGGAAGGGTGGTGGTGGTGCTGACAGCCAGGGGAAGCAACACAGCAGCAGCAGATGACAAGGGCCTCTCCCTCCCTGGCAGCGCAATGTTCCTCTTCCTGCAAGCAGAAGGTCTCCCAGGCCTCTCAGCCAGCCAGCCTATATATCCCTCCAAGGAGGGACAGGTGGAAAAGGTTAGCCACAGCTGGCTGAGTACCTGGGACCTGGTCCTGCAGGGCGTGGCAGCTGTTAATAGCAGCAGTCCAGCAGGAAGGGTGGTGGTGGTGCTGACAGCCAGGGGAAGCAACACAGCAGCAGCAGATGACAAGGGCCTCTCCCTCCCTGGCAGCGCAATGTTCCTCTTCCTGCAGGCAGAAGGTCTCCCAGGCCTCTCAGCCAGCCAGCCTATATATCCCTCCAAGGAGGGACAAGTGGAAAAGGTGGAATTTTCTGGCAATACAAGGAATACTAATGCACCAGCAGCCAACAGGGCAGCCCTGGAAAGTTGCAAATAATGCCCAAACCCATTTAGCACTTGACAACAAAAATATATCTGCTTTTCTGCATTAAATGATCTTGTGGTACATCACTTTGTTAAGAATAAGAATTAGAATTAGAATTTCTCTGGGGCAGGTTACAACAGAAAAATACAGTATTCAAATGGGTTAAAACAATTTATAATCAGAAGAATAGGGTGGGTTTTAAATATGTATATTTTGAGTGTCAAAAGCTAAGGTAAAGAGACGCATCATCAACATTCAAAGAAATCTATGCAATGTAGAAGTTAGATGTACTTCTGTTAGCTTGAGGAAGTGGCGTTCGTTGAATCTGGTGCAGCAATCCTGCTACCTAGATTATTTTGAAAACTTGCAGATTCTAACAGCCCAGAAAGGCCGCTTTCTATATCCAGGCCTCCTCTGCAGCCTACTCAGTGTTTACCCCAGTAGGGTGGTTACTACTACAAATAACTTCCATCTTGTGCCCAAGATTCTATGCTGTTGTAATCTTGCGGGCTTCCATATGTGACCAGTTCCCAGTGCGACACCTCTCTGAGGGTCGCTGGTGGTGGCACTGGTGTGTATATTTGTCCCCTGGGCCAATTAATCCACCCAGGAGCACCCCTCTAACTACTAAAGCTGACTCCTGGAGTCCCAAGGATGTGAGTTTTGGTGGCAGCCAATGCCAGTGAACTAACAGTGGTATCTGTTCTCCACTTGCCTTGTCAGCAGGAGCCACTTTTCCTTATGAAGTCCTAAGCTGTTGCCTGCTTCCTTCAATATGTCCCAAAGTGCAGCGACACTGAGATTTGGGCCGTGTGTTGATTTATGTGAATAGATGTAAATATCATCTATAAATTAATTGGCTAAAGGTAATTACAATTCTTTAACAGGTTGACATCTCTGACGTTTAAAACAGTGAATCAACATTTCTTCCAAATTAAAATTCAAGAACTTTAAACATTCAAATCCAGATTTCTGAAATGTTGCTTTGTAAAAATTGATAGTGTGAGAAACTTGAAATTGTAGTCAGTCAATAATCTTGCACTGTTACTTTTGAAGTCCAATATATGACTATCTGGTTTTCGTAAAATCATTGACTCCAACCGCATTTAGACAGGAGGCCTCTCATTGGGCAGGAGATGGGTGACATTTTTGGTAGGCTGCCCCTCTTCCCACAACTCCAATCCTTCCCCTCCTCCCTCTGTGTGTCTCTGTCTCTTGGTCCCTGCTGTCTGTTTCCAGATATTTGCAAGCTGCCTAAGGAGGCGGGCCCATGCAACGATGCCGTCCTCAGGTACTATTTCAACCCTGCCAGCAAAACATGTGAAATATTCGTTTACGGCGGCTGCAAGGGCAATGAGAACCAATTTGAAACCCTCTCTGAATGTGAGCATGCCTGCAAAAAGCCAGGTAAGCCCCAGAGTTTCTTCTTTGCCCAACTTCCCTGTCCTGGGTTTATAACATCACTCCCTGAAGTAGCTTGCTTGAACGCTGGTACTCAGGGAAAATCTTAAAGGCAAGGAACAGAGAGGAGGAGTCACTTTGCTCAATAAATACATCCACATTTAGACTGGCTTATCTATTAGAGTCTATGATTGCTTCTACCTTCATTGTTATTATTTTTGCTGTTCAATTCTGAGGCCCTGAAAGGCAAGTGATTCACTAACCGTTGTCTTGCTGACACCTGAGCAGGCATGTAGAGCCACCCCACCCAAGGGCTGAGAGGTGGGTGCCCTTGCTCCATTCTTTATAGGGGAGCCTGAGCCCTCTTTGGATCAGGGCCTCTGCAAGGGCAAAGTTTAGCCAGGGAGTCATGGCTGCCACTCAAGCCCTGGCCCCACACATTGTCCCTTGGCTGATCGACCTTGACCTCAAAGGTCACCCATTTCCCTCCCCACAAGTCAGGGGTGAATGTTGAGCTGAGCAGATTCTAGGGTGGTTTTTGTGTGTGCCCCCCAAGCATGCCTCCCCCATTTCTGTTTGTTCTGTCACTGACCACAGATATCTGTAGGCTCCCCATGAATACTGGAGAGGGGGATGACTCAATAGCTATGTATTACTACGACCATCTCAGAACAGTCTGTTACCTGGTCACATTCAAAGGCCACAAGGGCAATGCAAATCGATTTGCAACGTTGGTGGAATGTGAGGAGACCTGCAGAAACCCAGGTAAGCACTTCATCTCTCTCTCCAGGTCACTGGGAAAGGACACTCCAATCCCCAGGAGCAGAGAGAAGAGGCCTCATGAAAACATAAATTGGGATATGCAGACTAGAAAACTAGGGTGGAGACAGACACTGGGGGCTGGTTCGTCAGGGCAAGTGTCCTCATACAATCTCCCCTAGCACAGAGCCTGACGTGGATCACACGGAGAGAGGGCATTCAGCCACTGCAGAGTGCATGATCACAGCGGGGCAAAATGGCTGGCCCAAGCCACATGTAGAAGCTTCACAGGCAAGGACCACATTTTCACAATAAATCAGCACCCCATAAAACAACAAGGCTAATAATGATGATGATGATGATGATGATGATGATGTAATCAACTTGAAGACACATAACAACAACAATAACACTTTCCGACTTTACCATGTTAAAAAGTCTTCCTTGGTTGGCCCATCCTTTGCCCTAGATTGCTTAGAGTCGTTCCTTTCCAAAATGCAGGGCTGCTGCAAGTTGGTGTTGCCATGCAGCGCTGTTCAGTCCCTCGAGCAGGAAGAAGTCCCAGGGCAGCTCCAGTAGGTTTTATGTCCTTGGGATGGGGGAGGGGACATGGGGCGGGGAGAGAGAGAGTGCAGTTGGAGACTATAGCATTTGTGATAGTTGCTTTCTCTGCAAATATGCAAGAAGAGGCTATTGGAAGCAAGAGAGCTCCTAACAGCAGGCAGCAACACTGTTGATCCTGCCTGGCATTCCAAGAGAGCAAACACGTGGGTCCCCTCAGCCTCCTCCAGGCTGTATCCAGTACCTTTCAACTCCAGCTCAAAAACTCTCCTCTCTGGGCTGGTTCACAGGGAGCTAAATTCTGTACTGAAAACGAAGCTTTTCCCATCACGATAGAATTACAACGTTCACACACGTTGTTTTCTACTACCCTTGAACCCGCTGTTTCCCATTCACGCTCCCTCCAGAGTATTGCTAAGAGAGGAGGGGACTGGGGGGCTTATTTCATTTCTAGCCAATTGCATGCCCCTGGGGCAGCAGGGAGAACCTGGGGGTGAAACTGACATGAAACGGGGAGGCAGCAGGTCTCCCCATTCAAATCACCAATTGCTTTCTTTATTCACACCTTACCTGCAGGGGCCCAGGTAAGCACTTATGCTCTCTCTCCCATCCAGCAAAACCATCCCCTTCAGGGATTCTTAATGGTCTTACAGGGACCCCCTCCCCCATTTAAATGGGATTATGACTTACTTCACTTACTTGGAGCCCTGGACCACTACCCCAAAGTCCTGTCTGGATGGTGCTTGTGAGGTCCTTATGATGTCATAAATACTTCTAATTAAGGGGAACATGAATTCAATTTTTTGCAAGCAAACACAAGTTATAATTTGCTTGAGGATTACACACACAGAGAGAGAGAGAGCAAATTCATTTGTGTATATCCGGCAGATATTGCTTAAGTTGGATTCCTGCACTGAGCAGGGGGTTGAACTCAGTGGCTTGCAGGCCCCTTCCAACTCTCCGATTCTATGATTCAAGAGTTCCCTCCCAGGCATCCCTCCCACAGGTTCTTTCTGGCAGCTCAACACCCGCCTGTCCCTGCTCTGTGGCTGCAGATATCTGCAAACTCCCGCAGAAGCCTGGCCCCTGTGAAAACCACACCCAGCGGTTCTACTACAATTCCACCAGCGGGCTGTGCACAACCTTCTCCTATGGCAACTGCAGGGGAAACATGAATAACTTTCCCACCCAAGAGGAATGCCAGCTGACCTGCAAGGGTCCAGGTGGGTTGCTTATGAGTAACTGGGTGTTGCTGGAGGGATGTGTTTGAGCAGAGCAGGGAGTGACCTGGTGGGCCCAGGCTGCAGGTTCACTGTGCCGCATAGGACTCTTGTGCTGCTAATAGTTGTATAAGAGAGAGGATTTTTCAGGAGGTGCCTTGGAGTTAAAGGATGGATTCTTGGAAACAGGTGGCTCCAAATATGGGGACAGGAGTCCCACTAGAACTCTACAGACCCTCTGGCTCTACACTGTGCACTCCTTACTTCAGAAAGTTGCAGTAGGCAGATCTAAGGGAAGATCAGCCTTCTGCAACCGGGTGCCCTCCAGATGTTTTGGACAACAACTCCCATCAACCGCAGCATCATACAGCTGTGCTGGCTGGGGTCCAAAGTTGTCATCTGAAACATCTGGGGGGCACCAGGTTGGGGGAGGCTGGTGAAGAACTAAGTGCAGCACTTACAGAAACCAACATGCAGCTTGTTTAAAAGGAAGAAGTGGATCCCTCCCGCTCACTGTACAGAACTGATCTGTGGAACTCACTGACACAGGATGTATCTGGTGATAAACAGCAATGAGCAGCAATAGTACAAAGTTTTGAGAAGGAAAAGGAAGCCATTGTCAGGACTGCCGCTACATGGAAGCTGTTTGGGTGTTTCTAAAAAAATATTTTCACAGCCTCCTCTGGTAAAAGACCACATGGGATCTATGTGGGATGTGAACCTCTCTGGCTGGCACACCACCATCCTCCAGGGGCCAAGAGCTGATTTGCCTTCCTCAAGCACAAAGCCTTCATATCACATGGCAACCAGCACCCTAACAGCCTGGCCAGAGGTCCCGCTCCTCCTGTTGCGAGGGTCCATCGCATGCTTTCTGGGTATGGGGCTTTAAAAGGCCTTTAGGCAAAGGGGAGGCCTGTGGTGGCTAAATGGAACCTTCATGTTCAGAAGCAGTCTACTTTTCCATAGCAGTTGCTGGGAGAGAGAACCTTAGGGGGAAGGTGGTTGCCTTCATCGCTTGCTTGAGGCCTTCCTAGAAGCATCTGTTTGGCGACTGTGGGAAACAGGCGAGGCTAGGGCATTCCTTGTGGTAGCCCCCGCGCTGGGGAATGAATGGACAAGTGAGGATGCATCTGGCTTCAGGCGGCTGATAACAATGTTGCTGATCAGAAGGGCCTTTGGCTGATTATTTTGTGCCTGGCAACTGACAGTGCTGGAATCATTCCTCTTTTTTTATGAGTTTCAATCTGAAGATTGTTTTATATATTGTAATATTGTTTTTGACCTGTGACGTCTTAGCCTCCTTGAGTTCCTTGAAACGCAGGCAGGATTTCCCTCTTTAAAATAAAGTGCCGACACAGATGTCTGGCCTGACCCAGCTACTCCCTGAGCCAAGACGTCACAGACCCTGGCCACTCTCTTGCAGAGAAGCCCGGCTCCTGCCCGCCACCGGACTCGTCCAACTGCTTAGTGACTTGCCAGAAGGACTGCGAGTGCCCAGGGGGCAGGAAGTGTTGCAGCAACCAGTGTGGCCAAGTGTGTAAGGACCCAATGAAAGGTGAGATGGGGGTGCCCTTGGGGGTCCCTGACAATCCGTTCTGGAAAAAAATACTCTCCTAGGCCCACGGCATGGCTTGCAAAAGTTGTGTGTGATTGTGCGTGGCCATGCGTGTGTGCACCTGTGCAAGCAACACGAGAGAAAGGGGAATGAGAGCAAGGAAAAGGCCCTGCCCGCATGAACCATCACTTCGGTTTAAGTACTCCTCTGATGCTCTTTAAGCTCTGTGGTGACTGTGAGAGGAGGTGACGAGGGGGGAAGCTGTGTGGACCCTCTTGACCGAGGAGTAGTCCGCTGTCCTCCCCACTGAGGGAGACCAGAATAAAGGGGAACTCCTGGATAGCTTTGCCTAGACTTGCCAAGGGCCAAGGGCCTGCCTCTCCTAGAGAGGCTGAACAGAATCAAAGGCAAGTTGCAAACTCATGCAACACTTTTGGCCTCTGTTGCGTGAATGCTACCTAAGTGACCTCCAGGGTCCTGTAGCAGGAGAATGAAAGGGGGGCAGGGGAGCACTTCTCTAGGAAGAGCACTGGCCTAGCTCCAAGCATTCACCTGAAATGTTCCCAGCAACCCTCCCTGGAGCTGGAGCCTCTTCTCCCTCTGGGCACCCAAAATGTTTTACAGGCCACTTGAGCTGTTTGGTAAGGCTGTTTGCCACACCCGTGCAGGGGGAGAGAGAGAGAGGGAGGGAGCTCCATCCTTCCCGCTGCTGCCACATTGCAGAGTTGATGTTCCCAGACTGGATGGAGTTGGAAGTGGGGGGGCAGGATCCAGTCCCCCTCCTGAATGCTGGGACTGATCTGGAAGGCAGGCTCCAGCCCCAAACTGCCCCTCTCCCTTCCCAATGGGTCATCACTCTGGGGCTGTTCTCCGTTGCAGCAAAGCCTGGGAGCTGCCCACTGCCAGGGCCTTCTGCTGCAGCTTGCACAAGCCGAGAGAGCCATTGCCGGCACGACAGCGAGTGCCCCAGCTTCAAGAAGTGCTGCAGCAACGGATGCGGCCACATCTGCAGGAAGCCCGGGCTTTAGAAGCGAGACACCCAGCCATGCTTCTCCAGACACTCCTGGTGGCCCCCACGTCCACCCTCTGGCAAAAGGTCGACTCTGCCTCCCTCTCCCAGTGGGGCCCACCACGGAGCCAGAGGCTGCTCAGACCACCAGTCCAGCGGTGCTGCTGTGGAACTCCAGCCAGCAGCCTTGTTCTGTCCGTTTCCCCTTGAGCAGCCGGCCTGTGTGTCTCGGGGAGGGAGGGGGGGTGTCTCTCTTCAGTACGTGGTTCAGCTTATCGATGGTGTTACGAATGGACCTTGAACTTCCACATGAGCATGAAATGGATTGGTTTGAAGTCGATCCCGACGTATGACAACCCTATGAAGAGGGTTTTCATGGTAAGGAGTATTCAGAGGTGGTTTACCATTGCCTTCCTCTGAGGCTGAGAGGCAGTGACTGGCCCAAGGTCACCCAGTGAGTTTCATGGCTGTGTGGGGATTCGAACCCTGGTCTGCCAGGTCGTAGTCTAGCACCTTAACCACTACGCCACACTGGCTGTCATGAGCATAGCTCACTAGAAATGCAAGTTCCCCTATTGAGAGTGCAGCAGGATCTTTTGCTGGAGTTACCCGCACGTCACCCCCAGAGCATGTATAATTTTACCCTTAACCCAATAACACCTACACTGAAAGTAAAATAAAGAGTGGTTTTATTAAGAGAAGGAACAAGGGAAAATATTGCAGTTTACAATTGCAGTTAACAATGAGCAGCTTTCTAACTATGATTCATTCATTCAACAACACTGGATAGACTAAAGTAAAGAGACTGACCCTGTAAACACTTTCACGTTAAGCTCACCCACACAGAAAGAAAGGAAAAAAGGAAAGAAAAAGGCCCAGATAGTTGCATAGACCTTCCCTGGAGAGTTGCTGTCTTTTAAAATTTGTATATTTGTTTTTATTGTTTTTAATTCCTGTAAACTGCCCAGACAGCTTCAGTTATGGGGCGGTATTTATTTATTATTTATTTGTTTGTTAGATTTTTATACCGCCCGACTAGCATAGCTCTCTGGGCGGTTTACAGCAAAATACAGATACATACAATAAGAACCCATAATAATACTACAAGAGCACATATAAGAAAATGAAAAGTCTAAAATCAATTATAGCAAATTTAAAACTAAATTAAAATTAAAATTAGATTAAAATGCCTTAGAAAAGAGGAAGGTTTTAACTGGGCGCCGAAAAGATAGCAAAGTCGCCGCCAAGCGCACCTCATCGGGGAGACTATTCCACAGTTCAGGGGCCACCACCAAGAAGGCCCTAGTTCTTGTTACCACCCTCCGAGCCTCTCTCTGAGTCGGAATTCGGAGGAGGGCCTTCGATGTAGAACGCAGTGTACGGGCAGGTTCATATCGGGAGAGGCGTTCCAGCAGATATTGTGGTCCCGTGCCGTGTAAGGCTTTATAAGTCAAAAATAACACTTTGAATCTGGCCCGGAAGCATATTGGCAGCCAGTGCAAGCGAGCCAGAACAGGTGTTACGTGTTCAGACCGCTTGGTCTTCGTTATCAGTCTGGCCGCCGCGTTTTGCACGAGCTGCAGCTTCCGAACTGTCTTCAAAGGTAGCCCTACGTAGAGCGCATTACAGTAATCCAATCGCGAGGTTACCAGAGCATGTACCACTGATGTTAGGTCCTCCTTGCTCAGACAGGGACGTAGCTGGGCTACCAACCGAAGTTGGTAGAACGCATTCCGTGCCACCGAGGCTACTTGAGCCTCAAGTGACAGGGAAGGATCTAAAACAACTCCCAGACTACAAACCTGTTCCTTTAGGGGGAGTGTAACCCCGTCCAGAACAGGGTGTATATCCACTATCTGGTCAGAGAAACCGCCCACCAGCAGCATCTCAGTCTTGTCCGGATTGAGCCTCAGTTTGTTAGCTCCCATCCAGTCCATTATCGCAGCCGGGCAACGGTTCAACACATTGACAGCCTCACCTGAAGAAGATGAAAAGGAGAAATAGAGCTGTGTGTCATCAGCGTACTGATGGCAACGCACTCCAAATCTCCTGATGACTGCACCCAGTAGCTTCATGTAGATGTTAAAAAGCATGGGGGACAGAACTGACCCCTGCGGGACTCCACATTGGAGAGCCCACGGTGTCGAGCAATGTTCTCCAAGCACTACCTTCTGGAGACGATCCACCAAGTAGGAGCGGAACCACTGCCAAGCAGTACCTCCAACTCCCAACTCCGCGAGCCTCTCCAGAAGGATACCATGGTCGATGGTATCAAAAGCCGCTGAGAGATCAAGGAGAATCAATAGAGTTACACTCCCTCCGTCCCTCTCCCGACGTAGGTCATCATACAGGGCGACCAAGGCTGTCTCGGTGCCGAAACCGGGCCTAAAACCCGATTGAAATGGATCTAGATAATTGGTTTCATCCAATAGCGCCTGGAGCTGGCCAGCAACCACTCGTTCCAAGATCTTGCCCAGGAATGGAACATTCGCCACTGGTCTATAGCTGTTGCAATTTTCTGGGTCCAAGGAAGGTTTTTTCAGAAGTGGTCTCACTGCCGCCTCTTTCAGGCAGCCAGGCACCACTCCCTCTCATAAAGAGGCATTTATCACTTCTCTGGCCCAGCCGGCTGTTCCATCCCTGCTAGTTTTTATTAGCCAAGAGGGGCAAGGATCTAGTACCGAAGTGGTCGCACGCACCTGTCCAAGCACCTTGTCCACGTCATCGAGCTGAACCAACTGAAACTCATCCAATAAAACATGACAAGACTGAGCTCCGGACACCTCATTAGGATCAACTGCTATAAACTGAGAGTCTAAGTCCGGGCGGATGCATAGGATCTTATTCTGGAAGTGCCCAGCAAACATGTAACAAATAAACAAATAAATAAGGCTGAGAGAGAGACTTTTGCATCTAACCCAATGAGACAAAGCTCCGCCTTTGTGTAACCAGCGCTAGATTTGAAAGATCTCACCCAAATCCTTAGCTCTGAAATTGTCCCAAAGATGCTGCGATGTGTTGGTAAGAAAAGCAGCTGTTGGAGCCCTTCAGAAGAGGAACTGCTGACCCCTCCCAACCCCTCCTGTTTTATACCTTGTTCTCGCTAAACTGACCCCAACGTAAATGTGACCAGGAAGATGTGAACCATTTCCTGATAAGTTCCCAGATAATAGGTGTGATCTCCCTGCTGTAGATTCCTGATGATTCCTGAAGGTCAAGATTATCATAAGATTCATTGCTTTTACTGCTTTGTTTTGTTTTCATTTTTTTGCTAACTGTTATGATGTGGGAATCATCCTATTTTATAGTTAGTTACTGCAAATGTTAATTGTTATTTAATCTTGAGAATTGTTATTTAATCTTGAGAACTGTATCATTTCTTTGATGTATTATGTTTCTGTTTTTTTGTAAGCCGCCTTGAGGGCCTTTTGGCCATAAGGCAGGGTATAAATTTAATAAATAAATAAAATAATCCTTATGTGAAACAGTTTCTTTGTTTATTATTTATTTATTTATTTTTAAAACTTATATACCGCCCGACTAGCAATAGCTCTCTGGGCGGTGAACATAGATACAATAAAATACAATATAATACAAAAACATCAGTCTAAAATCAAATTTCACAATCTAAAAACAGCAAAGGCTAAAATCAAATTACAAACATTACAATCATTAACAAAAAATTAAAATGCCTCGGAGTAGAGAAAGGTTTTAACCTGGCGCCGAAAGTATGCTGGATTTAGAAAGGGAAGAGGCACCAGTGATCATATCGCAAACACACATTGGATAATGGAACGGACCAAGGAATTTCAGAAGGAAATCACCCTGTGCTTTATAGATTTATTTCCCAACTAATCTCTGCCCCCACTCATGTTGCGGGACACTCTCTTGACCTCGTTTTCTATGCAGGATTGGATGAGAAAGATGTCAGAATAGGGGATTTTTCAATAATCCCGTTGTCATGGACAGATCATTTTCTGGTCAGATTTAGACTATCTGCGACTCACACCCCTCCTGAGGAGAAGAGACCTATTAAAATGGTCCGCCCCAAGAGATTAATGGATCCTACCGGTTTCCTGTCAGCTCTTGGGGAATTTCCTCTCTCCCGAGTAAGCGATTCAGTTGAAGCCCTGGTCGATCTTTGGAATAATGCAATGACTAGGGCAGTTAAGAACATAAGAACATAAGAAGAGCCTGCTGGATCAGGCCAGTGGCCCATCTAGTCCAGCATCCTGTTCTCACAGTGGCCAACCAGGTGCCTGGGGGAAGCCCGCAAGCAGGACCCAAGTGCAAGAACACTCTCCCCTCCTGAGGCTTCCAGCAACTGGTTTTCAGTTGACTCTATCGCTCCCGAGCGTCCCCTCGTGCGTCTCCGGGTCAGATCAGCTCCATGGTTTTCCAGTGAGCTGATGACTATGAAGCGCACTCGTAGGGGTCTAGAGCGACGCTGGCGAAAAACTCGGAACCCATCTGACAGACTTCGTGTCAAGGAATTCTCTAAGATCTATGCGGCATCCAGACGTGTTGCACAAAGAGCTTTTTTCTCGGTTTCTATCTCCTCAGCTGATAACCAGCCAGCTGAACTTTTTCGGGTGGTCAGAGGGCTGCTCAATCCTGACCACCATGAATCAACCGAAGGTCGCTCATTTATCCAATGCCAAGAATTTGCCTTACACTTTGAGAACAAAGTCGCTCAGATTCGTTCCGACTTAGATGCCAATATTTATGCAGTCTCTAGGGATGTACCTTTGGATTCTATTTGTCCTATTAAGTTGGATTCTTTTCAGCTTGTTCACCCCAGAGATATAGATAAGCTTCTTGGGGCAATGAGATCTACTACTTGCCGGCTTGATCCTTGTCCTTCCTGGATCATAAAGCAGGCTAGAGGGGGACTGGCTAATTGGGTTTGGGGGGTGGTTAATGCCTCTCTCCAACAAGGCTGCTTGCCTGGATGTCTAAAAGAGGCCATTGTTAGACCATTATTAAAGAAATCTTCTTTAGACCCCCTCTGTTTAGACAATTTTCGCCCAGTTTCCAATCTCCCATTCCTAAGTAAAATCGTGGAGCGAGTAGTTGCCTCATAACTCCAACGTTTTTTGGATGAAACGGATTATTATGATCCACTCCAATCTGGTTTCAGGCCTGGCCACGGGACTGAAACAGCCTTGGTGGCCTTAGTTGATGACCTCCGTAGGGAACTAGACAGGGGGAGTGTGTCCCTGTTGGTTCTCCTCGATCTCTCAGCGGCTTTTGATACCATCGACCATGGCATCCTCCGGGACCGTCTCTCTGGGATGGGATTGCAAGGTACTGTTCTGCAGTGGCTTTGCTCCTTCCTGGAGGGTAGGACTCAGATGGTTGCACTCCGTGATTTCTGCTCGGACCCCTGGCCCCTAACATGTGGGGTTCCTCAGGGTTCGGTGTTGTCCCCGATGTTATTTAATATCTATATGAAGCCGCTGGGCGAGGTCATCCGGAGGTTTGGAATTCGTTACCATCAATATGGTGATGATACCCAGCTTTACTTTTCCTTCCCTCTGGATGCTAGGGAAGCCATCCAGCCCCTAAACCAATGCCTGACTGCAGTGATGGACTGGATGAAGGTGAATAAGCTGGAATTAAATCCAGACAAAACAGAAGTGCTCCTTGTTAGTCGTAAGACTGATCCGGACATAGGGAATTTACCAATGTTGGATGGGGTTGCACTCCCCCTGAAGACTCAGGTTCGCAGTTTGGGGGTGCTTCTGGATTCAGCTTTGAACCTGGAGGCCCAGGTTTCGGTGGTCTCCAGGAGCGCTTTTGCCCAGTTAAGACTGGTCTGCCAATTGCGCCCGTTTCTGGAGACATCTGACTTGACAAAGGTAACACATGCCTTAGTTACATCCCGGTTAGACTACTGCAACACGCTCTACGTGGGGCTGCCTTTGAAAACAGCTCAGAAGCTTACATTGGTTCAGAGAGCGGCAGCTAGAATGTTAACAGGAGCTGGCCTACGAGCCCATACAACTCCTCTTCTACAACAACTACACTGGCTGCCGATCTGCTTCTGAGCCCAATTCAAAGTGCTGGTCTTAACCTTTAAAGCCTTACACGGCTTGGGCCCTCTCTATTTGTCTGGTTGTATGTCTTTTTATGAACCTTCCCGACCCTTGAGGTCCTCTGTTGATCCTCCTCTTAAGATCCCCCCAACTTCCCAAGCTCATCTGATGGGAACTAGATCTAGGACCTTTTCTGTTATTGCCCCCAGGCTGTGGAACTCTTTACCGTTAGAAGTGCGGTTATCTCCTTCTCTTGTTGTATTCCGTCGCCAGGTTAAGACATTCCTATTTCGCCAATCATTTAACTTAAATGATGTATAGGATGTCTTTTAATTCTTGACAGGTCCTGCTGTGATTATGTTTATTTTAATATTGTTTTTATTGCTCATTTTAACCTTTGTATATGATTGTTCTTTGTTCGCCGCTCTGAGTCTTCGGAAATAGAGCGGGTTATAAATGTTTTAAATAAATAAATAAATAGATTACAGCAAAGCCTTTGACCGTGTAGATCATGAAAAACTATGGAATGCTTTAAAAGAAATGGGGGTGCCACAGCATCTATTTGTCCTGATGCACAACCTATACTCTGCACAAGAGGCTACTGTAAGGACAGAATATGGAGACACCGATCGGTTCCCCATCAGAAAGGGTGTGAGACAGGGGTGTATTTTATCACCCTGTTTATTTAATCTATACTCAGGACATATCATACGGAAAGCAGGATTGGACCAAGAAGAAGGAGGTGTGAAAATTGGAGGGAGAAATATCAATAATTTAAGATATGCAGACGATACCATACTACTAGCAGAAACTAGTAAGGATTTGAAACGAATGCTGATGAAAGCTAAAGAGGAAGGCACAAAAGCAGGACTACAGCTGAATGTCAAGAAGGCTAAAGTAATGACAACAGAAGATTTATGCAACTTTAAAGTTGACAATGAGGACATTGAACTTGTCAAGGATTATCAATACCTCGGCATAGTCATTAACCAAAATGGAGAGAACAGTTAAGAAATCAGAAGAAGGCTAAGACTGGGGAGGGCAGCTATAAGAGAACTAGAAAAGGTCCTCAAATGCAAAGATGTATCACTGAACACTAAAGTTGGGATCATTCAGACCATGGTATTTCCAATCTCTATGTATGGATGTGAAAGTTGCACAGTGAAAAAAGCGGACAAGAGAAAAATCAACTCCTTTGAAATGTGGTGTTGGAGGAGAGCTTTGTGCATACCATGGACTGCAAAAAAGACAAATAATTGGGTGTTAGAACAAATTAAACCAGAACTGTCACTAGAAGCTAAAATGATGAAACTGAGGTTATCATACTTTGGACACATCATGAGAAGACATGATTCACTAGCAAAGACAATAATGCTGGGAAAAACAGAAGGAAGTAGAAAAAGAGGAAGGCCAAACAAGAAATGGATTGATTCCATAAAGGAAGCCACAGACTTGAACTTACAAGATCTGAACAGGGTGGTTCATGACAGATGCTCTTGGAGGTCACTGATGTTGGAATATATGATGTTCAACTCCAACTTGGTGGATTGAGGCTGCATGGGGGTTAATAAGGGTAGCTAGAGAGAGCTAGACCTCTTGCTGGTTAAGGCTATACCTATCCCTTTGATCCTGCCGTCTCTTCCCTTCCTGCTAGACTGATAAGCAAAGGAATGTTGAATCCCAGTTCCTTCCCGCCTCTCTCAGTTTTTTCTCTTTCTCTCGGGAGGGGAGCAGACATCTTCTCTTTGTCTCTCCTCTCAACCAGCATGATGGCGAGTACTGGGACCAGTGCTCACTTCTCCAGCATAGCCAGTTAAGCTAGATATAGAACTCTTTCCTATCAAGCATGTACTTCCAGAATAAAGTAGTTGTTTCTTATTTTAAAGCTTAAAGTCTCTGTCTGACTAATTTGCAGGGAAGGTAGAATCTTAGCAAAGATTCATACACACACACACAGCTCGCTCAATACTCTCTGTTCCACAGCGCATACACAACTTTGCTACGCATCTCAATAGAGAGCAATTCCAACAGCTGATTCATAGGGCCGCCATAAGTCGCAGTCGACTTGGAGGCACATAAGAACAACAACCAAACATGCACTTTCGGAAACTAAAAGTGAACCAAAACACAGTCATCTTTTGAAATTCGCACTTCTCTGAATTCTGCAATGCAGTTCTCCAGGCAAGCAATGAACTGTACATAAAAATGCATAACATTAGAAGAAATTGCTTTGCAAAAATTTATTTATTTATTTATTTATTTTATTTCATTTATAAACCGCCCATAGCGAGTAGCTCTCTGGGCAGTGAACAAAACAAGATTAAAATACAGTGTTACAATAAAATCAATAACAAACAGCAGCAAATTAAACGAAAAACATTAAATATAAAACATTGAACATTAAAATGCCTGGGAGTATAGCCAGGTCTTAACCTGGCGCCTAAAGGAAAGTACTGTAGGCGCCAGGCGTATCTCCTCAGGTAGGCTGTTCCACAGTTTGGGGGCCACCACAGAAAAGGCCCTAGATCTAATAACAATCCTCCAGGCATCCTGATGAGTTGGTACCCAGAGGAGGGCCTTGGATACTGAACGAAGTGGATGGGTAGGTTCATAGCGGGAGAGGCGTTCCACAAGGTATTGCGGTCCCACACCGTGTAAGGCTTTATAGGTCAAAACCAGCACCTTGAATCTGGTTCGGAAACAGATAGGCAGCCAGTGCAAATGGGCCAGGACAGGTGTTATATGCGCGGACCAACGGGTCCTCGTCAACAACCTGGCTGCCGCGTTTTGCACTAGCTGAAGTTTCCGAATGGTCTTCAAGGGCAGCCCTACGTAGAGCGCATTACAGTAGTCCAGTCTAGAAGTTACCAGAGCGTGAACAACAGAGGCGAGATCGTCACTGTCCAGATAGGGGCGTAGTTGGGCTACTAAGCGAAGATTAGTTGATTAGGCAAAACTGCATGCAAAAACTGTGTAGATTCGGAGGAGTTCACACTAAAATGCTGATGAATTTTCATAAAGACTTGTTTTCTTTAAAAAATTGCAAACTGATGTGGAAATGCGAGGAGCTGAAAAGACTGGGAAAAATGAGGAACTTAAACTTGACAGATTCACCCCCACCACAAGCTGGAAGGTACTGTACAAGGAGAGAGGCATTGCAATCACACTGTTTGAAGGTTAGGGGGAAAGCACCTGGAAAGGCTACTTCCTCTCATTGCAGGCAGCCTGAGTGAGACTCCTCTGGATCCTCCACTTCCCAAGCCAATTTTTTTCCCTGCCTAATCTCCATGGTTGTTTCAGGTGTCTCTCAGGACACTAAAACACATCCAGGACAAGCTGGTCATGCACTTTTAAGAGTCATGGCTCTCCACCCCCCAAAAAAAAATAACTATGGGAACTGCGGTTTGCTAAAGGTGCTGGGAATTTTTTCTCTGAGAGGCTAAACTACAGTTCCCAGGTTTCTTTGGGGGAAGCTGTGACTCTTTTTGTTGTTATGTGCCTTCAAGTCGATTACGACTTATGGTGACCCCATCATTCAGCGTCCTCCAAGAGCATCTGTCATGAACCACCCTGTTCACATCTTGTACGTTCAGGTCTGTGGCTTCCTTTATGGAATCAATCCATCTCTTGTTTGGCCTTCCTCTTTTTCTACTCCCTTCTGTTTTCCCCAGCATTATTGTCTTTTCTAGTAAATCATGTCTTCTCATTATGTGTCCAAAGTATGATAACCTCAGTTTCATCATTTTAGCTTCTAGTGATAGTTCTGGTTTAATTTGTTCTGATGCCCAATTATTTGTCTTTTTCGCAGTCTATGGTATCAGGAAAGCTCTCCTCCAACACCTCATTTCAAAGGAGTTGATTTTTCTCTTATCTGCTTTTTTCACTGTCCAACTTTCACATCCATACATAGAGATCAGGAATACCATGGTCTGAATGATCCTGACTTTAGTGTTAAATGGGCTTTAAATGTACGGTGAGGATGTGACCTAGGACGAATGGGACTTTGCAAGGACTGGTTCTAAGCCAGACTTCCATGCAGATCGGGGAAATCCCAATAGCTGGGAAGATAGGCTCCTTTCAGGCAGCAGGTGGCAGTGTTGAGCTGTTTTTAAGATGCTCCTATTCCCAGATGCTGAGATGAATGAATCGGGGGGGGGGGGGGGGTTAGGATTATGCACACTGTCCCCAATCCTGACCTCCATGCAGTCTGTTTAATGTTTCCCTCTCTTACACTACTAACATAAGAACATAAGAAGAGCCTGCTGGAGCAGGCCGGTGGCCCATCTAGTCCAGCATCCTGTTGGCCAACCAGGTGCCTGGGGGAAGCCCGCAAGCAGGACCTGAGTGCAAGAACACTCTCCCCTCCTCAGGCTTCCGGCAACTGGTTTTCAGAAGCATGCTGCCTCTGACTAGGGTGGCACAGCACAGCCATCATGGCTAGTAGCCATTGATAGCCCTGTCCTCCATGAATTTGTCTAATCTTCTTTTAAAGCCATCCAAGCTGGTGGTCATTACTGCATCTTGTGGGAACAAATTCCATAGTTTAACTATGCCCTGAGTAAAGAAGTACTTCCTTTTGTCTGTCCTGAATCTTCCAACATTCAGCTTCTTTGGATGACCACGAGTTCTAGTATTATGAGAGAAGGAGAAAAACTTTCTCTATCCACTTTCTCAATGCCATGCATAACTTTATACACTTCTATCATGTCTCCTCTGACCCGCCTGTTCTCTAAACTAAAAAGCCCCAAATGCTGCAACCTTTCCTCGTAAGGGAGTCGCTCCATCCCCTTGATCATTCTGGTTGCCCTCTTCTGAACCTTTTCCAACTCTATAATATCCTTTTTGAGATGAGGCGACCAGAACGGTACACAGTATTCCAAATGCTGCCGCACCATAGATTTATACAATGGCATTATGATATCGGCTGTTTTATTTTCAATACCTTTCCTAATTATCCCTAGCATGGAATTTGCCTTTTTCACAGCTGCCGCACACTGGGTCGACATTTTCATCGTGCTGTCCACTACAACCCCAAGGTCTCTCTCCTGGTCGGTCACCGCCAGTTCAGACCCCATGAGCGTATATGTGAAATTAAGATTGTTTGCTCCAATATGCATAATTTTACACTTGTTTATATTGAATTGCATTTGCCATTTTTCCACCCATTCACTCAGTTTGGAGAGATCTTTTTGGAGCTCTTCACAATCCCTTTTTGTTTTAACAACCCTGAACAATTTAGTGTCGTCAGCAAACTTGGCCACTTCACTGCTCACTCCTAATTCTAGGTCATTAATGAACAAGTTGAAAAGTACAGGTCCCAATACCGATCCTTGAGGGACTCCACTTTCTACAGCCCTCCATTGGGAGAACTGTCCGTTGATTCCTACTCTCTGCTTTCTGCTTCTTAACCAATTCCTTATCCACAAGAGGACCTCTCCTCTTATTCCATGACTGCTAAGCTTCCTCAGAAGTCTTTGGTGAGGTACCTTGTCAAAAGCTTTTTGAAAGTCTAAGTACACTATGTCCACTGGATCACCTCTATCTATATGCTTGTTGACACTCTCAAAGAATTCTAATAGGTTACTGAGACAGGACTTTCCCTTGCAGAAGCCATGCTGGCTCTGCTTCAGCAAGGCTTGTTCTTCTATGTGCTTAGTTAATCTAGCTTTAATAATACTTTCTACCAGTTTTCCAGGGACAGAAGTTAAGCTAACTGGCCTGTAATTTCCGGGATCCCCTCTGGATCCCTTTTTGAAGATTGGCGTTACATTTGCCACTTTCCAGTCCTCAGGCACGGAGGAGGACCCGAGGGACAAGTGACATATTTTAGTTAGCAGATCAGCAATTTCACATTTGAGTTCTTTGAGAACTCTCGGGTGGATGCCATCCAGGCCTGGTGATTTATCAGTTTTTATATTGTCTATTAAGCCTAGAACTTCCTCTCTCATTACCACTGTCCCAGTTCCTCAGAATCCCTTCCTGCAAATGTTAGTTCAGGTTCAAGGATCTGCCCTATATCTTCCATTGTGAAGACAGATGCAAAAAATTCATTTAGCTTCTCTGCAATCTCCTTATCGTTTTTTAGTACTCCTTTGACTCCCTTATCATCCAAGGGTCCAATCGCCTCCCTAGATGGTCTCCTACTTTGAATCTATACTAGAACCCAATGGGGTCATCCAGCAAAATTGAATGATGGAAGATTCTGAAGTCAGGACACAGTGCATTGGTTAAACTGTTGAAATCACTACCAGATGCAATGCCAGCCACCAGCTTGGATGGCTTTGAAAGAGGGTTAGACAAATTCATGAGGGCTGTCTGTGGCTATTTGTCAGGATAGATCTGCCTCCAGAATCATTGTTGTTGTTATGTGCCTTCAAGCCATCCATGACTTATGGTGACGCCATGAATAGTGACCTCCAAGAGCATCTGTCATGAACCACCCTGTTAAGATCTTGTAAGTTCAGGCCTGTGGCTTCCTTTATGGAATCAATCCATCTCTTGTTTGGCCTTCCTCTTTTTCTACTCCCTTCTGTTTTTCCCAGCATTATGGTCTTTTCTAGTGAATTAGGTCTTCTCCTGATGTGTCCAAAGTATGATAACCTCAGTTTCATCATTTTAACTTCTAGTGATAGTTCTGGTTTACAGTAATTTGTTCTAACACCCAATTATTTGTCTTTTTCACAGTCCGTGGTATCTGCAAAGCTCTCCTCCAACACCACATTTCAAATGAGTTGATTTTTCTCTTATCCGCTTTTTTCACTGTCCAACGCATAGAATAGTAGAGTTGGAAGGGGCCTATAAGGCCATCCAGTCCAACCCCCTACTCAATTGCAGGGATCCAAATCAAAGCATTCCCGACAGATGGCTGTCCAGCTGCCTCTTGAAAGCCTCCAGTGTCAGACAGCCCACTACCTCTCTAGGTCATTGGTTCCATTGTCATATGGCGCTAATAGTTAGGAAGTTTTTCCTGATGTTCAGTCGAAATCTCGCTTCCTGCAGCTTGAGCCCATTATTCCGTGTCCTGCAGTCTGGGACGATTGAGAAGAGATCCCGGCCCTCCTCTGTGTGGCAGCCTTTCATGTTCTTCCAAGAATTGGAAGCGATGTGTATCCCAACAGTTGCTGAACAACAATGGTCTTTGGGGAAGCACCATGGCTCAGAGGTAGAACATCTGCCTTGCAGTTCAATCCCTGACAGCATCTCCAGGTACGTCTGGAAGAGATCCCTGCCTGAAATCCTGGGGAGTTGCTGCCAGTCAGTGTTGACAATACTGGGCTAGGTAGACCAATGGACTGACTCGTATAAGGGAGCTTCCTATGGGAGTGGGAGAAGGCTCTTGTGCTTGTGTCCTCCTTGTGGTTCCACTTTAAGGCATCTGACTGGCCACCGTGAGAACAGGTTGCTGGACTAGAAGGGCCTTTGGCCTGATCCAGCAGGCAGGCTCTTCTGAAGCTCTGGAACATCCCCAATTCTGCAGGAGGAAGCATATATTTATATTACAGTTGTTCATGCCTGGCTCTATGACGTATCCGGCTGAACCCTTGGAGAGTGGAAACAGAGTGCAAGCAGGATTCCCTTCCCTCTCCCCAACAGGTGTTCACTGTAACATCTGCACAGGGCGCCAGTTACTGCAAAAGCAGAATAAGGGGTGAACCTCAATATGCTCCCAAAGGCAACAGAAGGGGTCACACAGGAAAGGAGCGCAGTGGCCATGACCAAGAGCTTGTTCATTCGTTCAAGTGCCATTTATATATTTTGCCTTTTGGTTTCCTCAAAGTGGTTTCCCTGACAAATGTTCATTTCGAAAGCCTCTGTGCCAACCTGGAACCCTTGGCAGGAGTTCACCTGGGGGCACGGAGTGGCTTTTCTCAATCTGACTGCTTGGCAGGGAATCCTTTCGCCCACCCACCCCCAAAAGCTGCCCTGCTTAAAAGCTTGCAGGGGTAGCCACGTGCCACAGAAGGTGGATGGGAAGGGGGGTGCCCTGCTGTGCACTTTGCACAATTTTGCAGAAGAGGGAAGTTGAGCAGGATGACTTGTCATGCAGGGGTGAAAAGAGATGCACAAAATGCCACAGAAGGGTATTTTCTTTGCCCTGCCGCCTCCCCCTTCATGCGCAATCTCCTAAGACCTTGAGAAATGAATGCCTTTCCATTTGGGCTGCAACCTGGAGAACGTGTGTTCACCTCCAAGAGTACTGACATAGTGAAGGCGAGGAAGCCCCCCCCCAGCCACTCCCACCTGGCCCTTTAATCTGCCACCTCCCTCAAGTGCTCTCATTTGTTTGACTGCAGCAGGGGAAGGAAAGGGTGACTGGAAGGATACCGGGAGGAGCAGGCAGAGACAGTGGCAGGCAGTGGCTCTCCAGGCCGGGGACAAGCCCAGCGCTACCTAGAGATGCCATCGGGGCCTGAATCTGGGACCTGCTCCATGCACAGCAGGCGAGCCAGGACAGCTACCACCGCTGCTGAGGCTCTCACATTTGACATTGCCTGCTGCCTTTCAAGGTAGGTGCCCATTCTCTGGGGTGTGTGCTGGCAACCCCCCCACACTCCACCTTCCCAGTCAGGACCCCAGAGGCCACTGCTTGTGCTCTGGCTTGCCATCTCTCCCGGTGAAAGATGAAGATGGGAGAGGGGCCTCAAGTCAGGGGCTCCCAGTCCCTCAGACACTTACTGGGAGGGCCAAGCAGGGAGCGACCCCGGAGCAGGCTCCTGGCACTCTTTCCACATGGAGGGGAGGGCTGCTTGTCTGCTGAAAATGCCCCTCCCCCAGGTGCTTTCCGTTGGGGTGTGTGCATACAACTGGTGGTTGAAAGGGTAAAGAAACCTCAGGTTTATTACTACTGGGGGGAAAGCCTTTTTGAAATAAAGCCGTTCTGAGTTCAGACATAAAAGTGGCCATTATACAGGCATGAGGCTAGCATTCATGCACACTGTCTAACCAACAAGATGAAGGAGGAAGGGAGTAAAGCTTCAGAAAAGCGCCCTACGTATCGACAAATGGTTTACTCATGGGAAGCGATTCACAAATGAAATAAATAACTAATAAGAAAGAAAGACTCAGTAAGGGATGAATAGGTTGCCTGTCAGTCTATGCCCACACACTGGCTCAGGTCACTTGTTACTAGCCTTGGTGCTTTACTCCCAGCACTTCCAGGAGGTAAAAGGATAGGAGGAGCCAGCCAGTGGAAAAGCAAGTGGGTGAAGAGATTTTGAGCAGGAGAAACAGCTGGCATTGCTAGTCCAGCGAAATTTGTGGTTCCTGTGGCTGCACTTCAGTTTTGTAAAAAATGTTGGGGGGGAGGGAGACCTTAAGAGTCTCCTGTGTCACATCTTGTCTGGACTAAAAGGCTGTTCTGTGACAAGGAAACAGCATCACCGCTGGAGTTCATGAATGATCCCCAGATGTCTGGCTATTTCTGACTGTGTCCACTAGAGGGCAGCAATGCCACAGAGAGAGAGAGAGAGAGAGCGCATACAAGATCAGTTACCCCTAAACCCCTCTACGCACCCTGCAAGATTCACAATCGAGATATTTGCCTCAGTTTTCCTGTGCTTGTGGGTGAGGAGGGGAGATTAACCCATTTTAGAGACTGTGAGCACAGAAACACTTATTTCAGAATGAAATCATATAACACAAACCTCAAAGATAAGAAACAGTCCTAGGAAAACGGGTAGTTAGTGGGGTAGATTGCCTGAAGCATCAAAATAGCACCTTCTCTTCTCCCCCCCCCCCCCGGCCATGCCCATGGATTGCAGCAGCTGTGTGCAGCCTGGCTTCTGTTCAGGAGCAATGCAAACAGGTGTGTGTGTGTGTGGATGATTCAGGTGGGACTCTAGCTGGCAACCATGCTGGAGAGACCTGCAGGAACCTCCACATGCATGCACCATTAGATAATGCAACTGTGAGCTCCAGGCCTGGGAGGGAGGCATACCAAGTGGTGAAAGAGTGAGTGGCTGAGGGGGGGGGGCAGATAAGATCATAAGGCAAGCCTGCTGGATCAGGCCAGTGGCCCATCTAGTCCTGCATCCTGTTCCCACAATGGCCAACCTTTGGGAAGCCAAAAACAGGAGCGCATCTGCACTATCCCTTCTTGTGGTTTCCAGCAACTGGTATTCAAAAGCATACTGCCTACAACTATGGAGGCAGAAAGTACCCATCAGGGTTAGAAGCCATTGGTAGCCTTACCCTCTTTTATAGCTGTCCAAGTCAGTGGCCATCACTGCCTCATGTGGGAGCGAATTCCAGAGTTTAGCAATGCAGTGTACACAGAAGTGTCTTCTTTTGTCTGTCCTGAATCTTCCAACATTCAGCTTCGTTGGATGTCCACAAGTTTTATTGTTATGAGAGAGGGAGAAAAACTTTCTCTGTCCATTTTCCCTATGCCATGCAGAATTTTATACACTTCTATCATGTCACTCTGACTCACCTTTTCTCTACACTAAAAAGCCCCAAATGCTGCAACCTTTCCTCATACGGGAATTGCTCCATCCCTCTGGTCATTTTGGTTGCCCTTTTCTGAACCTTTTCCAACTCTACAATATTCTTTATGAGGTGAGGCAACCAGAACTGTACACAGTATTCCAAATGCAGCCACACCATAGATTTGTATAATGGCACGATAATGGTATTTTCAATGCCTTCTAGTAGCTGAAATAGCAACAGGCTTCAGATAGGTTAGGCTAAATGTTCAGGGCAGAACCCAGCAGACCGGAGTTTTCTGGGCCTCCCATTCATCCCACTGGGACAGGATTAGGAGACCCCTCCCCACTCGACTGTGGTTTTAGAAAGTCCTTTCAGACACAGAGCATTTTCAGCCCGGGGGGGGGGAGGAGAGGAGCGTAAGCAGAACCCCCTTTCTTGGATCTGTTCACAACACAGCTGGCCACAGACCTGGAAGGGCTTCTTCAGGCACACAACGCTTTCTCTTAATATGGTGAGATTTGTACTGGATGAGCTCTGATTCTGCATTGCAGTTGCAGAATAAAGCTTTCTGTTTTGCAGGATACATTACTGGGTGGCGGGGATGCTGGTGGTAACTCCTCCCATGGGCTGCTATACCCAAGATGTGTGGTTTTTTTCTTTTTAAAAAAACCCAATGAAAATTAGTTGTTTAGTCCTATTTTCCAGCAGAGATATTTAGTAACAGCAGCAGAGTTTGAGAATAAACCAGCCCACCTTTCCCTCAGACATACTACTTAGTTAAATAACTCACAGACAGAGTCTTCTTAGGTAAAAAGAGATAAAGAAGGTTTACTCACGACCTTTCATATGTTCAGGAAACATAGGCTCTAGCATAGATGGAAAAATAGGAGTCCATGAGTCTTTGGTGATGATGCTCTCAGGAAGAGGATCTGCCACGCTGTCTCTGCTAGAGGTTAAATCTCAGTAATAGTGGAAGATGCCCCTCCACACTTCCACCTCTTCCTTCCCACATTTCTGTCACATTCTCTGAGGTGGCTGCTTGCCTTGTGACGCTGCACATGTACTGTGCAAGGCGGGTTGGATTGTGCTGGCTGGCAGCTGCCAAACATAAGTCCACAAGAAGAGCCCAGCAGGAGCAGCAGAATTAGGCCAAGGAGGGCCCAGCATCCTGTTCTCACAGTGGCCAACCAGATGCCTCCTCTGGGAATAGGGTTGCCAGGTTCATGGCCTGAGACTGATCCTGTATCTTTAGAAGAGAAAGTCAGCCAAGTGCAGGTGTTCTTGCAACTCTGTAATGGGAAAAACCACAAGGTGGAATTCCTTCTTCCCCCTGCACAACTTTTAAAGACACAGAAGACCTCTTGGTTGCCAGGCCCGGCCTCCCAGGTGTGCAGGGGGAAGGGAGAATTCCACCTTGTGGTTTTTCCCATTACAGTGTTGCAAGAACACCTGCACTTGGCTGACTTTCTCTCCTCCTAAAGATATAGGATCAGTCTAAGGCCCTGAGCCTGGCAACCCTATCTGGGAAGCCCACCAGCAGGGCCTGCCCTCCCCCAGTAGCCTTCTCCCAGCACCTGGTGTTCAGAGGCATCCTGGCTGGCAGGGATGCGGGGCAGGGGAGCAACGCCCCCAGCTCAGGCACGTGCTTAAACCTGTTGCTTCAGCCGCAAATGGTGGACTTGGCCTGCCCGTGAGCCCTGCAGCCTCTTTGAAGAGGGCCCTTTTCTGCTGGGCCGTGCAAAGTTAAACTGCTGTTACGATGCAAGAGCACAGAGGCTCCAGAAGGGACGGGCTGCACATGGTGGCTGCTCTCCGTCTTCCAAGCAGCTAGGGAGGGTGGCCCTGTGTCCTACTCTGGAGGACACTCCTCTGCTTGAAAGGCTGTCCAGTCCAAGGAGAAAGGAGAGCAAGAGTGCCCTTGAAGTTGCCTGTCATCAGCCGGCACCCGGACAGCAGCCTGAACATGGGGCACCGGTTTACAGTCTGATCTGCTTGGAGGCATACTGTATTTCCATGTAAATTATAGGAATTATTTCTAACATTGCCTCTAATTCATATAAATTAGCACATGCATCCTTTCCCCCCTCATTTTTGGTGAAGCAATTCCTCTTTTTCAGTGCTGTGTTTAGTGTTCACCCTTCAGCTAGACAGCCAGAGTGGTTTAGTGGTTCCAGTGTCGGACTGGGTCCTGGGAGACCAGGGTTCAAATCCCCACTCAGCCATGAAGGTCACTGGGTGACCTTGGGCCAGTCACTGCCTCTCAGCCTAACCTACCTCACAGGGTTGCTGTGAGGATAAAGTGGGGAGGGGAAGAAACATGTTTGTACTTCTGAGGAAAGCTGGGATACCAATGGGATACCAATAAAGAAAGTAAATAGCTCAAAGGTAGCATAAGCCCCAACCCATGGCTAGTGATGTGAACTCTGCTTTAAAATAAAAGACCTGGATTCTGTAAGCTGTGCATGGTTTTCCCTTATTTTGCAGAATTAATTTTGGGATTGCTCATCTCAGGGAGGGGCACAGGAACCAAAGACCCTCAAACACCTTATTCAGCCATCTCCCTGGCTCCTGAGATTTCAGCAGTCATTGCCCACATACTTTTAAGAATATCTCAACCATAAGGACTAGAAGCGTGTTCTGCTTTTAAAGCTGGGCTTGTCAAGAATCTGGGTCACATTCATCACTGTTGTATTTGCGCTTCAGCTGGACCACAGTGGGCGGGCGGCAGCCTTCCCCTTCACCCCGGGGCTCTTGGCATTGCCTGGGACCAGCAAGGTTGCCTGCAGAAGCTGCCGCATCCAGCACCTCGGCTGAGGCAGGCAAGTAGCTGGAAATGGGCTTTTTATTACAGCCATACATCAAAGTGGCTGCCTGATGCGGGCGGACGGTGGCAATTTTTCTTCATGGTTTACAGACAAATGAGGGGAAGGAAAATGGATGCGAACTTTGCTCCATTGTGAGGTCAGCAAGCACATGAAGGGAGCTCGTTATGGATTATCAGAGCATTAAGGAGGCGCTGCTGGGAAGCCAGCCTTGCAGGAAAGGGCCGGGCCACTCTGGAACGTCACAGCCGCCCAAGGAGGCCAGAAGTGCAGGGGTGTGCGCTGATGTGCATGCATTCACGCCCCCATTCCGAAGTGTGCCTAATGCAAGATGCAAAGGGCCTCCTCGCCTGGCTGAGAGAAAGCGTCTGTAGGGACTTCAAGAAAAGGCAGAAGAACGCTAATGGCCGTCACAAACGTGAGGAGGCAAAATCCATTCGCCGCTTCAGTCACCTTGTGCAGCTCCCAACAGCCCCCATGCGACTGGGAGGGGCTCTGGGTCTTGCACCAGCAACTGGGACAGCGCAGCCAGATAAGTGAGCTTCCACAAACGGCCAGTGCGCGGCCTCAGAACCCTTTCCAGGAGGAAACAGGGGAGAACATCAGCCTCTGCAATTCACTGACAGCCTGAAGACTCTGGATCGCGCAGGCCTCATATAAGATCGCATCTGCACCATCCTGGAGACTGCAGTAACAATGCTCAGCACCCTAGACGAACTACAGTTCCCAAGATTCTTCAGGGGAAGCCACGGCAATCAACGTGGTACTAGAGTGCTTTAAATGGATGCTGTGGCTGGAACCCCTCTGCCAGAAGGCTGGCCTGCTGGCCCCGCTTAGTTAATGGAGACAGGCCTTCCTGCCCACTGCATTTCAGGCCCCAGCTGTGGGGAGGTGCCACAGCTCAATGGAAGGGCAGATGCTCTGCAGGCCACCTCCACTTGGCACGGTCAGTAGAGGGGCTCGGAAAGACCCTTCTCTGCCCAACCGCCTTGGGAACTGCTGCTGGCCAGAGGGGAAATCCTGGCGCTGGTGGCCCACTGTGGCTGGACAAGGCAGTTCCAGATGTTCCAATCAAGCCCTTCGGGTCTAACCTTCAAGGCAGCTCCGCAGAGCCCCTGCCAGCCCTCACACTGCCTTGCCCAGGAAAATGCCCACACAGAGTGTGCCCCATCGTTATCCAGGCATCATTGGGGAGGGAAGAGGAATGCCATTTGGATTTCTAAGCCCAGCCCCCCACAATGACTCCACCCCATTGGGTCAGTGCTGTGGCCAAGCCCCACCCTTCATGGCCCAAAGTACACTGGAACGTCAGCAAGGGTGCAGTCATCCAGGGTCACGGGGGGGGCTGGATCCCTCACTTTGGGGGGAGCAGGGTCCCAGCGTCCAGCGAGCCAGTCGGTGTGAAAGGGGAGCGTGTCATCCGCAGTCTTCTGGCCGCTCTGCTGGCCTCCCTGCTGAACCTCAGGAAGAAAAGTCATGGCCTCATTCTGCATTCAGCGCTCAACAGAACTCCTAAGCAAGATAAGAGCTCATTCCATTGCACCATCTTGGAAGGGGGCAGGGCAGTGCGGGGGTGTGGCGTGACCCCCATGACTCTCTTCAGAATGTCAGAGAGGGTGGGAAGCCCCCCCTGTGCCCTCATCTGTGGGTAATCTGGCTAATAAATTCCAAAAGATGCCTGGTGAGCCTGCTGATCTGCGCCGGCTGACTGTTGCTTTGTGCTGGGATCATCTGGGTTCCTGCCTCCTACCTCCCCTCCCAGAACAATTAAACTTGCCTCCCATTACCCCCAAAGTCCTGGCCAATGAGATAAGGCTCGGTACCTTCCAATGGTGACTATCGGCGTTCACATAAGGCCCATAAATATTAATAGCATTCTAATTAGCCCTTTCAAATACATCACCCAAATGAAGCGTCTCTGCAGACATAATTCGGCTGGTCATATCTGCATTCCCCTCAGCGCCACAAGGGTGAATGCCGCTCCCTTCCCCAGCCTCCCAGCGGCCCCCTGCTACCCCTTTCTTTGCATCCTTCCTGGTAGGCCATATTTGCTTCTGTGACCCACAGCAACCGATAAGGGCTGCAGCCAACATGGCTGGCCCAAGAGGTCCTGGCAGGACCATGAGGCACGCTGAAGCACGTGGCTCAGGAGTGGTGGTGTATAGGGCACCCCCTATCCGTGGCCTATAGGGCTGCCACATGCTACCACTGCTGCCGCAGTCTCCCTGCCGGCTGGGCAACTGGCCTCTGAGCACCTGCTCCTGCCTGCCCTGCTGCCACCCAGCAAGGCTCCTGTGGGGCTCTCCAGAGCACCCCCCCATCCTCAGTTCCTCCATCCCAGGAAGGACCCCCTTTACTTTAAACCGAAGTTCCAGCTGTTGCAGGAAATTGGTGGTAGCGTAGGCCGTCTCCTGGCCGCATCCCCTCCAAGGCCTCACTCTGAGGAAGGACCCTTTACTCATCAGAGCACAGCTCAGAGGAAGAGGAAATTGTGGAGGAGAAGGCAGAGGGGTGGCCACAGACCCATGCATCTCAGACGGTGGGGTGTCTTGTGCCAGCCCTTCATTATGGGGCTGAATGTGGAAAATGAAAATGGCACCCCACGCATCCCACTAGTCAACATGGAGCACACTCCTCACTAGAAATGAAGCGAAGACCCTTAGGGCTTCCTCCTTAGGGCTCCTGCGCTCCAGAGGAACTTCCACTGAAGAGTCCCGTTGGTCTATGCCACCTGCCACTTCCCAATGGGTTGTTACTACAGGGTTGGCTAACCTTTGCGGCGGGGGGCAAGGGCTGCATTGATCTATGGTCAACCCTCCAGCGGGTCACATAGCTAAATGGATGTGGACAATGTGCATAAGTAGGTGTGGGGTTTTTTGTTTTTTAAGAGCACGTTTTTGGGTATGAGGGGTCCCAAATACCTTTTGGTATCGCAGAATTGCAGCAGTTGACCTGCAGGAGTAGTCAGATATGGCCACTGGCAGATTCTGGGATAAAACAGCCAAGGAAAGAAAGAAAGCAGATCACCCCATGAAAGAGGGGTTTGAACGGGCTCAAAAGCAGGAGAGAGAGAGAGAGTGCCTGGGATGACCAGGTTAAAAAGACAAAATGGAGGGGAGGGGAATACCTGCCCTTATTTCTGCAAGGTTGGGGACTGATGTGGCGGAGGTGTGAGTCAACTGAGGCAGGCACCCTTGCAATTCTGTGTTTAGATGCCTGCTGAAAACTTTCCTATTTCGACAAGCCGATCCAGCCACATGATTTAGTTGTATTTGTTTTAAAAGTGTTTTTGATGTTAATCTTTGTTTTTAATTGGCTTGTGGGTTTTAGTAATGTTTTATATGTAATTTTATTCATACCCTTCTTGGAGATTTTTTAATATTTTAAAAATCAAGAGGTTTAATACATCTTCTAAATAATTAGATATCATGTATGCAGCGTTTCAGAGTAGGTGCTTCATCTGGGTTTTGGTTATGGTTCAGGGTGCTCCTCTATCTTCTCCTAACCGGAATTCTAGCCTTCCATTCAATGCACAGGCTACCCATATCAAAAATAATCAAAATTAAATTGATCTCAGACCCTCAGCAAATCAATGCAAACCAAATCAATCCAGAAACAACTCAAACAGCCATTAGGGGTTGGAAAACATAATAGGAACACCAGTGAAGCTGGAGGTGATCCAAAATGGTCCAAGGGTCTCCTGCACAGTTGCAAGGATATACTGTGCACCAGTCCAAGAGTGGCACTCCAGCATCCTCTGTGGCATTGCAAAGAATGTGTTGATTTATTTGTTTTAAACATTTCCATCTCACCTTATTCTCTGATTAATCAGTAATAAAAACAGTAAAACCAAACACAATTAATTTAAAAAATAGTAAAACCAAACACAATTCCCTAAAAGCCCATCATCAAGCAATCAACAATCTCCAACAAATTTAACAACTCTGGCAGCACATGATAAATCTCAAACTAAACCAGTAAAGACTTAATTAACTGAAGGCCTTTTTTAAAAGCCAGCTGCCTGAAGCAAGAGAGTGATGGGGCTTGGCAGGCCTCCCTTGGCAAGGCATTCCGTACGGCAGTCACCACCACACAAAAGGCCCTGCTCTTAGTTGACCCCAGCCTCTCCTCCCAAAGTTAAGGGATCTGGAGTAGCGCCTTAGATGATCCTCAGAGAGTCTGGGAAGAAGTGTATGAAAGAAGGCAGCTCCTAAGGGACCCAGATCCCAAGCACTTAAGGACTTTAAAGGTTAATGGCAGCATGCTGAATTGATCTGGGAAACTAATTGGCATGCTGGAGCCCATTGCTTGAGTCACGTTTGGCAACTGCTTGATAGATGTGTCATACAGGGCAGGTCGATCTTTTTCCCAGGGGAGCAAATAACTGTTGGGGGGGGAGAGGTGGTTACATAGGGAAAATGTTACCCGTGCCTGTGTTTTTGCAGCTGTAGTCCAATACAAATCAGCTCCACCCATGTTGCTTTTAAATTAAAAACAAAAAATGTGAGATACATGGATATACTCTCTCATATCTCAATTCACTTATAATTTGGCCCAAAGTCAGAAGCATAAATCCTCCCCTTTCTTTTGAATGGTGATAACAATCTAGGACATCCTCATTTCAGTTTACTGTGTCTCAGAAAAGTAGATGAACTCAAGAGCCACCTATTTTTTGAGGTGGGGGTGGGGATTCACTATCTGGCATTCTGAGCAATTGCTTGCCAACAAATAATAATTCAGAGAGACTTTCTCAGGGCATATGAGGATACACAAGCAGGGGCAGCCACTTCCACATTACCAAAACAAATGAAAAGGCATCATCATCACAACCATGAGGGCAGGAAAGGCAAAGCCAAAGATTTGCATAGAAGTGGAATATGGTCCACATCATTATTACAACTGAAACAGAACTGCAATCTATCTCACCATTGTTGAGAGTATGGGACCCAGTGATCTGTGTGTGCCTGCCCAGTCTGCTGTCTGTGGAAGGACAGCTTCAAGCTTTCTCCCCCATCTCCTAGCAAGTGTGGCGTAGTGGTTAGAGCATTAGAGTATGATCTGGGAGACCAGGGTTCAGATCCCCACACAGCCATGAAGCTCACTGGGTGACCTTGGGCCAGTCACTGCCTCTCAGCCGCAGAGGGAGGCAATGGTAAACCCCCTCTGAATACTGCTTGCCATGAAAACCCTGTTCATAGGGTCACCATAAGTCGGGATCGACTTGAAGATGGAGGTTGATCAGGACTGGACCAATGTGCAGCTGCTTTTAAACCTTCCTCTGTGCCCCTTCCTGTTCAGATGGGCTACCCGGTGAAAAGGGGTGTACCTCTAGAAAAAGAAGGGAACTTGGAACTCTTAAAGGTGAGGCTGTTGATGTGCTGAACCGTTGCCTGGCCGCGACAATGGACTGGATGAGAACTAACAAACTGAGGCTCAATCCTGACAAGACCGAGATGCTGTTGGTGGATGGTTTCTCCGATCGGATGGTGGATATATATCCTGTCCTGGACGGGGTTACACTCCCCCTAAAGGAGCAGGTTCGTAGTTTGGGAGTCGTTTTAGACTCTTCCCTCTCACTTGAGGCTCATGTAGCCTCGGTGGCCCGGAATGCGTTCTACCAACTTCGGTTGGTAGCCCAACTACGTCCCTATTTGAGTAAGGAGGACCTCACATCAGTGGTACATGCTCTGGTAACCTCGCGTTTGGACTACTGCAACGCGCTCTACGTGGGGCTACCTTTGAAGACAGTTCAGAAGCTTCAGCTAGTGCAAAATGCGGCGGCCAGATTGCTAACAAGGACCAAGCGGTCCGAGCATATAACACCTGTTCTGGCTCGCCTGCACTGGCTTCCAATATGCTTCCGGGCCTGATTCAAAGTGTTGGTATTAACCTATAAAGCCTTATACGGTGCGGGACCACAATACCTGTTGGATCGCCTCTCCCGATATGAACCGGCCCGTACACTACGGTCTACTACGAAGGCCCTCCTCCGGGTTCCGACTCATAGGGAGGCCCGGAGGGTGGCGACAAGATCTAGGGCCTTCTCAGTGGTGGCCCCCGAACTGTGGAATAGTCTCCCCGAGGAGGTGCGCTTGGCGCCGACATTATTATCTTTCCGGCGCCAAGTTAAAACCTTCCTCTTCTCCGAGGCATTTTAATTTAAGTTAATTTAATTTTAAATGTGTTGTAATCTGATTTTAGATTTTGTACTTTTTATATGCTCTGTTGTATTACTGTGTAATTTTATTGTATTTTTTGTTGTTCAGCGCCCAGAGAGCTATTGCTAGTCGGGCGGTATAGAAGTTTAATAAATAATAATAATAATTTTATCTTGATTAAGAACAGCCGTCGCCATGATCATATCACCCCGGTGTTAGTGGATCTACACTGGTTACCAGTTGTTTACCGGGTCCAATTCAAGGTGTTGGTATTGACCTTTAAAACCCTATACAGTTCCGGCCCAGTTTATCTGAAGGACCGCCTCCAGTATCACCAATTAGGCCGCCTTACAAGATCAGCCTCACAAGACCTTCTCTCGGTCCCACCAGTCAAAACAGCTAGGCTGGTGCGGACCAGAGAGAGGGCATTTTCGATTGTGGCCCCCACCCTCTGGAATTCCCTTCCTTTTGACCTTCGCCATGCCCCTTCCCTGACAGGTTTCCGCCGGGCCTTAAAGACCTGGCTATTCAGGCAGGCCTATGGGGTCTCTGGGGATGGGTCAGTTTCTAATGTTGTTTAATGCTGTTTAATTTTAATTATTATATTTTTGGTTGTATTGTATTTTATCATGATATTGTACGTCGCCTAGAGTGGCCATTTATTCGGCCAGATAGGCGACTCAAAAATAAAATTTTATTTATTTATTTATTTATGTCCTCTGTAAAGTAGGACACAGGACCACTCTCTATATTAGACAACTAAGGCCTGCTTAGTATCATTCAGCACTCAGTCTCTTGCATGATGTGTTTTGTCTCATGTTATAATTTTATAATTATCTGATGAGGAGAATAAGGAGGTGTCTGTGTGCTAGAGGGAAGTATGTTTTATGCATTGGTTGGTTGGTTGGTTTTGGGGCACTCTTATCGAAACAATAAGAAAATGCAATGAAAGATCCCTCTGCTTATCTGTGCTTGGTTTTATTGGCTTATCTCTGCTGTGATGTGTTTTAGATTATAATTGTAATTTGTTTTGTTTTACATTGCCTTTTCATCCTCTGCCAGTCAGTGTTGCCAATACTAAGTAAGGTGGACCTGTCTGACTTCAATATACAGCAGATTCCTGTTGTTGTTATGTGCCTTCAAGTTTACTACGACCCATGGCGACCCTATGAATCAGAGACCTCCAAGAGCATCTGTCATGAACCATCCTGTTCAAATCTTGCACGTTCAGCTCTGTGGCTTCCTTTACGGAATCAATCCATCTCTTCTTTGGCCTTCCTCTTTTTCTACTCCCTTCTGTTTTTCCCAGCATTATTGTCTTTTATAGTGAATCATGTCTTCTCATGATGTGTCCAAAGTATGATAACCTCAGTTTCATCATTTTAGCTTCTAGTGATAGTTCTGGTTTAATTTGTTCTAACATCTGATTATTTGTCTTTTTCTCAGTCCATGGTGTGCGCAAAGCTCTCCTCCAACACCACATTTCAAATGAGTTGATTTTTCTCTTACCTGCTTTTTTCACTGTCCAACTTTCACATCCATCCATAGAGATCAGGAATACCATGGTCTGAATGATCCTGACTTTAGTTGGACTTAGTTGATTTCCTGCAGCTGCAAACTGCACAGAGGCCTCACTGAAAAAAGTCAGGCAATCTTACCAGCAACTATTGGCAATAAGAACGTAAGAAGAGCCTGCTGGGTCAGGCCAAAGGGGGCCCATCTGGCCCAGCCTCCTGTTCTCACAGGGACCAACCAGATGCCCATTGTAGGAAGCCTGCAAGCAGGACTTGAGTGCAAGAGCACTCTCCCCGCCTGTGGATCCCAGCAACTGGTATGGAGGAGCACAGCCATCATGGCTAGTAGCCATTGATAGTTGTATATCCCATGAGTTTGTCCAATCCTCTTTTACAGCCATCCAAGGTGGTTGCCAGGCCCAGCCTCCAAGAGGTCTTCTGTATCTTCAAAAGTTGTGGAGGGGGGAGGGAGAATTCCACCTTGTGGTTTTTCCCATTACAGTGTTGCAAGAACACCTGCACTTGGCTGACGTTCTCCTCTCCTAAAGATGCAGGATCAGCCTCAGGCCATGGACCTGGCAACCCTAGCAAAGATGGGGGGGGGGAAGGGACCCATTAGCCATTAGCTTCATTTCAGTGTTTTATCGCTTGCAAATGACAGCTCAATGTAACCAGCTTGCTTGAATAAACCATTTAACTTCTTCATCACCAGAAGTGTTCATTGCCTCCTGAAATTTCAAACTAATTTGCTTTGTGCCTGACCAGGGCTAGGCATCTGGCAAACGGACATCTTAAAAACATTTTTTTAAAAAAAAAATCTTTAAAAAAACATCTTAAAAAGCAATTCCTGCACAGACCTAGACTGGGATAAGTTCTCTACTTAAAAAACTTGCTGAAAGAGGGAAGGTCTTCAGTAGGCGCCACCTTTATTGCCTTAAGAACATAAGAAGAGCCTGCTGGATCAGCCCAGTGGCCCATCTAGTCCAGCATCCTGTTCTCACAGTGGCCAATGATGTGCAAAGGGAAGCCTGCAAGCAGGACCTGAGCGCAAGAGCACTCTTTCCTCCTGCAGCTTGCAGCCACTGGTATGGAGAGAGAGCATAGCCATCAGGGCTAGTAGCCATTGATAGCCATCCAGGCTGGTGGCCATCACTGCCTCCTGTGTTTGACTATATGCTGTGTGAAGAAGGATTTCCTGACTCTTCCAACGTCCAGCTTCATTGAATGTCCACGAGTTCTGGTGTTATGAGAGAGGGAGAAAAACTTTTTTCTCTCCACTTTCTCCATGCTGTGCATAATTTTATACACTTTTATCATGCTGCCTCTGACTTGCCTTTTCCCAAAAGTAAAGAGCCCAAAATGCCTTCACGACTCTCCCCCAAGCTTCCTTTTTTTATGAAGCCTTTGGCATACGCACGCACACACACCGCTCAAACATCTGACTGTGAGCCAGCCAACAAAGTCTGTGTAACTGGCTAGGGGCCTTCCTCCCATATTCCCCCCTGTCGCCCCTGCCCTCTTTCCCTTCCTCTCTAGTTCCCCTTGCACCTTTCCATTTTAGTCTGTAGGCCCCTGGATGGAGGGATCTGTTTTCCCGTTCTTAGTCAAGCACTAGGTACATAGATGGCAACCATCCAAAGAAGAAGGTTGCGCTGCACAGGGATAACCTACAGTACAGGCTTCTCTGTCAGGTCTCGCCCAGCTGCATAAACAGCCCAGCAAGAAAAATGGGCCCTGCACCATCCAGGATGTGCTCTCGGGGCCTGTTGCCAAGGTGTTACGGAGGATGCTGGCCTTTCTCAGCTGCTTCATTTTGCAGAATGGGCTCACAGGTGTCTTCCCCAGGCTTGCATCTCGCACTTGCCAGGCAAGTGAAGCCCAGGGTCCTGTGAAGAAGCTTGTGGCTCTGGTGTTGGAGGGAGAGGCCCCGGCGGCTGAGTATCCGCTTCATGCCGCCCTAGTAAATTCTTGCTCACCAGATAAAAGTTCGAGAGCTCACCTGGGCTGGTTGCCTGGCAACAGGAGACGGGGAATGATATTGCTCCTCAGACACATTAGCTGCTAACCCACTCAAAGCTGAGAGATAACGGAGGCAAAGATGGGATGTGGGGGGGATGCTCCATCTGCACCCCCCCCTGCCCTGGGCAAGGAGAGGGCATCCACAACCCAACAACTGCCAAGGGATTGAGGCCGCACTTTCAGGGACTGAGCTGCTGAAGCGCTCCCATTTTGCCTTCGGCCGAACAACTCCATCACGGGGGGGGGGCTTCTGAGCCTCTGACTCCCACGGAGTCGTAGAGCCATACGACAATGGAAGCCATGACCTAGAGAGGTCGTGGGCTCTCCGACACTGGAAGCATTCAAGAGGCAGCTGGGCAGCCATCTGTCGGGGATGCTTTGATTTGGATTCCTGCATTGAGCAGGGGGTTGGACTGGATGGCCTTACAGGCCCCTTCCAACTCGACGATTCTATGATTCTATGAGCAGCACTTCTTGCTGCTCTTCACTGCTTCCTGCCTTCCTTGGGTGGTCCTTGCCAAGGTTGTGCACCTGGCAAAGGGGTGGCATGACTGGCAAGCTGGCCCCCTATATTCTGGCAATGGAAGAGAGTCATCTGCAATGGGCAGATGAGGAACATGAGGACATTCCAACCAGCAGCGCCGGCCCAACTGCAGAAGCAACCTGAGCCGTCATCTGAGGCATCAACATTCTCTTGAAGGGGCTCAGATCTAAGTGAACAGCAGCTCCCAACTCTGGCTGCCTGAGACCCTTTTAGTTGGAAAAGCTGAGGAGCCCCTTTTGCATGCAAGACATGGGCTCAGCCACACCTTGTTGAAAACCACCCACCAGATCACTTTTAAAGGTGCAGACCACCAGCTTCCTATGGCCAGGGAAATTTATTTATTTATTATTTACATTTATACCCCGCCTTTCTTTTCATGCTAGAAACCCAAGGCGGCTTACACGTGGTTCCCAGGTGGTCTCCCATCCAGGCACTGACCAGACCTGACACTGCTTAGCTTCAGCAGGGAGCTGGCCTCAGGTGCCTTCAGACCAGAGCCTGAATGTCAACCCAGAGGCAGTGACCAAGCTAGGGGGTCAGGGTTTTACTCGTGCGAGCTCTCCTCCGCAGTGCCCTCAGCACAGCTTTGACCTGTAGCATCTCCAGTTTAGGGAGCTCAGGTGGTGGACCTGGGAGATGTCCTCAGGCTGGTCTTGAAGCCCGCTGCTTCCAGCTGGGATTGGGGGCCACCTGGGCAAGACCGGCCTTCAGACACAAGCCCTGGACAGGATTATTCCCCCACCCAAAAACAACTGCTAAGTTATCACCACCCAAGTCGGAAGGTGAAAAGAGGGCCTTGGAGACACCCTCCCCTCTGTCTCAAGACTAAGAGTGCGAAAAGCAACTGTAAACTCCTCCTGCGTGGAGAGAAATTAATATGGTGTAAAATGGGCAGGAGACGGTTTAAGAAAACTTAATTTTAAATCTCAGTGCAAATAAGCTTTTGAGAAGGTCACATGAAAGATCAAACATCGCAAACCAGTGAACCATTTGCTATTTGGAGCATCATTTTCCTCCATCAATTATCTCCAGCCGGTATGTGGCCATTGCCTGATTCCCCCACAGTCCCACCCCCTCTTCCCACCCCTAACCTAGATCTGCCTGGGGGCACATGGCTTTAAGGATGGAGCTTCTGGAAGGGAGCCCCATCCCTTCCCTGAATCAACATAAGTAGCTGGATCAGGCCAAAGGGGACCCATCTAGTCTGGCCTGCAGTTGTCACAGTGGCTAATCAGATGCCCCAACGGGAAACCCGCAAGCAGGGCCGGAGGGCAACAGCGCTGTCCCCACCTGCAATTTCCAGCAACTGGTAAAAGAAAGCAAGTTGCGAAGATCACATGGAGGAGGGCCGGGATCTCTTCTCGATCGTCCCAGAGTGCAGGACACGGAATAATGGGCTCAAGTTGCAGATTTCGACTGGACATCAGGAAAAACTTCCTGTTAGAGCCATACGACAATGGGACCAATTACCTAGAGAGGTAGTGGGCTCTCCGACACTGGAGGCCTTCAAGAGGCAGCTGGACAGCCATCTGTCGGGAATGCTTTGATTTGGATTCCTGCATTGAGCAGGGGGTTGGACTCAGTGGCCTTATAGGCCCTTTCCAACTCGACTATTCTATGATTCTATGATTCATCCATCATGCAGCTCCACCCAGTTGGTGGGCCAGCCGCAGGCGTGAGCGACTGCACGTTGTGCTGTTGGGTAGCCACTTCCACGCAGAGACTGAGATGTGCATGACACACAACACTAGTGAGCTGCCTTTGAACCAAGGAGTTGCTCCTTGGGCAAGATGGCACCATCTGAGGTTGGCTGCTCTAGGAAGAGGGGGCTACATGGAGCTAGCCTGGTGCAGCCTTCCAAGCTTCCACACAGCTGTAGATCAGCAGTGAGGTTGTGCATGGGGAGGATTCAGCAGTGTGTGTGTGGGTGACAGAGGAGCAGCCCTGGAGCCAAGGTTGTGTACTCACTTCTGCAGGGTGAACTACTGCTGGATATCAGATTGTGCCTCCTCTTTGGATGGGCCAACCAACGCCGAGGCACTTGCCACACACTGAAGAGGGGGCAACACTGGGTAGGAGACCGGTGTTCTGTCAAGGTATGTTTAGCTTATAGCTAAGACGATTCTTGAATTGATACAGATGGCTGACAAATGTTTGCTTATGTGACCAGCGATGGGTTTTGATGATTGGTGGTTACTAGCTGCAGGCACACCTCACCTATTAATGTTCACCTCATGACCAGCCATCTCTCTGACCACATTCACAGCAGACATTTATTCCACTATTATTCCACTTTAAATACTCATGGCTTCCCCCAAAGGATCCTGGGAAGTGTGGTTTGTGAAGAGGGCTGAGAGTTGTTAGGAGGCTCCTATTTTCCCCAGAGAGCTACAATTCCCTGAGTGGTTTAACAGCCAATCCCTCTTCCCAGGGGACTCTGGGAATTTGTAGCTCTGTGAGGAGATTAGGAGTCTCCTAACAACTCTCAGCCCCTTCACAAACTACGTTATTCAGGATTCTTTGGGGGAAGTCATGACTGTTTAAAGTGGAATAATCGTGGAATAAATGTACAGTGTGAATGCAGCCTCTGTCAGGGTCCAGCCTGACCCTGACCCTGACCCTGCTCTGGCCAGGCAACAGTGATGGTGAGAAGGAGCAGGAATAGAGGCCGCCTGCCTTCTTGCCCATCTGCCGTCTGGCTGGCAAGCAAGCAGGTGGGCGCGATGAAGAGGAGGAGGAGCTGGTGATGGTGAGGAGGAAGATGCACAGAGAGAGGGTGTCCTGTCCATGCCCCCTAGCCAGCGTTGCATGGGACACTGCTGAGACCCCTGGCACAACTGGGGCACCTGAAGAACCTGCTGTCACAGTAGAGCAGCCTGTTACCCACCCCCAGGAATGCCTTGCCTTTACCTGGGCTGCTGCAAACACAGCCCCCTATCTCTCACCAGGGAGGGTCTCTTTCACTCCCCACTACAAGCTCTCTCCCTTCCCCAAGGCACAGGAATCGATGATGCACAGTTGTGAGCAAAGTTCTTGCTAACATCTGCCATTTTGCAGAGAAGCTCATTGCCACGGGTGTCATGCTGCTGCCTCTTCAGATAAAACCAAACTGACAGGCTGCCCCTCCGGTTTAGCTAGGCCAATGCCAAGGCAAAGATGTTTGCTATGTGAGCGGCAATGGGTTTTGATGGCTGGTGGCTCCTTGCTGCAGACACACCCCACCTGCTTGGCTGAGAGCTGGAAGAAACAGTTTCTTCAGCCAGCAATGGATCTCCAAGCCTGAGTTAGGCAGCAGATTTTTTTTTTGAAACAATGTTTTTTAACCTTTTTTTAAAGTTGTCTTCAAAGCTTTTAAAAAAATGTTTTTTAAAGATGTTTTGTTTTAATGATGTTTTAAAGTGTATTTAGTCCTTTTGTTTGCCACCCTGGGCTCCTGCTGAGAGGAAGGGTGGGATAGAAATCAAATAATAAATAAATAAATAAAACTCCAAATCACAACTCTCCTTGGTGCTGCTTCTGCAACTCTCCCCCCTTTGTGGGGGTTCCCTTTTTCACATCCAGTTGCCCAGCCCTGGTCAGCCATCGTTTCAGCAAACTCCCTTTCCTCATCTTCTTTCTCCGTAAGCAGGTTATGAGAGAGAGAGAGAGAGAGAGAGAGAGAGAGATGGGGGGGGGAGAGAGAGGCTATTTCTGTAAACTGCTGCCTGTCTGTCCCGCCTGGAGCTAAAGAGAAGACAGTAACTCCCTCGCCTCTCCCTTTCCTCCACCGCCACCCAGAGACAAAAATAGACCATTGTGGAACTGAAAGGTTCCAACTGTGGAGGTTATATCCCTGAGACAGTCACATCCATCACCACATTTTCATCATTAAGAAACATTCTATACGCAGGGACAGATTTTGCACCTTATCTGAACCCAGCAGCTGTGCCCTAAATTCTGAGCATGGTGCTTGTCTGGAGGAATTTGGTTGCCCATGTTTAAAATTAGTGTTAGCATCTATCATTTCCCTGCACCAAATGGGTTTGTGTCAGCTGCTGGCAGTCCCCATCTGTCACTAGGATGCTCTGCTGCCCACCTCCACCCCTTATCCATTACTGTCAGCTCCTGGGACCCTCAGGTGGGCAGCTGTCACCAACACAGCCAGGCCTCACTAGGGGCCCTCCGTCTCCAAGATGCTCCTTCAATGGTGAGAAGGATTCCTTCCCCATCTCTCTGGACGTGGCTGCATGATGAGCTCAAAGTGGGTTAACTGGCTGCCCCACAAGAAAGTTTGGGAAATGCAACTGCATGAGGAGGAGCCAGTAGTGTAGTGGCAAATTCAGACATGCAAGGTCCCTTCATGATAGTCATAGCCATGCCCCCTCACAGCCACACCCCCTACAACTTTCACTTGTCACTCTTGCTCTCCATGTCATCTCAGAGTCTACGATCCACTATAACATGCGTCCCTAGGAGCCAATCAGCATAAAAGGGGAGGCTGTGTGTTAGCTACTGAGAAGAGTCTTCTAAGTGGCTGACTCACCTTTTTCACTCTGATTGGTTCCATTCAGTATAAAAGGACAAGGGCTATTTTTAGTGGCTAACAAGATCCCCTTTCATATTGATTGGCTCATACATAGGGACCCGGCTGGGACCCTGCTCTCCAGGCTGGATTACTGTAATGCCCTCTATGTGGGGCTGCCCTTGAGGCTGGTCCAGAAGCTGCAGCTGGTGCAAAATGCAGCAGCATGACTGCTCACTGGGGCAGGGTATCGCCAGCATGTTACCCCATTGCTGAAAGAATTGCACTGGCTGCCCATTAGCTACTGGGCCAAGTTCAAGGTTCTGGGTTTGGTGTACTTTGAATTCTAGGATATCCAGTCACAATCCACCCATCTGTGTGAAAGGGAAACCGAGGGATGGAACCAAAGAAAGAAATGAAAAGATAATGATGGTGGAGAAGGACCTTTGTAGTTCTGCCAGCAGCAAAAAATGGGAAAGTAATGCCCTTAAGGCTTACATCTGGCAGCACCCATTGTCTGGTAAACAACCACATTTCCTTCCACTTTCTTCTCTGTTGCACATTCCTTTGTCAGGAAGGCACCTTGTTTATAGCTCAGGGCTGGCAGCTGATGCTCCTTCAAAGGGAACTAATTGTTCGGAGATGGCTGGAGATCGCTCAGGAGGAAAGAGGCATCAGAGCTCAGAGAAAATAAGGGAGAGGGGGATGGCGAAGGCGTGTGTGTGTGTGAGTGTGTGAGTGTGTGAGTGTGTGAGTGTGTGAGTGTGTGAGTGTGTGAGTGTGTGAGTGTGTGAGTGTGTGAGTGAGTGAGTGAGTGAGTGTGTGAGTGAGTGAGTGAGTGAGTGTGTGAGTGTGTGAGTGTGTGAGTGTGTGAGTGTGTGAGTGTGAGTGAGTGAGTGTGTGTGTGTGTGTGTGTGTGAGAGTGTGTGAGTGAGAGTGTGTGAGAGTGTGTGTGTGAGAGTGTGTGAGAGTGTGTGAGAGTGTGTGAGAGTGTGTGAGAGTGTGAGTGAGTGTGTGAGAGTGTGAGTGAGTGAGAGAGAGAGAGAGAGAGAGAGAGAGAGAATGCAAGGCTTCTATCTGCAGGTCTGATCATCTGGGGGAGAGATCTGCTGCCTGGTAGGAGTGTCTGCTGGTTGCCTCCAGTGATGTCCTACTTCTGTGTTTGCAAATAAAGTAAATACTACAGAGACCCCCCCCCCTCTAGGAGGCACACCTTAATGTGGTGAGGGGGTTTGAGAGTGTTGAAGAAGCTGAGAGCAATGCTGTCAGGAGTCTCAACCAAGAGGCTAGACTCCTAGCAGGGGCACCCACGGCAGAATGGTCAAAGCTGAGACACCAGACTCAGATGCATCCAAACTCAGAGGAAGGCAATGGTAAACCACCTCTGAATACCTCTTACCATGAAAAAAAGAAATCAGAAGAAGGCTAGGACTGGGGAGGGCAGCTATGAGAGAACTAGAAAAGGTCCTCAACTGCAAAGATGTATCACTGAACACTAAAGTCAGGATCATTCAGACCATGGTATTCCCAATCTCTATGTATGGATATGTGAAAGTTGGACAGCAGATGAAAAAAGCAGATAAGAGAGAAATCAACTGATTTGAAATGAGTTGGAGGAGAGCTTTACGGATACCATGAACTGCAAAAAAGACAAATAATTGGGTGTTAGAACAAATCAAACCAGAACTGTCACTAGAAGCTAAAATGATGACACTGAGGTTATCATACTTTGGACACATCATGAGAAGACACAATTCACTAGAAAAGACAATAATGCTGGGAAAAACAGAAGGGAGTAGAAAAAGAGGAAGGCCAAACAAGAGATGGATTGATTCCATCAAGGAAGCCACAGACCTGAACTTACAAGATCTGAGCAGGGTGGTTCATGACAGATGCTCTAGGAGGTCACTGGTTCAAAGGGTCACCATAAGTCAAAATCTACTTGAAGGCATATAGCAACAACAACAAACTACAGGGATACTTGTTTCTTCCCACACCCTCCCCTCCGAAGGAGCCCAAACACGACCAACCCTATTTCTGAAGCTTCTGCCCCCCAGCAGGGAAGCAGGGAATGCATGGCGCCATTAGCAACCTTCCCAGCCCCTTAGGTTGAGCACTGCCCTGGTTTCCTGCTGTGCCACTACTTGGGGATGATGCAGTGGAACCCAGGAGATGAGGTCTGTGTGATCGTTGCCTAGTGGATGTAAGTAGAAGGAAGGAGGGAGTCAGCTGGCGTGGATTCAGTGCCTCACGTCCCTTCACACGCAGGCTATGGGGCAGCCCGTTCCTCACACTTCCCCAGCCTTGGGGTCACGTCAACAACATTTGCCCCTGGGTGGAGAACCTTGCTCCCACCTCTCTTTCTTGCAAGTCGAGCCATCTCTGGTTCCCTGGTTGGGAGGCTGTGCGTGTGCATTGTCATGGCCCCGTCAGAGGACTCATCAGACGAGGATGACTCAGGAGTAACAGCAGCAGACCCAGAAGGAGAAACGGAGGAAACTCCTGAGAACCCAGCTCCTTCTCCCCCTCAGCTGCAGAGCACCCCAGACACAGCTGAAGCCCTTCAGCCAGATGCAGCCAGTGAACAGGATACTCCCCCCTCACCTGCAGAACGTAGACAGCAGAAGGTCAGGCAGAGGAGGGGCAGGTCTGTCCACTTAAGGCCAAAACGCTGATGGCTCACACCTGCTGACAAACCTGCTCCTTAAAAGTCAAACCTTGGCTTCAGCTTGTTGCTGACTACAACATCAGGTGTGACCACTGTGTGTCTTCCTATCCCCTGAACCTTGACTTGGACTGATCTTTCGGCAAACTAGACCCGGACCTTCACTGACGTCTCTTCTGGATTTCTGGCTTGGCACGTAAGCTTTGAACGGCCCCTGCCCTTATCTTGCTTCCTCCTTGCTAGCCTGGCAGATTTATAGCCAAGCTGCTGGCTGAGGACTTACGGCCTGGCAATTACCAAGGAATCTCCAGCCCTGCCTGCACCCCCACCGACACTGCTGTTTCAGTGAACAGCTGACATGCATGTGTGTCTGTGCAGCAGCCGGGCCTCCTTCACTGTGACATTGGCACATTGTCAGACGGGTGTCCTGCTCCGCAAGTGCTCCTGTGTGCTGCCCAGAAGGGATGGCTGTAAATAACCTCCCATTATGGAAGTGGAGACGCTTCACTGAGCGACTTGTTTGGCTGGCCACATTATGGGCTCCATAAACAGACTCATTTATTTCCCACCCTTTCTCCTGGGGCCTGCAGGCATACAAAGCAAGCTCTTCTCGTCGAGGCTGCACACACCACGGCCACCTCTCGCTGTGCGGTGACAAGGAGGCTCAGGGTGCACCTGAAAGCATCCACCAGAGGAGAACGGAAGGCCCTCCAGCGTCTGCCAAATGAGAACAGATTTACTAGTTTTCTCCTATGTGGCTGGGCTCCTCATAGCTGGGGGGAGAACGCGGCTTAGTGGCAGACCCCAGCCTCACTTGCAGAAGGTTCCAGGTTCAATCCCCGGCACCTCCGCACAGGGCAGGAAAGACTTTCTGCCCGAAACCCTAGAAAGCTGCTGTCAGTCAGTGTCAATAACACTGAGCTAGATGGACCCACAAGGGCTGGCATAGCACAGTGGGGAGGAGAGCCTGGCTGGGAGTCCAGAGTCTGTGAGTTCAAATCGCCGCTCATGTCTCCTGGGTGTCAAGGGCCAGCTAAAGATCACCCCACAGGGAGTCGCTCAGGGGTTACTGCCCTGCCACCTGTGCAGCCGGGGGCAAGCGGCATTGCTAATGTCTATTATATCATTTTTAAACTAGTTTGAACTTTTTTAGCTACAGGTGTGTATGGTTTTAATATTGGAAATAGTTTAATCTTATTTTAATGTAGACTTTGTATGTTTTTAATTGTATTTTTTATCTGGAAGCCGCCATGAGTTCCAGTTTTGGAAAAATTGTGGGGTATAAATAATAATAATTAATAATAATAATAATAATAGTCCCAAGGAGCCCAGTTGCCCCCCAGCTGGCAGCTGCAGACAAGGAAGGGGCTGGCTTGTGCAGCTGTGGCAAGCTGAGCAGGCCCTGGCCAGCTGGGGAGGACTAGCCTCAGAGGGAGGCAATGGGAATCCCCTCTGAATACCATGAACACCCTATTCATAGGGTAGCCATAAGTCGGGATCGACTTGAAGGCAGGCCATTTGCATTTCAGATGCACCCACATGCTCAGTATAAGGCAACTTCCTAGGACAGACCTGCTGATATAACCTTATGAGGGTCTGGTAGCTGACAAGTTCTACAAATGAATTTTTGGAAGCTTAAACTCGGTCACCGTGCATCCATACAATTCAGGGCCAATCTGGATGTTCTCTTGGGGGCATTTTTCTCTGTGTGGGGAGTAAGTAGTGCACAAGCAATCATGTAAGGTTCTGTTTATCATGCCTTTCTCCCCCAGATATTCTTCCGATCTGCAGCAGGAGAGAGAGAAAGAGGGCCTTGCCCAACGGTTAAGTTGGCTCTTTTTTAAAACACCGACAGACACACTTTTTAACACTCACACCACTGGAAGTATATCTTTCTAGTGCTTCGCTTATACCTATTCCCCAAAGCTCTCCTCCAGCACCACATTTCAAAAGAGTTGATTTTTCTCTTATCTGCTTTTTTCACTGTCCAACTTTCACATATCCGTACAGAGAGATCGGGAATACATCTGAATGATCCTGACTTTGGTGTTCAGTGATACATCTGTGCATTTGAGGACCTTTTCTAGTTCTCTCATAGTATTTTTGGGAGAATGGGGCTCCCACCCCTCCCCCACCCCAGCCAAGTCCTTGAGAACAATTTCCATGGTGACTGCAGTGTAAGGAAGGGAGTGAGGTGGGGGGGGGTCTACTTTCAGAGGAAACTGTTGCTGCACCAGAAATAACAGTTTGATCGATTCAAGTCATGAGTCCTGGGGAACGCTCTGTAGAGGCGAGAGAGAGGCTCTCTGTTTTTAAAGAGAGTGTTGAAAGTGGTTTGGCAGGCAGAGGATGTGCTCTCTGTGGGGGCGTGCTCACAGTGCGGGAGGCTGTTGAAACTGTGCAGACCTGTTGGATGATCAGGGGCAAGGGGGGAATGCCAGGTGCAGGGCAAGCAAAGATCCTTCTTCCAAATTTCCCTTCAACTCTTGGTGCGGGAAATGATTACCTGTTTCCAGCCAACGATAGCGCTGAAACCTCTGGAGAAAGGCAGGGACCTCTCCTGGGTTGCCACTGTTGGAAGTGTGAGAAGAGCAACTCCCATTTGGTCCCCTTTGCATGGGGGGGGGGGGAGAGGGAGAGTCCTAGTTGGCTAGGCTGCCACTGACCTGCGCTCATCTTTTCTGTCTGTCTTCCTTCCATGTGAACTGATATGTCTCAGGGAGCTGCTCGCACCTCTGACTCACCTTCCTGTTTCTCTCTTTTCTGCAGTCCACCAGAAAAGGAGCCACGTTCTCTTGGTCTCCTCTCCTCTAGCGTGAGGGGCAAACTCCAGGCATGGCCACTGCAGCCTCCAACTTAGTTAGCAAGAGAGAAGTAACATCTTTCCTATCCAGAATGTATTTCTATTAATAATTCTATTATTTTGAAACCAAGTCTGAGTGATTTGAAGCAAGGTAAAAGCTCGCTTTCTCTCAGGTAAATCACAGAGCACTGAGCAAGCTACACTAAGCTAAACTCAGCTAAGTTACTAAATCTGTAATTGGTCTAATAGCCATTAGAGCCATCAGCCATTTTGCTCTCTCTGCACCTGGGGTGAGGAGCAAGTGGCCCTCCAGATGCATCTGCCATCATCCCTCACCACTGGCCATGCTGGCTGAGGCCAATGGAGTCCGGCGACGTCTGAAGAGGTACAGGAGGTTCCGCCCTCCCTGCTCTGCACCAACCACACAGCAGAAGAAACATGGACCATCTTGTGTGCATGCGTGGGCCACATCTGGTTCACACATCCATGCTCCTTACTTGATGACTGTCACACTGAGTGATCATTTGCATGTGCAAACGGCCTGTCTAGGGTACAACATGGTAAGGAGAACATTCAGGTGACCAGATCCCATGTGCTTGTTCAATGGGATCAGCTCATGCATCCAACTTCCAGGCAGCATATGAAGAAAAAATGAATGGTCCAAATTTGCATGGAGACTAGGGGTTGGGAACTGGGTCCGGCTGGTGGGCCAGATCCTTGCCTCCTCCATACACACCCCACAGGCCATGTTTGACAGATGGGCGGGGCCATTCATCTGTCAGTCACCTGATGTCACAATGTCAGGTGATCTATTTTTGCCCATTTCAGCAAATGCACAAAAGATGTGGGTGAATGCACAGCACTTGGCAAGCCCTGATGACCAGCTGCTTGGGGCATTTGCAAAATGCTTTGCACTTTGCAGGTGCTTCCAATCAGCTGATCAACTATGCCTGCCAGCTCCTTTCAGCTGAGTCACATCATGTCCTGTGTCAGGTCCCAGCCAGGGGAGACCTCATCAGAGGAAGATTAGGAGGCTTCAGCCTTGGGTCTGTTACATAAATTTGTATAGATATTAGCAGAGATCATCAACGGTCTGAGCTGAGTGTGTGCCAGTGTGTGTGTTTACCTAAGTGGCAGACTTTAACCCTGCATTGAGATCACTGAGACGTAAGACTTAGTAAAATAAGAAAAGCTACTTTATTTATAGAAATACATAGTAGATAGGAAAGGCATACCTAATTCTAACTAATTAACTAAGCTGGAGGCACAATGCCCAGATTTGGGAGTTGCCCTCATGGCTCAGGAGAGAGAGAGCAGAGACAAAAGTGTCTCCTCTCAGACAGTTGAAGAAGAGAGGAAAGGGTGGAAGGAGGAGGGGCAGATAAGCTTCCCTGAGCATATCTGTGATGGAAGGAAGTCAGAGCATCACAGGTAAAGGTAGTCAGGCCTATCCATCTGGAGGACCCGACTCTATCTCCCCTGTGGAACACAAACAAGAAGAACAAAAGAGGAGTTGCTCTTGCCCCACTTCCAACAGGGCCCTGCCCTGAGTCAAGGTCCATCTGGGAGTGAGGAGCCCCAGTCCTGCAATGAGGCTGAGGAAGGGTCATCTGCACCCAGGGTGAGTTTGCCCTCTGACATCAAGGCTGAATGGGTCCAAAGCCCAAGAGAGAGGCATCGTCTCAAATGCCGGTTGGAGACTTGGCCCATCTGGAGAAGTGCCCAGCTGTAGGCAAGGTCTCCTTGGGAGTAAAGTTCTCCTTGGGAGCAGTGGTGCCTGGTGCCCATTAGACCTGGTGGGGCTGCTATGGGGTGTGGCCAACGAGTTCAAGGGGGAGTGGCCGAGTTTCAATTTTCTCCCCATCCTCCTTGCAAACGTACTGTGGACACTTAAGCATTCCAGTTTTGCATATCGCACCTAACTAAACTGTAAAGTGCCTTACGTTGGTTCAGAAGAGATTCTGGCTGCTGTCACAATTGCTTCTCTGATGGAGGCAAAGTTATGTGACCTCCACCTGTTCTGGATCTTTCCCTATACTCCTTTGTAAAGAAATAGTAGACACTTAAACATTGCAGTTTTAGTAATACTCAGCACCTAACAGAGCTGTGGTCCTATGCTTGCTCTCGTGAATTCACACACAGATACACACATACCTCCTCAGCAGTGAACAGAAAACTAGATCTCTGCTCATTAAGTAACGCTCTCACCTGTGGTTTTTTTAAAAAAAATACACAAAGTGAGTGAGAAACTCACATTTAGTAGGCACTAGCTCCACAGAATACAGTGGGATTTACTTACTTATGAATAAGATGAAGACTGTGTAGGTAACCAGCAGTGCTTGGAAAATTCATTTTAAAAGGAATAAAATAGTTCGAGTTCATCCAAATGCACTTTTAGTTCATAATGATTTCTGCCTGCCACACAGCTGTTAAAGGCACAAGAGTGCTGCTCTCCCCCAGTGCCAACCCTAAACCACACAAAGAACTCTAGTGAAGAGTAAAAAGAAAAGCAAACACACATTTGGGCAGCTTGATAATATATTTTTATATTAAAGCTTATTTAAAATGAGCATCTGTAACTGTATAAATGTAATGGTTAGGATGTTGGACAAGGACCTGGAAGACCAAGGTTCAATTCTACACCCACTTAAATGAATACAGTGGGGCTTCCTTCTAAGTAAAAATAATAGGATTATTACTACCACTAAATCATACCTCCTCCTTGGTATAGTTAACCATTACATATGTGAGACTGTGTGTCACTTCTATGGAGTAAAACAGCAAATATTGTATTCAGGATTATGTTTTATTTAAGCTATGCCTGGTTTAATCCCTTGGTACACAGAAAGAACCTCCCTGGCCTGGAGCAGTGTGTATTTAAGTGTCATGGATAACAGTTATTGCCTAAAGATCTCCAGAGTTTCTTCTTTAAAAAAATAAACAATCCTGTAAACTGTAAATTCCTATTGTTCAGAGAAAATGATATGCCAGGCATAGAAAAACAAGAAACCAACATTTTAGAGAAAAGGAGTCTTTCTCACCATTTGATCAGTTCTGAATACTGTAGCAGGATGTTCCAGTTTCCTTCAGTATTCCACTGGAATGGGGACTCAGACATTCACAAAGTATATTTAAGTCTCTTGGTTTTTATAAAAGCAGAGATTTGCTTATCTCAACATTCCTTCTCCTTCTGATCACATTTACACAGGTTCCACCTCCCCACTCAAGATGAAATAGGCTGGAAGTGTGCAACAACCCCACACATGCCCTGCTAATTGGATTACTAATGCCAGGATATCTGTGTTGTCAACTGTTCTCCTGTTCCCTTCTCCACCAGCCCCATCATGAAAGACACAGTCCTGGGTTCAGAAAGAAAATAATCATCTGGTCTTCTTCAAAGTAGTTCTAAGCTTTTTGTTTTAACTAAAATAATTGTAAGCTCTCGCTCTTATCTCTCTGGGAGATAATTTTCTTGCATAAGTCCATATCAAGTTTTTTGATAATTTAGATTACTAAAAATAAGTAAAAAGGTCCGGCCCAGCCCAGCCCAGTCCATTCTTGGGGCAATTTGCCACCAAGATTCTTGTCTCCCTTCCACCCAGTCAATAAAAAAGGTCCACACAAGGTCCAGCCCCTGAAGAAACCAGATTCCCTACACCCCGTTATGATGCCAGCCAAACATTTTTAGGGGCAGTTTGCCACCAAGGAGCATCTCCTCTCCCTTCCCAAACTCTACAATAAATAAGGCCCAGCCTGGTCCATGAAGAAACCTGCTTTTAGTTTACCACCACTCCTTTCGCTGATACATTGCTACGCATCTGAGCATGCTCAGAACCAATGCGGAATTCTGATGTAGGCTGAGACTACCAGATAGGGCTGCCCTTGAAGCAGCCCAGGCTCCTCCCTAGTTTGCTATAGTGGATGTGTTAGATAAGCCTCTTAACAACAGAGGGAGTAGACACCTTTTAAGAGGGCTGGCAGGCAGGCTAAGGGGAGGGAGCTCTTTGCCATAGCTATACTTTTGGATTAGGATTGGATTAGTGATGTGATTAACCAGAGAACAAGAAGCTGATTGGCCACAGAACAGTAGATGGACATAAATGTTTGCCAAGCTTCTCTGCATTCAAATAGAAGTATAAAATGTGTGTGGAACAAGAAAGAGTGTGTGGCTTTAAGGTTTCTTTTGGGGGGGTGGGTGATTAAAAATTGTTTGACATTCTCATTGAGGGAGGACTGTGCGCTAGGCTGGAAGAGGTGCTGAAACAACACCTATGCACTAGCCCTGTGCCTGCCCTATTTGCTGATCTCCTGTTGACTCCAGACCTGACCGTGGATTGCTTGGATCCTGACCTTGGACTGCTCTGCCCTTGCCTCTTGACTGACCCCCTTTGTCATGGACTCTGACTTTGGACTAACCCTAAACCTAACCCTGGAGACTGCCTTGGTGTCACACAATCAGTGACATGACAACAGCAACAAGGAAAATATCAGAAAAAGGTTGTCTTAATACTTTACTGAAGAGTTTAATTTTCCCCTGATGAAGGCTTGACTACACAGGCTGAAACGCGTTGGGCTTTAACATATTTTATACAGAAATTTCTCTTTTTTTATATACAAGAAATTATTGGTACCACTGTGCACAGAATAAAGCCACATCTTTCCAGCATTCTGGTTTTTGACCTCCTTTTTGTGCTTCCAGTGAATGCTTCACACTTTTTATCTTGTTATTGGTCAAAATGCAAGCCAACTGCAATCATATGTTGTGGCTTGCCAGATGCTTGATTACTCCCCACTCCACACAAACACAAATCTAATGTTTTTGAAGCCCCAAAAGTCTACTCTATCATAAGCCAACTGCTGCATTTCTTTCTGTGGGGCGCAAATTGAACCTGCCCCCCAGATCATTCACATGAGTAACCAGCAAATGAATGAATGAAAAGATTCAGGTTGTTTTTTCAAAAAAATGATGCATAGTGATGTTTCTGTTATTTTTGTTCACTCCATCCACGTTGGGGAATGATCCAATCAGATTACATTGACTCCAAGATAGCAGCCTCCACCTTTTGACTGTTAATTTTATTCCAGCTCGTATCACATGCTGGGAACCATGCAAGCTGAACCCATGGAAGGGGAAGGGAGACAAACTGTACTTCTGCAGGAGATCCCCTGCTGTGCATGTAGAAGGTCCCAGGTTGTTACCAGCTCCACTTGTGTGTCTATATACACACACGCACCCAGACCTGTGAACCGGTATGTTTCATGCATGTTCACAGAAGTATCACTGTGGGGATGTTTTACTGGAGATGCTGCTGCACCACAGATATTATTGCAACAGACACAGTTACTTTAGAAATACCAATATTGTCTTACATATTTGGGGGATTTAGCAAGAACCAACAAAATGCCCATCTAAATGGAGATATAATGGCCAGCAGAAGTAAAATGGCCTTGCATCTTGAAAGACGAATACAGAAATATAAATCAAGTTAGTTGTTACAAGTTACACAGGCTACCCAAACTCACAGTGCCTGGACCATAAGATTAAACAGTTCCTAGTAGAAATATAGAGATAGGCAGAGGTATGCCTTAGAGGAAGTGTATGTGGACTCCAGGGTGGGCCAGGCAGAATGCAAGAGAGGCCTAAATCTACCGGGGGGTGGGGGGTGGGAGAGAGACAAGAGCAAATGTACATTACTGGGTTTGGAATAATGTGAGAGTTCGGAGACAGTGAGATTAGGGAAATAAAGGCAGAGAGAAGGAGAAACAAGACACCGATTATTCCCTGTCCCAAAACAGGGGGCCAAGACAAGCGGTTTCAACATGACCTAGAGGTGCATGGTCCCAGCAGGGTCCAGGGTTACTGGCAAAGGCTAAGCAGGTGGCTAGTCCAAGTGAGAATTAGATAACAAGAAGCACACCTCTTGTTATCAATGAGCATCCAGGAAAAAGACCTCGAGGCTCAAGCAATGATGTGGTGGCCCCTAATAGGTGAGCCTTCATAGATCTTCTTTCGTCAGTCCTATGGGCTCACTGCCCTGGATTCCAACGGTTGTGTTCAGTGTAGTGCAAAGATTACCACCAGTGCAACAAGACGTTCCTCCTTCTCCCCTGTGCACCTCCTAAATTTCTTCTAGAAGTACCCGCAATCCCCCAGAGCAGATTTGGGGAGGGCACAGGGCACGTGGGGAGGAAAAGGGAGAAGTCCTTTTGGAGTAATGCCGGTTTGTACTTCTCACAAGGGCCCTGCCTAAAGCTGAGAGGAAAAACAAGAAACATCACTGACAAGCAGCAAGGCAGGGAGATGAGGCAAGGGGAAGGGATCTAGCTAAGCAGGAGCAGAGGACGTGCTCCAAAAGGCATCCCGGTTTGGTTTAAAAATGAAATGGGAACAGTATGTAGTCCTATTTCTTAGCAGAAGTATTCAGTAACAACAGCGGATTTTGAGAATCAACCAGCCCACCTTTACCTCAGACACAGATAACAACAGAGATAATCTTCTTAGGTAAAAAGATATAAAGAAGGTTTACTGATGACCTTTCTTATGTTCAGGAAACATAGGCTCTAGCTTAGATGGAAAAAGTAGGAGTCTTAGTCCATTTTAGTCTTTGGTGATGATGCTCCTGGAAGGGCATCTGCCATGCTGCCTCTGCAGAGGTTAAAGCTCAATAACGGTGGATATGCAGGAATCTACAATATCCAGACAAAGGAGGAGGAAGAAGAAGGTAAATAACCCCACCCTTTAAGGTAGTTACATCATGGTAAACAGGTACATAGAAATATTCCCCAAATATTAGGTAGAGGGAACATCTCCCTATCAAAGGGGGCTGCATGCAAGCTTGCTTAAACCCACCATCCCCAGGGCAAGAGCAATGTGGATCCATCTCCTGAACAAAGGCAGGACAAGCTAGGGACTGAGAGGTATGCAGTTATAAGGAAGAGATGTGCTGAGAGGTATTTGCTCTAACACAAAGGGTGATCTCATTAAGGACAGAGCTGGACAAAAGGGACATTAAATATGAATTAACTCAAGAACTGAGTCATTATGGATGTTTCCTGCTTTGCAATGGCAGGGAGATCCATGAGGGTCTTTGGCCAATCAAAATTGACAGCCAGGTGATGGTGTCCCTTGGGAAAGGTGGAGGCATTTCCCAGGAAATGTGAATTTAGATTTATTCTAATTACTAGTGAAATGTGGTGTTGGAGGAGAGCTTTGTGGATACCGTGGACTGCGAAAAAGACAGATAATTGGGTGTTAGAACAAATTAAACCAGAACTGTCACTAGAAGCTAAAATGATGAAACTGAGGTTATCATACTTTGGACACGTCATGAGAAGACATGATTCACTAGAAAAGACCATAATGCTGGGAAAAACAGAAGGGAGTAGAAAAAGAGGAAGGCCAAACAAGAGATGGATTGATTCCATAAAGGAAGCCACAGAGCTGAACTTACAAGATCTGAACAGGGTGGTTCATGACAGATGCTAATGGGGGTCACTGATTCATGGGGTCACCATAAGTCGAAATTGACTTGAAGGCACATAGCAACAAAAACTGGTGGGAGATGCGTGCTGCAGGATACTTCATTGTCACTGGCCTAGGCCTAATTAATGCTTTTTTTGCATTAGATATGGCAGAGGTTCTGGGATCTAATTAGGGTTGCACTTACGCAATTCATTATGCATATCAGTTGTTTGTGGGAAAATCTGACTGTCCAAGAGCTAGTGTGTAGAGGATATTTGGCAGGAACCACTCCAGCTTCCTCTGATGGGAATGCACCCACAGTCTTTTCTGATTCTTTTGAAGTAACACCACCACACTAATTGCTCAAAGGAAAGCCAAAATAAACATAATTCCAGGGCATTTGCAGAGTTCTGGCTGAACCAACTTTTTCAGTAAGAAGGTTCGGTCCCCAGCAGCATCTTCAGGTCAGGCTGAAACCCTGGAGAGCCACTGCGGTTCAGCGCAGCCAATTCCGAGCGAGTAAAAGGCAGCGCACTGGAGGGGAAGGGAGGAGATGTGTCTCTCCAAAGAGGTCTTGTGAAGTAGATGGAGCAGATACGTTTTCTGTTGGTCCTGCAGGAGTTGCTTTCCAGGGCAAAATGCAGCAGTGTCAACAGTCCTACAGCGAATCTTTCCTCCCATTCTCAGCCTTGTCTTCTTGGCTATTTTTGGCTAATGCTGCTCTGTGCATGCACACTCCTTGAGTTTACAGCTGCCCTGAGAAGCTGTGCCTGGCAGCTGTGTTGCCTTTCCCTCTTGGCATGATGAAAAGCCTCCTGGGAGAGCGTAGATAACGTACAAGCCCAGGTCAGCCAAGGCCCGTGTAACCCATCCATCAGGCTCCGTGAGACTTCCCTTTGCCACCATCTGATGCGCATTATCCAGCACAAATGTGTTTCTTCCTTCAAGGTTAAATGGATGAGTGAGGTTTAGGCGATGACAGCTCCGCTTCCGTGTTGGAACAATAAATGAGCTGAAGAGACTGGGGGGGGGGGGGGAATGGTCCTTCGCTGTTGTACCTGGCCTGCTGTGCCAGATTGCAGGGGATGCAAGCTCCCCTGCTGCCAACACTGCTTGGTGGGCTGGGAGCAAGGGTGGCGCTGGCAAGGCAAAAAAAAAGGCTGGCAGCTCCAGTGGGGAGGTGGCGGGATTCACTACCTGCCTCCTTGGAGCAAATAAAATCTGCCCTGGGAAATTATTTGAAAGGCAGGGGAGGAATCCTCATCGACAGACAGACAGACAGACAGATAGATAGACAGATAGATAAGTCTGTCAGTACTTCACCTGTTGAACACTGACTGCCTCAGTCAAGAGTTCTACAGCTGCTCCTGTTGTTGCTGCTGCTATTAGAACTTTGCAGGAGCCTCCAAAGGCAAGCCCACATCAATTCATGATGGATTCACTAACAGGCAAAAAACCTTGCGGTTTAGGAACGTACCTATAGCCCACAGCTATTTCTAAACTTTAAAAAGCAGGGAAATTGGGCAGCTCTAGTGAATGCACCAGGGGAGCAGGAGACCTGAACTCCTCTCTGAGATATTGGACTGCCCTACAAATTGGTCAAAATGCAAACACCATTTGGGTTGGTATTTCACAGTCCAATCCACTTGCTGTGTAGCTTGGAAGAATTTGGTAACATGTGCCTCTGAGCATATGGTGAGTGGTAGCAATACCTGCCATATCCAAAGAAGGAGAATTACATTTTTGTATGTTTGTTGGTGTTCTTCTTACTTTGCTTCTTTCCTGTCTTACTAATGTTTCTACAGAGAATGTGAACTAGAAAATTTTATTTCCCTCACTGTTCATCCCAGACATCTGTGTCAATTTTATTTTTATTAATTTCAAAGCCTTTTTATTGGTCATCGTCATATGATGGTGAAGACAGCCTTTTTTGTTTCAAACTGGAGGTTATGTTCTATTTCCATTTTGGGTGCATTAACCGTTGAATCTGAAACTGCAGTTTGATGTAAAATCAGACTGATTACAATATGTTGCTACTTCAGCAATGAAAAAACAAACTTGGCCTGCCCAAGATGCATGTTTTCAGCCTTCTATGTTTAAATCACTTCATTTAAGACAAGGTAGGCAGGGTCAATTAAAAACATAGAACACACCTAGAATTTTGCTAGAATATATTTCACCTTCCACTGTTTTATCTTGTGCAAACTGAGACACTCCTGATGTCCCCTGGAGACTATTTGGCAGAATAGTCAGTGCCATTATTCCACAAATATTTTTGGACTTTTTTTAGTGTAAATTTTGCAAAGTGTTGCAGTACTTCACATATTCACAGAAATAGAAGCAAAAGAAAATTATTTCCTATAGGAAACTTCACTAAAGTTGCAAAGTAAATCAGACATATTTAAAGTGACTATCTGAACTTTGTCAACTGTCTTAATAATGTTGCTTCCTCTCTGCTAAAACAAGATCAGCACAGCACATGTCTTTTTTCTGTTATTTGGGCTGATTGCAGGTGTTGCCACCACTCACTATATGCTCAGAGGCACATGTTACCAAATTCTTCCGAGCTACACAGCAAATGGATTGGACTGTGAAAGGCCAACCCAAATAGTGTTTTCATATTGACAAATTTGTAGGGCAGTCCAATATCTCTGAGAGGAGGTCAGGTCTCCTGCTCCCCTGGTGCATTCATAGAATCATATAGTAGAGTTGGAAGGGTCCTACAAGGCCATTGAGTCCAACCCCCTGCTCAATGCAGGAATCCAAATCAAAGCATTGCTGACAGATGGCTGTCCAGCTGCCTCTTGAATGCCTCCAGTGTCGAAGAGCCCACTACCTCTCCAGGTAATTGGTTCCATTGTCTTATGGCTCTAACAGTTAGGAAGTTTTTCCTGATGTCCAGTTGAAATCTGGCTTCGTGCAACTTGAGCCCATTATTCCGTGTCCTGCACTCTGGGACGATGGAGAAGAGATCCCACCCCTCCTCTGTGTGGCAACCTTTCATGTACTTGAAGAGTGCTATCATATCTCCCCTCAGTCTTCTCTTCTCCAGGCTAAACATGCCCAGTTCTTTCAGTCTCTCCTCATAGGGCTTTGTTTCCAGTCCCCTGATCATCTTTGTTGCCCTCCTCTGAACCCATTCACTATAGCTGCCCAATTTCCCCGCTTTCTAAAGTTTGACAGAAAGATCTGTGGGCTATAGGTACGTTCTTAAACCGCAAGGTTTTTTGCCTATTAGTGAATTTCTCTGCTTTTTAATCCAGGAGGTAAGAAATGGGATCCTGTGCAAGTTTGCTGAGAATGGATTGATCATTTGCATGCTTATTGAGTTCAGTGGGATTTACTCCCCTGCAATCATGCTTAGTGTTGTATCAAAAATGCTACAAGTTCTCCCAGGTGGAGAATAATAACACACACGTGGGTAAAATCGAGTTCAAGGCTCCTTATTTATTTACTGCAGTAAAGGCAAACCATACACTTCACACAAGGAGTGAGGCATGAGAGAGCCCCGAGCCCCCAAAACAGGGATTTTTATACCCTTTACAAAACAAGCTGGTTAATTTTACACCCATCGTTTATTATGCTCTGCTTAATCAATAGTATAGTTACTCTTTCCTAAGGTCGAACGGTTAATCCTTACTTTTGCAAGCATATGTTAAACAGTGGGTCACAGTCCACTGACCATGCTCATTTCAAAATGCGAGCCTTAAGCTTTTAAGCAAACAGACAGATACAAGCAGTATTTAGGCAAATAGGCAATACTGTGACCTTTAGATTTTTCAAACTTCACACTTAGGATAGTTGAAACTGACCACAGGGGATGGGAAAGGGAGGAGGAGGAGGAGGGAGGGGAGGATGGGGGTGGGAGCAGGCAGGAGGGGGAGGGGAGGAGAAGGCCAGGTTTGATCATTTGCATGTTTATTGAGTTCAAAGGGATTTACTTCCATGCAATCATGCTTAGTAAAACTGACTGGCGGGGAAGGGAAGGAGGGCTGGAGTGAGCAGGGGAGGAGGAAGGGAGAGGAGAGGGGAAGGAGGAGAGAGGCAAGTCTGATAATTTGCATACTTTTTGAGTTCAATAGGATTTACTCCTATGCAGTCATGGTTGGAAGAAGGAAGTGGACTGCCTTCAAGTCGATTCAGACTTATGGTGACCCTATGAATAGGGTTTTCATGGTAAATGGTATTCAGAGGTGGTTCACCATTGCCTTCCTCTGAGGCTGAGAGGCAGTGACTGGGTCAAAGTCACCCAGTGAGCTTCATGGCTGTGTGCAGATTTGAACCCTGGTCTCCCAGGTCGTAGTGCAACACTGACCTGGGGGAGGGGCATGGAGGGGGAGGGGAGGAGATTGGGTGGGTGGGCACTGGGCAGAGGGGAAGCCCCTTTTCTTTCCAAAAGGACAACACTGTGAACAGTATCATTGCTTTTCAGCATTTCCCCCACCTTTTTATTCTACAGCAGGCACATGTAGCCTCCCACCCAAATTTAAACCAGAGCTGTTCCTGGCCACATCCACACCAGGCCTTTATTTCACTTTGGACACTCATGGCTTCTCTCAAAGAATCCTGGGAAGTGTAGTTAGTGAAGGGTGCTAGGAGACGCCCTGTTCCCCTCACAGACCTTCAATCAGAGTGCCTGACTGTTAAACCAGCCTGGCCACTGGAGCTCTGTCAGTGGAATAGGAGTCTCCCTTCAGCACCCTTCACAAACCACACTTCCCAGGATTCTCTGAGGGAAGCCATGACTGTCTCATGTGAAATCAAAGCCTAGTGTGGGTGTGGCCCCCTGATTAGCCAAGCCCTGCAGCTGTGAGTCTGGCTTTTAGAACACTGACAGTTGGTTCTTACTGAGCATGCCCAACATTATCATTCAGTTCAATGCAAAATTTATTAAATTAATTAAAAATCAGCCAGGCTTTTTTTTAACTTTTAAACTACAGAAGATGAAGGTCAGAGTATGGGGCAAGGTCAGTAACAGGATTACAGGTCCTCTGTGAACATGGCTGATTTTTAATGAATTTCAACAGATTATCAGAAAAAAAGTCCAAAAGGGCTCTGGATTTTCTCTCTCTCTTTTTAGACTTTGAACTCTCGATTGTCTCTGACTGTTTTGTGTTTCACCATGAAAATTTAGAGGGTTGTTTCTGAGTTCTGAGTTTCTGAGTTCAGGACTATAAGTTTTGTAAGGTTTTGTTTTGAAATGAGCTTATGGGAAGCATCAGAATGGCATGAGGGTATTTTCAATTTAACATTGCGGAATGTGAAAAATCCAAGCTAGCTATTGTATACACCCACTCTCGTGGCTGTATAATAAAGCTATCAGTGGCTGCCAGCTGTGATGGCTGTGCTCTCCATCCAGGGTCAGAGGCAATCTGCTTCTGAATACCAGTTGCTGGAAACCACAGGAGGGAAGAGTGCTCTTGCGCTCAGGTCCTGCTTGCGGGTTTCCCATTGGAGGATCTAGTTGACAGCTGTGAGAACAGGATACCGGACTAGATGGGCCACTGGCCTGCAGGTTCTTCTTATGTTCTTAAAACATATTATAGTAATCCTGTTTGGATGTGACTGAGGCATGATCCATGGTTAGACCAGGCCTATCCACACACAAAATGCAGCTGATGGTGCACCAACCGGAAGACAGGAAAAGGCACTTCTGGCCATCACTAGGTCATTCAGGAGCAGTGCCAGCCAGGTCCGAGAGCACCCCAGGATTTGAGAGCAGAGAGGGAGGTGGAGTTACTCTCTCCACACCGCTCTCCATTTCACAAACCTTGCTATCAGGCAGCTCCTTGTTTTCCGAAGCTACAAAGCCCCAAACACATACGTCTCCTTTATTCCTGAAGTGTCCTCTTGCTTTGCAAGCCTTGGGCAAGTGGAGAAACCTCGGGGGTACCTCTCCAGAGCCAGCTAGCCTCAGCAGTGGAAGTAATGGAATCTCTCCAAACCCCCAAATGGGATTAACGAGGGCGGGCTCTGCACAGAACGGCAGACAAGCATCTCTGAGCACACTGCTGACCCAGCCAGTGGCAAAGTCTGGTTTGCAGCAGATAAGGGTCACACAATAGGAAGATCTCAGCAAATTGCCTTTGGGATGAATAGTCCGTAGGCATGTATATGTGTGTGCAAAAATGCTTGGTCTCTTTAGAGAAGCACTCAGCACCGTCACCTGTGCTTTTGGCCTGTTGGACACAGACATTTGCCTCTCAAAAGCAATATCCAGAATTAAGCAAAGATTGGTTGCTCTTTCGAAGCCTCCCCATCCTGCTAAGGTGCAGTCTCTCTTGTGCAGCAGTTTTCAGGCCGGAGAGGGAGGGCAGGGAAGGGCTGAATTATGTACCACCAAAAAAGCTTATGCAAATGAGACACATTATTCAGATTAAGGAAAGCCCACAGTGCAAAGGATCCCTCCACATGCCTGCAACAGAGAGAAGCACTGCTGGGGCTTCCTCTTAATAGTCCTGCTCCCTCCACCAGAGCCAATGAGGCAAGCTACTTTTCATACTGAACTGTGGCTGCCTCTTTGCAGGTATTTATATTCTGGAATCTCATTGCGCTGAATCCATAAATTGCACTTTTCCCATCTGCCAGCATTCACATCATGTTTCCTCAGCCCAGAATGACCTACTTCTAAAATAGCTGGCAGATCAAAGGCTTCTCTGTTCCTTGTGCAGGGCTGGCTGCTGATGCCAAGTTCTCCTGCAACTGAACATGTGGCCTATAAGAAAGAGGCATCAAGGCCAACTGTTGCTGTGTGTGTGTGTGCTTAATTTAGTTTAAAGCAGCACAACAGCAGCAGAGTAACAGCAGATGTTGCAATGCGAGTGTGCCAGCGTGTGCCTGCGTTTACCTAAGAAAGCAGGCTTTTACCCTGCATCAGCATCACTGAGACTGGAGACTTAGTAAAATAAGAAAAGCTACTTTATTTAGAGAAATACATAGTAGATAGAAAGGCAAACCTAGTTCTAACTAACTAGCTAAGTTGGAGGCATAACGCCCAGGTGTAGGAGTTAGCCCCATGGCTTGGAGAGAGAGGAGAGACAAAGGATGTCTCCTCTCTCCCGGACAGTCGAAGAAGAATGGAATGGAAAGGGCGGAAGGAGGAGGGACAGGTAAGTTTCCCTAAAGACGTAACAGCCTAGCGAGAGAAGGAAGTCAGTCAGAGCATCACAGGTAAAGGTAAACTAGCCTGTCCATCTGGAGGACCCTAGCCCTATCTCCCTTCTGGAGCTTAAACAAAAGAACAAAACAGGAGTTGCTCTGGCCCCACTTCCAACACCAACACTTTCCTTACTGCAGGGCTTGTTTGTTTTAAAAAGACCAGTCTAGAAGCAACCTGCTGAAGAAGGTCCATGCTGCGATGTGAGGCCATCTGGCCCAGCTGTCTGTTCCCAACAGTGGCCAGCCAGGTGCACCACCAGGAAGCTCGCAAGCACAGAATTAGGAAACTTCCAGCCAGCTGAATTGGCGAAGGGAGAACTCAGCATCCTGGTTTAATGGCCAGCCCTACTTGACAGGGGTGGAAGTGGTAGCAGCGAAACCTCATGGAGAAAGATCTCTCTCTCTCCCTCTCCACAGTCCCTTTGCCCGCACATCAATAGCTCCTTAGGCTTGAAGCCAAATTCTGCAGGTTTTATGCATTCCCCTCTCCCATTTGTAAGCATATGAGAAATTGTTTCTTTTAAGAAACTACAAAATGTAAGATAATATGTAAAGCACGATATGGAGGTAAACCGCTGCATTTAAAGAAAAGTCATAAAACCAAGTATTATGAAAAGTATTAATACATTAAATCACAGACACACTGACTTGTTTTTGCAGTGAAGCAGGAATTTTGTTCAAAAGTTGGTTCAGGCACAGGGATCTGCTCTCTATTTTTCACAGTTAATACCGAGGCAAAGAATTCATTCAGCTTCTCTGCAATCTTGTTTTCCTCCTGTAGCACACCTTTGAATCTCTTGTCATTCAAAGGGCCAATCACCTCCCTAATCTGTCTCCTGTTACTAATATATTTAAGGATTTTTATTGGTGGTGGTCTTTACGTTTTCAGCAATGTGCTCCTCAAATTATTTTTTAGCATCTCTTAATTTCTGCCTGCATTTATTTTGCCAAAGTTTGTATTCCTTTTTATTCTCCTTATTTAGAAAAGGTGTTCATTTTCTAAAGGAAGCTTTCTTGCATATCTTCCTTGACTCAGCTCTTTAACCATGTTGGCATCCTCTTTGCCTTGGTGGTACCTTCCTGTTCTGCTTTAAACTTCAGAGGGCTGCAGGGCTCAAGTCCCTGCCCCCCAGATTTCCAGTGCTAGGCAGCATTGAGAGGCTCACATGATGGACTCAGTTACAATAGCACTTGGAGAACGGACTACCCCATCTCTCTGTTGTGTCATACTACAATTTCCATTATTCTTTTAGGCTTTATAACTGTTTGCCACTAATTGTTTGAGTGTGTTTGTTTACAAAGAATGTATACCCTGCCTTAAAGGACCTATGGCCCTCACAAGGTGGCTACTTTCTTTGGAGCAACAGACTGCAAGGCCTCAGTTGCAGATTCCAAAGCTATAAAGACTGAACTAGGGAAGTCAAGAACCTCTATAATATTAAATATAAATAAAATATTCAACAATTTCTACAGGGACAATAATCATTTTGTCATAGTCGTGGAGGGTGTCTCTTAGTCACCATGAAAAACAACTGCAAATGGTCTGTGGGGTTTTAATGACTGTTTTCATTATGGCATCAGCTCTGTAGGCCGGAGCCTACTTGAGTTTTAAATAATAACAGATTTTACAATAAACAAATAAAAAATCAATCATAAACAATATTTTTATTGTTATTCTGTTCTAGTCTAAGTGAAGTCATATTCCATTTTGAGATTGTTTTGAAGTTAAGCTCTTGTCTTCCTGAGCTTAATTAAGATCTGTAACTGAATGGCCAGGAAGTTGGCTTGTTCTAGGATTGTGGGGTTGGTCTGAATGATGTCTTTGGATCCCTTTTGATTTGTTGCAGAGTGAAGAAATTGGGAATGGAGAGACTGAGTGAGCCTTTATGTTTGAATCTTTGCTAAAGATTCTACCTTCCCTGGAAATTAGTCAGACAGAGACTTTAAGCTTTAAAATAAGAAATAACTACTTTGTTCTGGAAGTACCTGCTTGATAGGAAAGAGTTCTACATCTAGCTAACTATCTAAGTTAGAGATGCAAACACTAAGCCTAGTGTTTGCCCTCACGCTTGGAGGAGAGGGAGAGACAAAGAGAAGATGTCTGCTCTCCCTCTCAAGAGAACAAAGAAGCCAGAAGATGTGGTCAGCATCCTGAGAATATCAGTCTAGCAGGAAGGGAGAGTCAGCAGGAGATCAAAGGACAGGTATAGCCTAGCAATCAGGAGGTCTCCTCTCTAGCTACCCTTTTTAATCCCATGCAGCCCCAACCCACCAGTTCGAGTTGAACCACATATTCCGACATTATTTTGAATCTGTATAGATGGAGTGAGCAGAGAAACCTGATGAACTTGTCAAACCAGTTCCGTTCATAAGGTAATGGGTCCAGGCAGGTCCATCGAGTGCTCCATTAACACATGTAAAGATTTGGCCCAGAAAATATGTGTTGCCATAGAAACGGGGTTAGCCCTATCCCCCTCACCTGGTTGGGGCAGGAAGTGGTCTTAGTGTTACTCTGATTTGGAGCTGGAAGCTTGAAAGTCAGAGAGAGTCTCGCTCTCTGTGCTGAATCCCAAGCTATGGCTTTGGGGACACACACCCCCAGAAACCTAATGGGGAAGCAAGATTTGTTGGACTGTTAATTTATTTTATTTATTTATTTATTTTATTTATTTGTTTCATTTATAGACCGCCCATAGCGAGTGGCTGCAAGCTCCTTCCATTTTATGCTCAGGTTGTATATATGTGTGAATAAACTGTATATCGGCCATCGTCTCCACGGCCTTCATTCCGAGGACACCAAACTCTGGGAAAGCACAGGAACCCCAGGAAATCTGGCACTGCCCGAAGATTAGTAAGTGCACAACACTACATGTCCACCCTGCATGATTCTTCACTCGTGCATCTGAGGAAACAGGTGCTGGCCTGAGAAAGCTTATGCTTTTTAAAATAAATACAGTTAGTATTTTAAGTTGCTCATGGTTGCTGTCTCTTGAGACAGCTGAAGTCCCTGGTATGTGCTGCAATGACTGGGACCCCCTGCCTGACCCTGACTCGAGCTGCTAGGTGGGTCAGGGGGCATAAAAGCCTGGCTGCCCTTGGGTGGTGGGTGTGCAGTCAGTGGGGTCACCACCGAAGGACTGAGACCAAAGGGAGTTGTCCCTTGGGGAGCCCCTTAGGGAGTCCCGAGGGTGAGGGGCACTTTCCCCCTTCTATTTTTTTTAACCAATCTAGAGGAGATTGGTAGTGGGAGGGTATATGGTGCATGTATAGTTTATTTATTTATTTATTTAAAATATTTATACCCGCCCTTTTCCCAAAGAACCCAGGGCGGCTTACAAAAATCAGAGCTTGGAAGATTACTTTTAAAAAGTAATAAATTACAGTTACAATTACTTGGCCCAAAAAAGTAGTAGTTACAATTACAATTGCTCTGAAAGTAGCTGATTACTTTACTTTTTCTCAAAAGTAATCACTACAATTACATTTCAGTTACTTTTTAAAAAAAACTCCTACAAGGTGCTGGCCTTGGCTGCTGCACATCTAAGAAGCCTAAAACAATATTAAAAATAAACACACACACACAGGGGGTAGTAGAATAAAAAACATTATCCGTAAGATTAACATAATGGCATAACAGAATCTCACATCCCCCCAAGCAATGAAGATACCCCAACTCTTGAAATCAAATTTTACACTTGAAATGCTTTTATAATATGTTTCTGTTATGTCTCAAAAGAACAAGATGCTCAAAGAGCATGTCAGACAAGGAATGTCTTTTTACAGTCATTACGTTGCCACCAGTACTGAACAGGCGTTCTGCTGTGGCGCTTGAAGGCATGCCTGTGTTGTGCTGCAAAGAACACCGCAGCACACGTGGAAAGCCATGGAGTGATGACACTTCCCTGCTGGGAGACCTCAGGTACCTCACCAGTTCCTCCTCAGCAGTGTCCACTGCTGACTTCTTGCCCTGGGGCAGAAAGTTAAAGAAGTCATCTGCTAAGTCATCTCCTTCCTGGTCTTTATCTGAAGACTGATCACTGTCCTCATTAGGTACACCCATCTTTATTTCAGCTTTCAACAAGGCTTCCATTGTGTATCTAAGAAAGAGAGAGGATATGTTAACACATATATGTTAGGAAACCATCATCTGCTCTTCATTTCCTGATGCTTGTCATGTCCCTTGGTTCAGGGTCCAGCCTGAGCCTGTGGATGATGACATGGAAGGTAGGAAGGTGACCAAGTCACCACACTCATGGGGCAGCACAGCAGACCCTTAAGGATTACCTGCAGCAACCCAAGGTTGTGATGAGGAGCCCCAGGAAGAAAAGGACCAGCCCCTGCCTACCACCTTAAGCCCTCTGATGCCTCCCTTGAGACAACATTTCCCTTGGAGTAATCCACCCAAAGGGCTTCCCTAATGTTCTTACTTGTTGGTATGGGTGGTGGCCTGACACGATTCCAGCCAATCTAGTTTGAAGCGAGGGTGTAGGCAGGCTGCCAGAAGAAGCCTCTTGCCCTCCCAGATAGCTGCAAACCGCTTTCTTAGGGCTTCCTGCACACCTCTCAGCAGCTGAAAACAGTATGTGTACCTCTCAGGTTTGTTTTCCAGTCCTTCTAACTTGCAGTCCAGATTGCAGAGCGTTGGTAGCAAATACCCCATGAACATGCCGTTCTCCCGTTGCAGGATATCTAGGGACTGAGCTAGTGGCTCCATAATCTCTGCGTATTCCTGTACCACTTCAATCTCAGCAGCTGTGATCCTGGACAAGGAGCAGCGGTCCATTATGGCATGCATTTTTAGTGGCACAGTTGACAGGAGCTCATGTAGTTGCTTCAATGCATCAAAGGTGGAATTCCACCTGGTCTTATTCAGTACCTTCAGATACACACCACATTGTGCACGGATATACTCAGCAATCTGGGCTGACTGGTTCTGCTTGGACCACAACTTGCTGCACTTTCCCATCAAGGAATGAAACTGTTTCTTGAAAGGACCAAGAAGACTACTTTTGGAGGAGTCAGAAAGCATGGCCTCTATGTCTTGTGTTGCCACAAGGTTGAGGGTGTGGCTAGCACATCTCTGGTGTGGTGGTAAAACAAAATCCTCTCCTGAGTCGGCAGCTTCTTCCTCTGCCTCAGGTCCTGTGTCCAGGATCTCACAGATAGGCACAAACTCCACCTCAGCCTCCTCCTCCTCCTGGTTATCACCATCATCGTCACTGGTGCCTGCAGCTTCCACTGGTTCTTTGGCCATGAAAACTCTGAACGCTTTCACAAAGTTGGAGCCATTGTCTGTAGTAGTGCACATAACTTTGTTGTGGATCCTGTACTGCACATGTACATCATGCAGTGCTTTTGAAAGGACATCGTATGTATGGCGCCCCTTCAGACGCTTACAAGCCAAGGCCCCGACCTCACGTTTCAGGGTAGTTGGGTTGATCCAGTGGGCTGTTACCCCAAAGGAACTCTTCTTGCCATTGGTCCAACAATCTGCAGTGGTTGCTATATATGCCACAGCACCCATTCGGTTTGCAAGAGTTTCTCTCATGTGGCATGCTCTCTTCTCAATTCTGTCTCTCAGAGTCTTGGCACATATGATGGTGAGATCTTTGGGGAGTCCAATGCGAACCAGATTAATGAATGGTGGTTTGTCCACAGTCTGAAGTGGTAATGTCTCCTCTACAATGAAATCAATGATTCTCCTGTCGAGATTGCTCTGGGTGACAGGCTCCCTGCCAGATCCCCACCTCTCAAGGGTTGTCTGCTGCTGCTTCAGCATTTTGGGAGGAGGGGTGTCATGCATTGGTTCAGGAAGGCCACGTCTCCTTGCCTTTATTGCTTGTTCAATTGCTCTCAGCTTCTCAGGGTGTGCCCTCTGAGGAAGAAGAACAAAGCATGAATCCAAGAAAAATGGAAGAGGAACTTCACAATTTAAACATAAATAGACAATGGACACTCTTTGAGGACCAGCATGACAAAGGCTTACCTCAAAATGTTTCTTCACATTGGATGAGGAGGAAACAGCTGATCTCAGATTTTTGATCCTTGGAAGGCAGTAATTGCATCGTACAACAACATTTTTCCCACTCTGGCTCACAAATGTACAAGCTTTCTCAAAGCCAAACCATGGTACTTGCTGTTCTGCAGATGTGGCTGTGGGCAACTGGCACTGCTTCATGTACTCCTCCTCCTCATGCACAGGGCCTCCTTTCTGAACCTCACTTTCTAGTTTTGCCTCCTCAGGATCAACAAGCTGTGACTCAAGTGGCCGCACTAACTGACTGCTGCTCTCAGCAGCAAAACCTGCAACAGGCGTCTCTGTAATAAACAAGAGATAATGCTCCTTTATGGGTGAACTTCAGCTGTGATGTTCCCCATCTCTTCCCCATGCTGCAAGATCCCCCAGTCAGAGTGGAAGTAAGCAGGTCGATAGCACAATTAAAAGAGATCCTATTTGCATCATTTTTGCTCACTAAATAACCCTGCCTGGGCCAGTCTAACCTACTATCTCACAGGGTAGAAGAGCAAAATTACCACAGGCCTAACCACAAGTGCCAAAGACACTTGAAGAGAGACACTGCTTACAAGTGCCTGTACGCTAATGCTAGGAGCCTGCGAACCAAGATGGGAGAACTGGAGTGCTTGGTCTTAGAGGAGAGCATTGATATAGTGAGCATAACGGAGACCTGGTGGAATGGAGAAAACCAGTGGGATACGGTTATCCCTGGATATAAACTATATCGGAAGGACAGGGAAGGACGTATTGGTGGCGGAGTCGCTCTATACGTGAAAGAAGGCATTGAATCCAGCAAGCTCGAAACCCCAAAAGAGGCAGACTCCTCCACAGAATCGTTGTGGGTGGTGATACCATGCCCCAGGAGGGACTTAATACTGGGAACGATCTATCGTCCCCCTGATCAAAATGCTCAGGGAGACCTTGAGATGAGATATGAAATTGAGGAAGCATCCAAACTAGGAAATGTGGTAGTAATGGGTGACTTCAACTACCCGGACATAGACTGGCTGCATATGTGTTCCAGTCATGACAAAGAAGCAAAGTTTCTAGATATTCTAAATGACTATTCCCTAGACCAGTTGGTCATGGAACGGACCAGAGGGACGGCAACCCTGGACTTAATCCTCAGTGGGGACCGGGACCTGGTGCGAGATGTAAGTGTTGTTGAACCGATTGGGAGCAGTGACCAAAGTGCTATTAAATTAAACATACATGTAACTGGCCAATTGCCAAGAAAATCCAACACGGTCACATTTGACTTCAAAAGAGGAAACTTCACAAAAATGAGGGGATTGGTAAAAAGAAAGCTGAAAAACAAAGTCCAGAGGGTCACATCACTCAAAAATGCTTGGAAGTTGTTTAAAAACACCATATTAGAAGCTCAACTGGAGTGCATACCGCAGATCAGAAAAGGTACCGCCAGGGCCAAGAAGATGCCAGCATGGTTAACAAGCAAAGTCAAGGAAGCTCTTAGAGGCAAAAAGTCTTCCTTCAGAAAATGGAAGTCTTGTCCGAATGAAGAAAATAAAAAAGAACACAAACTCTGGCAAAAGAAATGCAAGAAGACAATAAGGGATGCTAAAAAAGAATTTGAAGAGCACATTGCTAAGAACATAAAAACCAACAACAAAAAATTCTATAAATACATTCAAAACAGGAGACCATCTAGGGAGACAATTGGACCCTTGGATGATAAGGGAGTCAAAGGTGTACTAAAGAATGATAAGGAGATTGCAGAGAAGCTAAATGAATTCTTTGCATCTGTCTTCACAGTGGAAGATATAGGGCAGATCCCTGAACCTGAACTAACATTTGCAGGAAGGGATTCTGAGGAACTGAGACAAATAGTGGTAACGAGAGAGGAAGTTCTAAGCTTAATGGACAATATAAAAACTGACAAATCACCGGGCCCGGATGGCATCCACCCGAGAGTTCTCAAAGAACTCAAATGTGAAATTGCTGATCTGCTAACTAAAATATGTAACTTGTCCCTCGGGTCCTCCTCCGTGCCTGAGGACTGGAAAGTGGCAAATGTAACGCCAATCTTCAAAAAGGGATCCAGAGGGGATCCCGGAAATTACAGGCCAGTTAGCTTAACTTGTGTCCCTGGAAAACTGGTAGAAAGTATTATTAAAGCTAGATTAACTAAGCACATAGAAGAACAAGCCTTGCTGAAGCAGAGCCAGCATAGCTTCTGCAAGGGAAAGTCCTGTCTCAGTAACCTATTAGAATTCTTTGAGAGTGTCAACAAGCATATAGATAGAGGTGATCCAGTGGACATAGTGTACTTAGACTTTCAAAAAGTGTTTGACAAGGTACCTCACCAAAGGCTTCTGAGGAAGCTTAGCAGTCATGGAATAAGAGGAGAGGTCCTCTTGTGGATAAGAAATTGGTTAAGAAGCAGAAAGCAGAGAGTAGGAATAAACGGACAGTACTCCCAATGGAGGGCTGTAGAAAGTGGAGTCCCTCAACGATCGGTATTGGGACCTGTACTTTTCAACTTGTTCATTAATGACCTAGAATTAGGAGTGAGCAGTGAAGTGGCCAAGTTTGCTGATGACACTAAATTGTTCAGGGTTGTTAAAACAAAAAGGGATTGCGAAGAGCTCCAAAAAGACCTCTCCAAACTGAGCGAATGGGCAGAAAAATGGCAAATGCAATTCAATATAAACAAGTGTAAAATTATGCATATTGGAGCAAACAATCTTAATTTCACATATACGCTCATGGGGTCTGAACTGGCGGTGACCGACCAGGAGAGAGACCTCGGGGTTGTAGTGGACAGCACGATGAAAATGTCGACCCAGTGTGCGGCAGCTGTGAAAAAGGCAAATTCCATGCTAGGGATAATTAGGAAAGGTATTGAAAATAAAACAGCCGATATCATAATGCCGTTGTATAAATCTATAGTGCGGCCGCATTTGGAATACTGTGTACAGTTCTGGTCGCCTCATCTCAAAAAGGATATTATAGAGTTGGAAAAGGTTCAGAAGAGGGCAACCAGAATGATCAAGGGGATGGAGCGACTCCCTTACGAGGAAAGGTTGCAGCATTTGGGGCTTTTTAGTTTAGAGAAAAGGCGGGTCAGAGGAGACATGATAGAAGTGTATAAAATTATGCATGGCATTGAGAAAGTGGATAGAGAAAAGTTCTTCTCCCTCTCTCATAATACTAGAACTCGTGGACATTCAAAGAAGCTGAATGTTGGAAGATTCAGGACAGACAAAAGGAAGTACTTCTTTACTTAGCGCATAGTTAAACTATGGAATTTGCTCCCACAAGATGCAGTAATGGCCACCAGCTTGGATGGCTTTAAAAGAAGATTAGACAAATTCATGGAGGACAGGGCTATCAATGGCTACTAGCTGTGATGGCTGTGCTCTGCCACCCTAGTCAGAGGCAGCATGCTTCTGAAAACCAGTTGCTGGAAGCCTCAGGAGGGGAGAGTGTTCTTGCACTCGGGTCCTGCTTGCGGGCTTCCCCCAGGCACCTGGTTGGCCACTGTGAGAACAGGATGCTGGACTAGATGGGCCACTGGCCTGATCCAGCAGGCTCTTCTTATGTTCTTATGTTCTTATGGTTGTTGTGAGAACAAAATGAGACTAGGGTTCAAATCCCCACATAGCCATGAAGCTCACTGAGTGACCTTGGGCCAGTCACTGCCTCTCAGCCTCATGAAAACCCTATTCATAGGGTCACCATAAGTTGGAATCAACTTGAAGGCGGTACATATATTTTTTATTTTGAATATGATGATTATGATAATAAATATGCAGCATTTCAAATTAATTCTGTATGAGAAGCATTCCATGCCAAGCTTGGAAAACCAAGGATGAGGTATAAAATGTAGACAAAAATACTTTTGACAAAATGCCGTTTATCTTTTATATTTTATATATATGAGCCTGGGTAGGGAACATTTATTCTAGCCCACTTGCTTTCAGTAAGAAGGGTTAAGTGCCTTCAGGCTAGGGCAGTCACCAGAAGGCCACAGCAGAGACAAAGGAGCCTGGTGTTGTGGAGATGTTAGATGGGAGCTTTGGGGAGTAAAGATGGAGGCTCCTGAAGGCTGCAATTCTAAACACACTTACTAAGGGATTAAGCCCCATAGAACTCAACAGGACTGACTTCTAAGTAGATATAGTTTGCACTGTGCTGTTGGTAAACCTTGACTAGGGTTCTTCTGCAAAGACATCCATATCCAAGCAGGGTTGGCAACACCCTGCCTGGAATACCCTGCCCTTATCTTTTAATGTGGCTGCTCCAAATGTTTTTACAGATTTGACCCTTTACTTCAGAAAGAGGTCTGAAAAATGAGTAAGAGTAAGAAGTATCTTTTAAAATTGTTCTTTTCCATTCACTCTTGAACGAACATCATACCTAGGGCAGATCCACACCATTCCTTTAAAGCACATTCAACACCCATTTGAAGCACATGAATCCCACCACAGAATCATGGGAACTGCAGTTTGTTAAGAGTGGTGAGAACTATAACTGTGAGGGAGAAATGACACTTCCCAGAATTCTTTAGGGAAAGTCATGCGCTTTAAATGTGAGTTGGATGTGCTTTACACATATTGTGTGAATCCGCTTAATAAATTTTGCCTGCATGTAAATTGTTTTAATTAATTTTTCAAAATGGAAATAAGCTATAAAGTGTAGTGGGTGACCATGGGCTACTCACCATTTCTCAGCCTATCTGCCCCTCAGGATGAAAACAATGGAGAACCATGACTACCCCAAGGCATACTTAAAATGTAAAGGAAGTATTGTACAACCATAGTATGCAATTGGATACTTATAGGGACACAGCATGACAAAACTGGGTGGAAGTAATGAGTGGGGCACCACAGGGCTCGGTCCTGGGCCCAGTGCTCTTCAACATTTTTATTAACTACTTGGATGAGGAGGTACAGAGCATGCTTATCAAATTTGCAGATGATACAAAATTGGGGGGCATAGCTAATACCGTGGAAGACAGAAAGAAAATTCAAAGGGACCTTGATAGGCTGGAGCATTGGGCTGAAAACAACAGAATGAAATTCAACAGGAAAAAATGCAAAGTTCTATACTTAGGAAAAAGAAACCAAATGCACAGTTATAAGATGGGGGATACTTGGCTCAGCAGTACGACATGCGAGAAGGATCTTGGAATTGTTGTTGATCACAAGCTGAATTTGAGCCAACAGTGCAATGTGGCTGCAAAAACGGCAAATGCTGTATTAGGCGGCATTAACAGTATAGTTTCCAAATCATGTGAAGTATTAGTTCCCCTCTATTCCGCACTGGTTAGACCTCATCTTATTTTTTTATTTATTTATTAAATTTATATACCGCCCGACTAGCAATAGCTCTCTGTTCTGGTCTCTGCACTTCAAGAAGGATGCAGACAAACTGGAACAGGTTCAAAAGAGGGCAACAAGGATGATCAGGGGACTGGAAACAACGCCCTATGAGGAGAGACTGAAGGAACTGGGCATATTTAACCTGGAGAAGAGAAGACTGAGGGGAGATATGATAGCACTCTTCAAGTACATGAAAGGTTGCCACACAGAGGAGGGCCAGGATCTCTTCTCGATGATCCCAGAGTGCAGGACACAGAATAATGGGCTCAAGTTGCAAGAAGCCAGATTTCGACTGGACATCAGGAAAAGCTTCCTAACTGTTAGAGCCATACAACAATGGAACTAATTACTAGAGAGGTAGTGGGATCTCCGACACTGGAAGCATTCAAGAGGCAGCTGGACAGCCATCTGTCAGGAATGCTTTGATTTGGATTCCTGCATTGAGCAGGGGGTTGGACTTGATGGCCTTATAGGCCCCTTCCAACTCTACTATTCTATGATTCTATGAAAATATTTTTATAAGCATGACTATCAAATATGTTTATTTATATAACCTGTGAAGATATTTATAGTGCAATCCTATGTTTGTTTACTCAGAAGCAAGTCCCAATGTATTCAATGGGGCTTACTCAACCAGGGAAAACTGCAGCCTCAAGTGATAAGGAACTTGTTCTTTTAACAAGTCCTTTAAGTTGAGACCTTATCCCAGTCTGCGTCTGTGTTGAAATTGCTTTTTAATATGTTTTTAAACTTTTTCTTAAAAAAAATGTTTTTAAAGATGTTTTGTTTTAATATATTTTAAAGTCTGTTTTTATGATTTTTAAAGTGTTTTTAGTGCTTTTGTTTGCTGCCCTGGGCTCCTACTGGGAGAAAGGGTGGGATATAAATCAAATAATAAAAATAAATAAATAAATAAACTTCATTCATTTTTTAAAAATATGAGTATTAGTTTCCTACATAATAAAAACTGTGATAAACCCTGCCTAATTTCTTTAAAAATAGGGTTGGAGGGAGAGAGATTTACAACACAAACACAAGTCTGCACTATGTTTATTCACAAGTCCCATTAATTTACAGCACAATCCTAACCATGTCTACTCAAAAGCAAGTCCTAATGGAGTTCAATGGGGTTTACTCCAGGTACATGCTTTACTCCCAGAAATGGCTTTACTCCCAGAAAAGCAGTATTGAATTAAATACTTTCATATTTCATAGCCCAGGGTCTGACTCTTGGACAGAAGAGGAAAAAAAACATTAAGCCATATTACTTACGCAAACTACAAAAAACTCAAAGCCACCATATTCTGACGTTCAGCCTAGGCATGCCTGGATCAACAAGTCACAACTCTGGCGTCATTGGCTACAATCATGAAAGGGCAGGGTTACAGCCAGAGCTTTGAAAAGTTACTTTTTAAAACTACAACTCCCATCAGCCCCAGCCAGCATGGCCACTGGATTGGGTTGATGGGAGTTGTAGCTAGAGCATGGATCTGTTTTAAAAAAAGTTGTGTGGAGGGGTTTACGTTTTGGTGTATATCTCGGGAATTAGACCACCTAGAAACTTACTTTTTTTAAAATTGAAGCTGAGAGTCCGGAGAGTAAGGGGTGGTAGCCAGAGAGCCGGAGGCCCCCCCCCCCAAAACCAGAGACTCCAGCCGAAAACACACACACCGGGGCACACACACACACAAATCATCGTCACTCACCTCCACAGCTCTTCGCCATTCTGCTGCTGCCTTCTCCGTTGTCCTTCAACTGGCTTTTTCCTCTGGCGTCCATTTTGTCCTCTCAGATGCTAGCAGCAGACCCTGCCTATTCACCTCTTCCCTCGTGCCTCCTAACACAGATCACGAGGGAAGAGAGAGTCTGCGCAGAGGTCCAATCAGTGTGAGGCACATGTCTTGTGTTAACCAATCACAGCCAGGAGCTGACTTCCCCTTGTTCCCGCCCCCAAGTAACATCCAACCTAACGTGGAAACATTAAAGTTGCAGCTGAAAAGTAGGGAAATTACTAGTCGTTCCCTTACTTGCCAAATGTAATGGAATTACCCACTCGTTATTTAAAATTGTAACTAATTACAAGTAACTCGTTAAAAATAACGAGTTACTTCCAAGCTCTGACAAAAATAATCATGAAGAGTTAAAACAGTAAATATACAGAATTAAAATAGTTAAAATGAATTAAATCAAATACAAGGTAAGAGTTAATTACCAATTCAATTAAAAGCCTGTCTGAATAGGATCGTCTTCACCTTAGCACGGAAGGAAAGAAGTGAGGAAGCTAATCGTACTTCACTGGGGAGGGAATTCCACAATCTGGGGGCAGCCAGCGAAAAAGCCATATTTTGTGTCTTTACAAGAGAAACTTGTGAAAAAGAAGGAGTAGAAAGTAAGGCCTCACCGGATGATCTCAGAGTCCGGGCAGGATCATAGGGGGAGATATGATCTAACAGTTCCTGCGTAGGGTGAGAGCCTGTGCAGTGAACTGAAGGATAGGAGAAAGTCACCAGATGCCTTCAGAGTGAGAGTCTGCAACTGGCAGGAGGCTGGCCCTCCCTGGATGTGAGATGGAAGGGAGTAGATGTGCCCTGTGAGAGAGATATTGAGTGGGTCTGACTGTTTCCAATTCTCTGAGAGGCCTACTGGATAACTGGTTCAGGTAGGTTTGGTTGGTGGGCTCTTGTTGGGTCCATATCAGCTGTTTAGGAGAAGTCTTAGTAAGGAGGGACATGGGTAATGCCATCCCAATTTCAGTGATCATTGGTAGAGGGAGGTATAGCCATGGGGAGGTGGTGAACTACCATAGATGACAAGGGCAAGGCTATCTACGTCTTGTTCCTCCCTCCCACTCCTCTCATGGACGGGTTTCTCGTTGCTCATCTGCTGTGCCCACTGGCCTGTGTAGGTTGTTGTTTAATGCCAGATCGGTACACAGTAAGACCACACTCATCCATGATTTGATAGTGGATGAAGGTGCCGATTTGGTGTGCATTACTTGGGTGGGTGAGCTGGGAGGAGTTGATCTGACCCAGCTTTGCCCACCTGGATACTCAGTGCAACACCAGCACAGGCTGCAGGGACAAGGGGAAGAGTTGCTGTGGTCTACAGAACTTCCATCTCTGTCACCAGGAAACTACTCTGTCCTGGAGCTGGCTGTGAGGGCCTACACCTGGTGTTGGGCCAAGGAGACAGATAACTAGGGTTGCTGCTGGTGTACAGTCCACCCTGCTGCCTGGCAGCTTCTCTGACTGAGCTGGCAGAGGCCGTCTTGGCTGTGGTGTTGGAGGAGCCCAGAATGATAGTGCAGGGTGATGTCAATCTCCATGCTGAGGCTGTCTCTCAGGGCCGGTTCCAAGGGGTGGCCAGGTGGGGCACTGGCTTGAGGGCCCCTGAGGCTACAGGAACCCCTGAGGGGCCCCTCTGCTCCCCTTCCCCAATTTGCTGCGCTCTCGCATCCCTGCCATTAACCAAGATGGTGGCAGAGCCTTCAGTTCCTTAGGGAAACCTCAGCCGCTATCCTTCTTAAGGGCACCGCTGCATGCACAACTGCAGAACAAGGTAAGTTAAGCAATGGAATGGTGGAGTCCCAAGCTAGCACCGTGCACGAATCGCGGAAGGGGAGTGCTGGGGCCTGGGGCAGGCTTTTGCCCAAGGGCTCCAGCATGTCTGGGGCTGGCCCTGGGCGCACACACACGTGTATGTGTGCATGCGCACATGCGTGTCAGGGTCCAGGGCAAGCTGGTGCCCAAGGGCCCCGGCATGTCTGGTGCCAGCCCTGGTGCTTCTAGTGTCCCACCTTGTGACTCATGCCCTCCATGACAACCATGGGGCTGTCTCAGGTTGTCACTGGCCCAACACATAGGGCAGGGCACACCCACAACTTGGTTTTTGCTCCAGATGGAGGAACGGGTGGTCTGGAGATGGGGGGTGGATGTCACCCCATTGTCATGGTCAGACAACCTCCTGGTGAAGTTTAGACTTACGGCTCTGATCCTCCCCACAGGACTGATGGACAGATTAAGATGGTCCATCCCCAGAGACTAATGGAATCCACAGAATTCCTGAATGCCCTGGGAGAGGTCCCAGTAGATAGAGCAGGAGACCCTTTTGAAGACCTTGTCATGCTGTAGAACAGTGAGGCACATCAGGCTCTTGACATGGTTGCCCCCAAGTGCCCTCTCCAGCATTGTGGAGCCCAGTTTGCACCTTGGTACACCAGTGAGCTAAGGGCAATGAAAGAGGCTGGACGACAGCTAGAGCGCAAGTGGTGAAAGCTGTGCTGTGAGGCACAAGTAAAACATCATAATTGTGCCTACTGTGTGGTGGTGAGGGCGGCGAAAAAGGCCCACTTCTCTGCCTCCATCGCATCCTCAAGTAGCCATGTAGTGGAGCTTCTCCGTATTGTCAGGGATCTGTTGACATCAGCTCCAGGAAATGGAGTTTTAGACCCTTCGGAGGCCCATTGTTAATTGTTGGCAAGGCACTTTGAGGGTAAAGTTGCTCGCCTCCGTAGCAGTCTTGATGCCCCATCCACATCTAGTGTAGTCCCCAGTAAGGTGTCCAGTGCAACATCTGCTGCAACTTCTTGGGAACAAGTTTCAGTTGACGCGCCTGATGACGTGGACAAAGTGCTTGTGACGATGTAGGCAGCAATGGGTCCTCTCCACCCTTGCCCTGCTTGACTTATTAACGCTTGCTGAGGGGATGTGACCAAGTGGATCCAGAGTGTGGCCAACGCATCTTCGTGGGAGGGAGTGGTTCCAGCTGCCCTGAAAGAGGCGGTGATCCGACCATGCCTGAAAAAGCCCACCCTGGACCCATTGGTTTGTGACAACTACTGCCAGGTTTCAATCACCCCCTTATTGGGGAAGGTGATTGAGAGGGTTGTGGCACAGCAATTGCAAGTACTCTTAGATGAAACAGATTATCTTGACCCATCCCAGTCTGGGTTCAGGCCTTGTTATGGGACCGAATCGGCCTTGATCGCCCTGATGGATGACCTTTATCAGGAGAAGGACAGGGGGAGTGCAACCCTATTATTCTTGATCTCTCAGCGGCTTTTGATACCATTGGCCATGGTATCCTTCTGGGCTGGCTTGGTGAGCAGAGTATTAGAGGCACTGTTTTATAGTAGTTCCAATCCTATCTCCAGGGTTGTTTTCAGAGAATAGCATTGGGTGATTGTCTTCCTCCACCCTGGCAGTTGTGCTGTGAGGTTCTGCAGGGTACCATCATGTCCCCCATGCTGATTAACATCTATATGAAGCCCTTGGGAGTGGTCATCAGGAGATTTGGAGTGAGGTGTCAGCAGTATGCTGACAATACCCAGTTCTATTTCTATGAAACATCTGAATCAGGAGAAGCCGTGCAAGCCCTGGACCGCTGCCTGGACTCTGTGGTGGGCTGGATGAGGGCCAATAAACTGAGTCTGAATCCTAGCAAGATGTAGATGCTGTGGGTTGGAGGTTCCCAAGTTCAGATGATTGGTCAGTTACCTGCTTTGGATGGGATTGTACTCCCTCTGAAAGAGCAGGTTCATAGTCTGGGGGTGCTCCTGGATCCATCTTTGTTGCTAGAGGCCCAGGCAACCTAAGTGGCTAGGAGTGCCTTTTACCAGCTTTGGCCGTTTCTAGACCAGGATACCCCAACCACTGTTGTCCACGCACTGGTAACCTCCAGGTTGGATTACTGTAATGCTCTCTATGTGGGGTTACCCTTGAGGTTGGTCTGGAACCTGAAGCTGGTGCAAAATGTGGCAGTGAGACTGTTCACTGGAGCAGGGTATCGCCAACATGTCACTCCACTGCTGAAAGAATTGCACTGGCTGTGAATTAGTTACCGGGTTAAATTCAAGGTTCTGGTTTGTGACCAGGATATCTGAAAGATTGTCTTATCCCTTATATACCCAGTAGATCACTGTGCTCTGCAGGTGAGGGCCTCCTGCAATTACCATAGGAAGTGGACCTTTAGTGTAGTGGCACCTACTCTTTGGAATTCCTTCCCTTTAAATATTAGAGAGGCGCCATCTCTGTTATCTTTCAGCATCTGCTTGAAGACTTTCCTCTTTCAACAAGCCTTTTGAGTCGAGACCTTATCCCAGTCTGCATCTGTGTTGGAATTTCTTTTTAGTATGTTTCTAAACCTTCTTTTTTTAAAAAACTGATGTTTTTAAAGCTTTTAAAAATGTTTATAGATATGTTTTGTTCTAATATGTTTTAATAGTTTTGTTGTAATATATTTTAAAGTCTGTTTTTATGATGTGTTAAAGTGTTTTTAGTGCTTTTGTTTGCCGCCCTGGGCTCCTACTAGGAGAAAGGGCAGGATAGAATCCTAATAAATAAATAAAAAGTGCCATAGACTCTCTTTTTTCCTGATCTGATACTACAGACTAACAAGGTTACCCCTCTCCTATTTTTATGCGCAATTTAGACAAAAAGAAACCATGTCAAATTACTTATGCGAGAGGGTTTTTGTTAGATAACATGAGCTTGTTCAGCTGGCCAGCTTGAGCCAAGAACTGCTGCTTGCAACAGTGGTTGATATTTTCCTTTGAATTGTGTTCAGTCCACCATTCTCAACAATTTGCCATGGATAGATTTGTTGTGAGAAAACGGACGGCTCATTCTGAGGTTGGTGCTCCCACTGGTGAAAGTACACCTGCAACATCCTGCAGTGGAGACCTGAAGGCAGAGCCAGGAGGAATCTCCATTCCTTCTTCCTTGGCGAAGGGGGAGGGAGCGTTTTCCAAGATGAGAGCTCCTAATCCGAAGGGAAAGCCGAGACGACAGCACTGAGGCACTTGGAAAAGAAGCTATGAGTGGCTCTCTTATGATTTGGTAACAGACAAAGCATACTGTGGCATCTGTTGCTGAGCAGCAAATGACATGTTAGCCAAATGGGTTTTACAAGTAGAACCTCTACTGAACTTGATGGCGCTTACTCCCAGGTAGCTATGCACAGGATTGCAGTCATGCCCCATAAACTTAATTATGAGGTTTCATTAGCAGCTTGTTTCTTTTGAATGTCTGTGTTTTTAAGGTGAAGTTTTAAAGCAGTGTACAAGAGAAGCCAGATATATAAAATCCCAGTGGATTTTTCTTGGGGGCATGGATGTAGGGGCTGTTATGATTCAGATGCTCTTCGTAATTGTTAGGAATTGCCCCCAAAAGTGTTTGCCTTGCTTATGGGATATTTGCTCGAGAGTATGAAATGAAAAGAAGAAGATTGGCAGCTGACCAAGAGAGGAGGCGGAGCTCTGGTGAGGCTCGGTGGCACTCACTGCGAGGGAGAAGGGACTCGGGGAGTCGGGATTCCTGACCCTGAAAGACCTCAGAGACTTGGGAGGCAGCTGACCAAGAGAGGAGGCGGAGCTCTGGTGAGGTAAGCAGCTCATCTGCATACTTTCTTTCCCATCAGGCTCGGCGCGCAAATTTAAATAAGAAAAATGGAGGAGGATCAAACAGTTGTTGTCACCTGCAACGTGTGCACTATGTTCATCTTCTTAACAGAAACCAGATGCGATTACACTTGCAGCAAGTGCAGATTGGTGGCACTCCTAGAAGAAAAGGTTAGGGGGCTACAGCAACGCATAGACACCCTGCGACTTATCAGAGAAGATGAGGACTTCCTTGATAGAACACAAGAGGAATTAAGGGAGCGACACAAACTGCAGGAAGAAAGTGACAAGGAAGAAGAGGACTGCAACAGCAACAAATCCCCGTGGAGGACTGTCACTGTAAGAGCAAGGAAAAACAGGAGGGAGTCAGAACTGCTGCAACTAACAAATCGCTTTCAGCATCTCTCGGCAGACAGCACCCCTGAAGAGCCTCAACAAACTCACCTGCATCAAGAGCCACTGACTGCAAAGGAAGACTCCACACCCCAGAAGAAGGAAGCTCATGCAACCACCGCTCGCGGCAAAAAGAGGAGGGTGCTGGTGGTTGGAGACTCGTTGCTGAGGGGGGTAGAGGCACCGGTATGCCAGCCAGACAAAATGAATTGGGAAGTCTGTTGTCTCCCTGGGGCGCGCATCCGGGACGTCACTGACAACCTGCCGAGGCTCATTGGGAAACAAGATAGGTACCTGTGACGCCCTTCCCTGGCTCTCCCTGTCAGGTTCCTACCTGCTCGTGGCTACTGCCTTTCACTAGGCACCACCAGGGACTCCACCAGTCCGGACTGTCCTTTTTTATGGTTTCTCTCTCCGCTCTAGCACAGATCTCAATAGATCCCCCTGCTAGGCAGCACCACCAGTCACGTTCTACAACCAGTGTTCCCAGAGACCTTGCCTGAGTCTCCCTATCCGGTTATATTTGTGACTGCGTGCCTATGCTGTTCCCAACCCCCTTGTATCACTGCAGATAACTCATAACTCAGGGTTGCTCTAGATACTTATGAATGTTATAATCTCCTCTTCACTGCTGCCACCATTTGTTACTGTTTCCCTTCAGCCTTGGTCATTACCTTACCCTCCCTTCTGGTCTGTGAGACCCCAGCCAAGGATCAGGCTTTCGGTAAACCAAATATAGTTTTTATTAAATAACATTAATAACAAGATAACTTTGATAATGATCTACAAGCTTATGGTTTCATCTATTACTGTGATATTTGACTTATTACTAATCCGAACTCCACCTCCCTCTTTCTCCACACTCTCCTGACATACACCAACTCACACCCACCTCCCAACTCCACCAAAACAACCCACTCACCAAACACCTCTCAAACAACCCACTAACGTCCACCAAACACCTCTCAAACAACCCACTCACGTCCACCCAGATTCAACTGTCATCCTTCCATTTATACTCTCAGCCATCCGAACACTCAGCCAATCATCCAGCATTCTACTGCTCATTTACTCCCCCCTCCTCTTTCATTCCACTTACCATGTATCTTCTATACAAACAGCACTTACCATATATACATTAATACAGGAACATCACAGTACCCCTTTCTCCTCATCCATGTGGGCACAAACGACACGGCCAGAAACACCTTGGAACAGATCACCTCGGACTATGAGGCTCTGGGTAGGAAGGTCAAGCATTTGGGGGTGCAGGTGGTCTTCTCGTCGATTCTTCCCGTGAAGGATAGAGGACTACAAAGGGAAAGGAAGATACTGCAGGTCAACGACTGGTTACGCAGATGGTGTCGACGGGCAAGGTTTGGATTCTGGGACCATGGTCTAAGCTTCTTGGAGGGGGGACTGTTGGCAGGAGATGGGCTGCACCTCACGAGGACTGGGAAGAATCTCTTTGGCAGAAGTTTGGCAAAACTCATCAAGAGGGCTTTAAACTAAAGCCTCTGGAGGATGGAGATGATAGCTTAAATACTGATCCAAAGACAGAGGGTTGTAAATGCAACGATTTGAAGGGTACAGCAGACACTGGGAGGCAGAAAGGGATGCACGGCAAAGCTCATGGTATATTAACAGAGGAATCCAATCAGGACAAAAGAGACTTCTGCTGTCTATATACCAACGAGCGGAGCTTGGGAAACAAGCAAGGGGAGCTTGAAGTCTTAGTGCATCAAGGCAAATATGACTTCATAGGGATAACAGAAACTTGGTGGGATGTCTCCCATGATTGGAATATAGCCATTCAAGGATATAAACTCTACAGAAAGAATAGAAGCAACAGAAAAGGAAAAGGAGTAGCATTATACGTCAAAGACAAATACACCTCTACGGAAATCCAAGAGAGCGAACAAAGGGGTCCGATAGAGACCATTTGGGTAAAAATAAATGGAGAAACAAATAAAACCGACATGGTAGTAGGTGTCTACTACAGACACCCTGGCCAAGAAGAGGTGGTAGACGAGGCCTTTCTCAAACAAATCTCTGAAATCTCAAGGAGGCAAGAAGTAGTACTGATGGGGGACTTCAACTACCCGGATATCTGCTGGGAGACAAACTCTGCGAAGCACAAAGCCTCCAACAAATTCCTGATGGGCCTTGCTGATAATTTCCTCTTTCAAAAAGTAGAAGAAGGAACAAGGGGATTGGCAATCCTGGACCTGATCTTAACTAACACGGACAAATTGGTCACGGGAATTAAAGCGGTCGGTACCTTGGGGGAAAGTGACCACGTAATGCTGGAATTCGTGATTCTGGGGAAAGCCAAAGAAGAATATAGTCAAATATGGAGCTTGGATTTCAGGAAAGCCGATTTTAGCAAGCTCAGGGAAATGATGGGTAGGATCCCGTGGCTAGATAGACTAAAGAAAAAAGGAGCCCAAGAAGCGTGGGAGTTCATGAAGAACATATTACAAAAAGCGCAATCGCAAACAATTCCAAAGAGGAAGAAAAACGGAAGACATCGGAAAAAGCCAATGTGGCTACACGGAAGACTGGTGGAGGAGGTAAAAGTAAAAAAGAGCATGTATAAAGAATGGAAGGAAGGACGCATCACCAAGGAAGAGTACTGACGAGCAGCTTGGGCTTGCAGGAATGGCGTAAGGAAAGCTAAAACCCAGAATGAGCTGAGGCTGGCGAGGGAAGCGAGGAACAGCAAAAAGGGGTTTTTCAGATATGTTCGAAGCAAGAGAAAGACCAAGGAAACGGTGGGACTGCTGCTCAGTGAGGATGGCAAAATGTTGACAGATAACGAGGAAAAAGCAGAACTGCTCAACACCTATTTTGCCTCCGTTTTCTCCCAAAAAGGGAACAGTGTGCAACCTTGCATCGGTAGCAATCTCAGTAAGGGGTCGGGACTGCAGTTCGAGATTGATAAGGAGATAGTCAGGAAATACCTAGTTAACCTAAATGAGTTCAAATCTCCAGGGCCTGATGAACTGCATCCCAGGGTATTGAAGGAACTTGCGGATGTACTCTCGGAACCTCTTGCCATCATCTTTGAGAAATCCTGGAGAACGGGAGAGGTGCCGGAGGATTGGAGACGGGCAAATGTCGTCCCGCTCTTTAAAAAGGGTAAAAAAGAAGATCCAGGGAATTACAGGCTGGTCAGTCTGACTTCAATACTGGGAAAGATATTAGAACGGATAATAAAAGAGTCCATTGGCAACTATCTAGATGACAATGCTGTGATTAGAAGGAGCCAGCATGGGTTTGTCAAGAAAAAATCCTGTCAAACTAATCTCATCTCTTTTTTTGATCGGGTCACTAGCTTAGTAGATGGTGGAAATGCTGTAGATATAATCTATCTAGATTTCAGCAAAGCGTTTGACAAAGTCCCCCACGACCTTTTGATTAGCAAACTAGTCAAATGCGGACTACATGGAAATACTGTCAGGTGGATTCACAACTGGTTGGAAAACCGTACTCAAAGAGTGGTCGTCGGTGGCTCTGCTTCGGACTGGAAGGAGGTCTCGAGTGGAGTGCCACAGGGTTCTGTCCTGGGCCGATACTCTTCAACATTTTTATCAATGACTTAGACGATGGGGTGGAGGGAAGCCTTATGAAGTTTGCGGATGATAGGAAACTGGGAGGGATAGCTAACACAATGGAAGACAGGAATAAAATCCAAAGGGACCTGGATAGACTAGAAAATTGGGCTGAAATTAATAAAATGACATTCAATAAAGACAAATGCAGGATTCTGCATTTAGGCCACAAAAACAAAATGCACGGGTACAGGATGGGAAATACCCGGCTTAGCAGTAGTGCGTGTGAGAAGGACCTTGGAATTGTAGTGGATCGCAAGTTGAACATGACCCAGCAGTGTGATGCTGCGGCAAAAAAGGCAAACGCGGTTTTGGGCTGCATAAACAGAGCTATAGTTTCCAGGTCGAGGGAAGTAATAGTCCCACTATATTCTGCATTGGTCAGGCCTCATCTGGAATACTGCGTTCAGTTCTGGGCGCCTTATTTTAAGAAAGATATAGACAAGTTAGAGCGGGTTCAGAAGAGGGCGACGAGGATGATAGCCGGTATGGAGAACAAGTCTTATGAGGAAAGGTTGAAGGAACTTGGCATGTTCCGTCTGGTGAAGAGAAGGCTGAGGGGTGACATGATTACACTCTTTAAGTACCTGAAGGGCTGTCACATAGAGGAGGGTACAGATTTGTTCTCTGCTGCCCCAGAGGGTAGGACTAGGTCTAATGGTTTTAAGTTGCAGGAGCGTAGATTCAGATTGGACATTAGAAGGAACTTCTTGACAGTAAGGGCAGTTCGGCAATGGAACCGACTGCCTAGGGAGGTGGTAGGATCCCCTTCGCTGGGTGTCTTCAAGCAGAGGCTGGACAGCTATCTGGGGGAGATGCTCTAGCTGTGGATTTCCTGCTGTGAGCAGGGGGTTGGACTCGATGGCCTACAAGGCCCCTTCCAACTCTATGATTCTATGATTGCCAATACTTTGAAAAGAGCCTTCTCAGTCGCTGACTCACCTCCTTTCAATCTGATTGGTTCCAAGGACCAGGAAAGGGCAAGGAAACACGTTAGAAGACTCTTCTCAGTGGCTCACTCCCCTCTCATGCTGATTGTCTCATAGGATGCTGAAGACATAGGGAACCTGCTCCCCAAAAAGTAAGAGGTCTAAGACGACTAAACCCCTGCAGTTTGTCCTGTGTACACACATGCCCATGTGCAGATCTAAAGTCTGTGCCCCTGCCTGTATGTATTCGAGCTGAGCTTCTAGTATTGTGGTTTTGAACAACTGCCAAACATTCTGAAGAGAACTGACCCTCTTCACTTTCCCTTTCAACTTCCTTTTTACCAAATTCCCTCATTTCTGGAGATATTCCTCTTTTGAAATCAAATGTGACTGGGTTGGATTTGCTTGGCAACTGTCCACTTACATATATGTTGAATTTGATAGCCCTGTGGTCTCCATCCCCAGTTCATTCAACAATTTCCTACATCTTGCACCAGGGCCTGAATCCAGATTTACTTCCAGAGAGCTAAAAGTGGTGTGGCTGAGGCTTTGTGGCCTAGAGCATGCAGAGCCAGCCTATTGAAGTTTGGGATGGATAAAGGCTGTGAGCAGTGAGGACGCTAGCTAGTCACCCACAGCAAAGTGCTTCCGTTGGCCAAACGTGGAGCGGAACGGCTTGAGCTGTCCATCAGCTGAACAATCTTTCTGAAGCAAGATTTTTTTAAAAAGCCACTCCAGCTGATCCTCCCCAGGTTATACCGTTAAAAGGGGGTGGGGTTAGACTAGTGTTGTGTGCCCCCACTTTCAGAAAAGAGAAGTGAAGTCGCACTGGGAGAACAGGGAGTGTGTCTCTACCCAAAGCAGCTGTACACAAAAATGAGCAGCCTTGTTGAAAGAATAGAGAATTAAAGGTTTATTGCTGCTGGGAAATAAAGCCATTCTGAATAATCAGAATGGTTAGCACTCGCACACACATTATCTATCTAACAAGATGAAGGAGAAGGAAGACAGTCTATCAACAAGTGGCTTCTGAAGAAGGAATCAGTAAAGGAAGACCAGGTTGCTTTTCTGTCCATTTCCCCACCCCACCTCCATTGGTTCAGGTTGCTTGATATAAGCGTTGGTGCCTCACTTCTTGCAACATGGCCCCCAAGCAATTGCGTTCACAGGTTTGCAGGGTTTAATTTATTTAATATGATGTATTATTGCATTTATATCCCACTTTCCCTCCAAGGAGGTCAAAGTGGTGTGCATGCTTCTCCCCCTCCTAATTTAATCCCCACAACAACCCTGTGAGGTAGGTTAGGCTGAGAGGCAGTGACTGGCCCAAGGTCACCCCAGTGAGCTTCATGGCTGAATGGGGATTTGAACCCTGGTCTCCCAGGAACTAGTCCGAAATGCAAACTTTAAAATATATGAAAACAAAACGTCCTTGGGCACCTTCTGGGAGGAAGGGCAGGATGGGTGGATGGATGGATGGATGGATGGATGGATGGACGGATAGATGGACGGATAGATGGACGGATAGATGGACGGATAGATGGACGGATAGATGGACGGATAGACGGACGGATAGACGGATAGACGGACAGACAGACAGACAGACAGACAGACAGACAGACAGACAGACAGACAGATAGATAGATAGATAGATAGATAGATAGATAGATAGATAGATAGATAGATAGATAGATAGATAGATAGATAGATAGATAGATAGATAGATAGATAGATAGATAGAAACATCTAAACAAGCAGTTCCAGCACAGATGCAGACTGGGGTAAGGTCTCTACTTAAAAGAAAAGAGAAAGGAACATTACTTTTAGCAGTCCAGGAGCTGCTGCATTCAGTAATGTTGGGAAAATCTGAAGCCACATGGGCTCTTTTTCCCCATGACAGTCTTTCCCAGGGCTATGACCCCCTTGGGGACATTGCAGACCTTCCCTTGAACTGACATTGTTCATTTTTTAAAAAGCCATTCACTCTAGCTATTTTACTTCCGGGGGTACAAAGGAATAAATAAACATGCAGGCTCATTCGAGATCTAATACAACGAAATACTGTAACTGTAAACTTTAAGCATATTAGGGATCTCAGTATTTGTTGTTCTGCACTAACCCTCTGCCCCCTCCTGCCCCCTTGATCCAACATGTCTGTCTACAGCCCTCCAACTTGCCCTGTGTTGGAAGGGGAAGGACAGCCCATTCACGTTCATCGCGTTATTGGCATGAATGAGATTGCAGCAGGGGGCAAGGGGAGGGGAGATCTGTGGGGGGGGGTGAAGAGGGAGGGAGAAGATGAGGTTCATTGCTCCTGCCATCTGGGAGCTCTTGATAGTAGGCACATCCATCCATCTGCTTGGCACCTTCTCCCTAGGAAAGCTAGCTTGCTCTCCTCACACACAGCCTGTCCAACTGCAGAAGGTTAATTGCACTGAAGATTAAAGCAGGGGTGGGTGTGGGTAGGTGGGTGGGTTTTTTGCCCCCTCCCTGGAGGGAAATCATGTGTGTGTTTCAAGGGATGCATTCAGGGAAAGGCAGTGGCTCAGGGGTAGGGCAACTGCTTAACACGCTGAAGGTGCCAGGTTCAATCTGCAGATAGGACTAGGAGAGACTCCTGTCTGAAAATCTTAGACAACCGCTGCCAATCAGTGTAGACAATACTGAGCTACATGGGCCAATGGTCTGATTCAGTAGAAGGTAGCTTCCTCAGTTCTAGAATGGCAGAGGAAACACCTGGGCTGCAGTTCCAGTCTAGGCAGTTGTCCCCCATGCCCCCCCCAGCCATGGATCACCCTCTCCGCCTTTTGAGTCATAGAATCATAGAATAGTAGAGTTGGAAGGGGCCTATAAGGCCATCAAGTCCAACCCCCTTCTCAATGCAGGAATCCAAATCAAAGCACTCCCGACAGAGTCCTGGGATTCTGTAGCACCCAGAAAAGCCTGGGAGCTGCCCCACTTTGTGGCCAGGATGTCCGTCCGCTCCCATGTGCGTAGCAGAAGGTGCCAAGCCAAACGTCCAGGGCTGTAGGAGCATCGTGGCTTTTACAGCTGGAGGGGTCCCCGGCCAGGGGAAAGAAAAGGTTTCCGTGGCAAAGGCAGGTTGCCCAGCTACTCCCAGCTGGAGTATAGAATCATAGAATCATAGGATAGCAGAGTTGGAAGGGGCCTATAAGGCCATCTAGTCCAACCCCCTGCTCAGTGCAGGGTACCGCAAGGCAAGGTGCCCGGATGATGTGCTGGATGGAGCCACATGCCATTCAAGATCCTGGGTCCAATTCTGGTTGCCCCACCTGAAGGAAGCCATCAGGGCACGATACGAATGGCACAAAAAAATAATCCAAAGTGGCCAAGGGCTTCACGGAGCAGTTTCCCGAAAGACTTTGGGGCTTTTTAACACAGAAGGAAAAAGACAAATCAGGTAAATAACTGCAGAGGTTTATAATCGTATGAATGATGTGAACCTAACAGATCTGGGGAATCCTCCCGCTCCCTCTCATATCATGCTAGGGGTCACCCAGTGAAGGTGTCTGGACAAACAAGAGGAAATATGTCACCCTAGCACCAAGACATTGGCCACTGCGTTGGATTCCCCACCCCCAGGTTAGATAAATTCATGGACGGAAAGTTCCTTTCACAGCTTTCAGCATGTTAGCTACATTAACCCTCCATGTTCAGAAGCAGTCTATCCAGTGCTGGCCCTACTACTAGGCAGAGTGAGGCAGCTGCTTCAGGTGGCAGATGCCAGGAAGCAGCAGAGCCCCCACTGACTTCATAGAATCATAGAATAGTCGAGTTGGAAGGGGCCTACAAGGCCATCGAGTCCAACCCCCTGTGCAATGCAGGAATCCAAATCAAAGCATTCCCGACAGATGGCTGTCCAGCTGCCTCTTGAAGGCCTCCAGTGTCAGAGAGACCACCACCTCTCTAGGTCATTGGTCCCATTGTCGTACAGTTCTAACAGTAAGGACATTTTTCCTGAGATTTCCCTGCCTCATAACCTGGGGAGCTGCTACCAGTCAGAGTAGACAATCCTGGGCTAACTGGGCAACCCGTCTGGCTTAGTATAAGGCAGGTTCCAAAGCTCACTGTGTTCACAAGAGCCACAGACTTCTCCAGATTTCGCACCTTGGTCAGAAATACCACTCTCCACCCTAGAGGTGAGGAGCCCTTTCCAGCCCAAGGGCCACACCCCCTTCCGGACAACCTTCCAAGGTGTGGTTTGTATAGTAGAGAATCATAGAATAGTAGAGTTGGAAGGGGCCTACAAGGCCATCAAGTCCAACCCCCTGCGCAATGCAGGAATCCAAATCAAAGGATTCCTGACAGATGGCTGTCCAGCTGCCTCTTGAAGGCCTCCAGTGTCGGAGAGCCCACCACCTCCCTAGGTCATTGCTTCCATTGTTGTATGACTCATTCCCCAGGTCTTCCAGCTAGCCTGCTCTGCCGCTCTTGAGCTGGCTTGCTCTCCTCCATGTGGTGGGGGATGTTCTGCCACTGCCACTGATGTAGTAAGATCCAGCTGCCGATGTGGTACATGGAATTGTGGGGTGGGGGGGTAGGGTGCACCGTGTCTTGGCTGGCCTTCAGCCTGCCACTGAGTACCAGCTTCTGCAGGACAAACAAGGGGAACGGGTTGCTTCGTGCCCTGGTGGGACGTTTCCCGAGGGTATCTGGCTGACCGCTGTAGGAGACTGTAGGATTCCTGGCTAGGTTGATCTTTCACCGGGCCCTCGAAGGCACTCCTCTTGCTCAGACCTCTTCCTGAAGCCTCAGGTGCTCAGGTCAGGTCTTGCTTATGGGCTGCTTGTCTGGCTGGCCCCCTTTGTCCTGATCCAGATGCAGGCGGGCTCTTCTGGTGCTCTTCAGCCACACTGGGTTCCCCAGCCAGGCCTCAGTTGTTTAGTTGCCCACTCACCCTCCTCCAAATGCCCCTCCTCTGCCATTTCCCAGGCCTGCTGTGCCTCACTTTGCCCTCGCTCAATGTCACACTCGGAGTCTGTCAACTTGAAAAAAGGTTTCCATCCACTAAGCGATCGGCCTGTCAGGCGCGGAGTGGCACTTGCTTGTGATTTACTGCAGCAGCGCTAACGGAGCACAGATTTTTCTTAATCTAAATTGAAAACTGCTCAAGTAGAAAAATAATTTCATTGCTTCATTTTAAAAGGAGGGGGGAAATGGGGCAGGCGAAGGGGGAAGAGTTGTGTCAGCGCTGGGCTCCCTTGGGGAGAGGCCAGAGCCAGGGAGTGAACACCTAGCCCAGCCCGGGCGGCCTCATCCTGCCAGACCAAGGAGGAGGAAAAGGGCCAGAGGCTTGCAAGGCGGCAGCAGCAGGCGCAAGGTCTCTTTGAAATATCCACTCACCACCCAGACCCCAAAACCAACAGAAAGAAGGAAGGTCTCTGGTTTGGGGGGAGATCAGGATAAGCTTTGGTGTGTGTTTTTAAAACAGCTTCCATTGTTGCAGCCCCCAGGCTCATTTCCACCCCCTTCACACCCCCAAAGGCTTTCATCCAACCCCAGCCCACCCATACCTCTACCTTACTCCTGCTGCTATGTGATAAGAGGGTTGACTCTAGTTTGGTTTGATAAGATTAATCAGGGGTGTTGTATGGGGGGGGGGGGTAAGACCCAGCTCTTTTCCGCTGGGCCCCAGATTTCCTGCCCCTTCCCCCTCCTACTTTTAAACTTATGCTTGCAGTGTCAGTGAGACACCCCACACACACCACCTTGCCATCTTAATTTGCTCAGAGACCTACATTAGGATCTATACATATAAACTATCATATGCACATTTTATGCAAATTTGTGTTTTAAGTACCTAGCAAAGCCTCTGAGATTAATGTCTGTAAACTATAGCATACAGCTCAGAGAAAATGTTTTTAATGTATGGGTAAATTGTGCATCTCCTACAGTTGCTGTATTTTGGAAAAAACTCTTAATAGATCATTCATTATTAAGTCCAACAGTACCCCAAATTCAGAATTCTGTCAACACTAGGATTAGAAGGATGCAGGTGGGAACTCACAACAAAATGTTGCTATGTAGCCTCAGACCCTTAAAGACCTTTGCTAACCTGGTGCCCTTTGGACTACAACCCCATCAGCCGCAGCATTATACAGCCGTGCTGATGGGAGGTATAGTCCAAAAGACCTGCATTGCCCAAGGCTGGCAAAGTCTGGCCTAACAGGAGGAGTGATCCAGGTCTTGGTTCCAGCCAGCTTGCAAACAGAGCCTTGTAGCACTGCTTGGATATCACAGGTGTGGAGAGCATGATTTCTAAAGAGGGAGTGAAAAAGCTACCTTTTTCCTTTCTCTCCCCTGCTCTCCTCTGAAGGGCTCTGGTTCACAGGTGGCTCAAGCCCCACACACCAGAAAAAAAGAAAATCTGCTTCAGTGATGTTGTCGTTTGCTCCTACTTGAAACTGGGAATTGCTAAATCAGAACAATCCATGCTCCAGCCATATTGAACGCACCTGAGGTTCTTTCCTAACGAAGTAAACAATGATGATCAATAAATACACATTAAAAATTATATAAACAGCTAGGAAATGAACACTTGAACAACACAGAAAATAGCAGAGACGCAAAATCAGTTCCCACATCGCAGGATCAGTGACTTATTAAGGTTATCTGGCTATTAGTTATACATTTTGTTTCTACCCAATTCCTTTCCTAGGACGTTAGACAGAATATGTGCTGAAATAGCAGAGCCTGACACACTTAACCCTTCTTTGCAAATGGTAGCCTGTAAGAAATGGTCTTGTCATGCACCTCAAACCCGGAAGTTTTCCATCATAAGGGGGCAAAAATACAGTACAAACAGTCCTGAGATTAATGTCTGCAAATTGTAACATACAGTTCAGAAACAATCTTTAGTAACGTATGTGTGCATCCCTCCCCACCCCACCCTGTGCATTGCTGATCTTTGGACTCAGTGCATGGGTGGAATAATCCTAAATTAGGAAGGTCCCCCAAAGGCCATCTTGTCTAAGCCTAAAGGCAAGGCTCTCCTACCCACCCACCCACCTGCCAGTCCTTCATCGTGCTTCGGTTACGACAGGAGGCGGCTTATTGCGCAAATCTGCATTGTGCTGGGATTGTTTTTAAGATATTTTTTTTAATATCATTTTATTGCTTTATCGCTTGTTGTTTGCCAGCCTGGGCACTTTTGGGAGGAAGGTGGGATATAAATTTAAATAATAATGGTAATAAGAATAATATCAGATGCTGATATGGAAGACACAAACAAAGCAGCCATCTTGCGGGGTGGGGTGGGCGCAGGGGGGCTAGCAACTGGCATGGGCACTTGTGGAACTACGTGGGCTAAGTGTGCTGGTGCCACACAAGCTCAGGGAGGGAAGGGCTACATGCAGGGATGCCATGGGTCACTGGGCCAGGCTGTAGCCAAGTGATCTTCAAGCCGCAGAACCTATTCAAGGTTCTGGTTTTGGTGTAGCCCTACACAGCTTGGGACTGTTAAGGTAAGAATTGGAGTCTCAGGCCCAAGTTCGGTTCATCAGATGACTTTATTGCTAGCAGAGACACAGGGGAATTTGTCCTCCAAACTGTGTCTCCTGACAGTTGAGGCACAGCTCTTTTATTGGGTTACAGACAACAGAAAAGATACATTGGTGAGTGTGTTGCACAAAACATAACTGTATAGCTGGTAATTTTCCATTCTTAGAGCAATCCTCTGCGCTTGCGCCTCCTTCTGGTCTACGTGCTGAATCCTTCTTTGCTAATGGCATCCATTAACCCTTACAACCCCCCCTTTGATACTTCACTGACCTCGCTAAGAGGTTTGGGGAGTATCATTCTTACAGGTAGGTATGGACCTATATTCATATAACGCCATTAACAGCACTGCTGTTCTCCTGTCCGCTATGCTCTCCATCATGTTCCTTAACCCTCGCATTATCAGAGGTAGAATACAGGGTAACAAGACACACATCAGAATTCCTACAATTAATGTTCCAATAACACCTTGTATCCCTCCTATCCATTGGAACCACGGACCCAGCCCTTCTGCCCACTCAAATCCTTTCCATGTTTGTACAGGCACATGTGCAAGCTTAATTATTTTATCGGTTATATCTTCTATTACTTTTCCATTGTCATCAATATGTAAGCAACAATTAGTCAAATTGAACTTCCCACAAACCCCTCCTTCCGTTGCCAACAGGTAGTCAAGGGCGAGTCTATTTTGGTACACAGCATTTCTAAGTTGGGTTTGTGTTTTAGACAGAGCAGTCAAAGCCCTTGCAGTTTCATTTGTTATAAGTTCAAGCACTGCCTGTAACCGAATTATTCTAACATGTAGATTGGGGTTCTATATCCATATAACCCATCCTGGGCCCAGGTTGCAGGTCCATAGTACTGAACTATCCTTTCAGGGGGCCACTCATCATCCTTCCAGTCACCAATCTTAACTGTCATCCTCTTTTTCCTACCATACAAAGGATGTCCTAACCGAATTCCTGCACTGAGGGGAATGAGAAAGAAGGATGGTCTGACCTCTCCTAGAGTACAAGTCCCCTCCCAAGGTTCGGGTAACTCTGAATAAGCATATCTCCCACAAACCCAGTAAAACCCTGGCAACGCTTTCCAAGACTTATTATTAATAACTGACAAATTTAACCTTAACTTTAACTCTGCTGTCCACAACAGATTAACTGGAATCACAGAGGCATTGGGCCAATAACTAATTGCAGACTGATTCAAAATGGTCATGGTCTCACAAGGCATCTGACCTATCTGTGGGGCACCTGGGGAGATCCTTTGTACACACCAACGACCAACAAGAGTAGCCTTCAACATCCATTGACTATGGGGGGTTGTGATATTGGTGGTGTTATAAAGCTGACTAACATTCAATTCGGCAGCTTCCCAGGGCCAGTGATCTCCAATCTGAGTTCCCCCACAAACATAACAATTACTGACGTTTAAAGCGGTGGCCACAGTTTCTGCAAAAGTAATAAACAAATTTCTGGCCACTTCAGGTACCTGGAAAGAAGAATTCATCTCCTCCCAGAAATCAGAGAAGAAGGTTTGCTGCAAGGTATGGCCTGTCTCTGTTAGTTGAACAAGTTTCAGATAGAACAATCCCAACGGATCTTTGCCTGTTCCATGAATGCGTAGCCCAAAGTGTTGCCCAAATTTACTCAGAAAGGCCTGTGGATTATTAATAGTAAAATTTACATAATTACACTTCTGAGGCCCGCAGTCACTTTGTACCGTAACTTTGGAGAGGTGAGCACTTATCCCAGTAGTTTGCCAAGTGGCCCAGCCTACACAGTTCCAATAAGGACACTGATGTGTACATTCAGTACTGATGCCCTTTTCAGGACAAATGTATTTATCGTCCCACGTATAAGACCTTTCCCAATCATGATTTCCACATTGGTCAGGCCATTTTGAAATCTCACAAGGCTCAATTTTAACCCATGCTGTAGTATTAGGGGTTGCTAATCTGGTCTGGAACAGTATTTGTCCACTCTGCGTGCCTTCCCTCACCTGAAGCCACTATTGGTCAGGACTTTCTTTGGGGTCATAACAAGTTGTCTGGTTTCCCTGAATACAGGCTGAATAACTAACATTACGAAACTAGCATGTGACAGTTGTCCCTTTACAACTGAATTTACTCTGATAAACTAGAGTGTCCTGGATATTGTTATGGTTCCTAACAGTCTTAATACACATCCTGCAGGATGGAAGGGTAGCCGTTACACAGTGGGGAGGAAACAACAGCAGCATTAGAATAACCCCAACTGGAACAGAATAATCAAATAAGACAATTTACAACAAGGCATTCTAGTCGAAGCTGGGCAAATCTGAATCTTCGGGCGGTGTCCCACTACTCTATCCAGGACAGTAGGGGATGCAGCGCCCCCAGCTATTTCGCTCTCTCGGTTGCCGGTCCCGAGGAGGCTTCTCCCGTCGCGTCCCGCGTGGTGGCATCCCTTCTCAGGGTCATCTTCAGGTTTCTCTGGCTGGCAATCGCCCATCTTTCCGGAGAGGCTATTTTAGCGCGACTCCAATGGATCCAGGTAGGGTTCCCCTCAACCTTTAAGGCAGTAGGGGTAGTTAATAAGACAACAAAAGGCCCTTCCCACATTTTCCCCAAAGCATCTTCTTTGTAACTTTTGACCCATACTGTATCTCCAGGACGAAACCCATGAACAGGGGTGGTGAGTCGCAAAGGACTCTGCTCTGTGTACTGACTTATCTCTAGAACAGTTCGGTTTAATTCTCTTAAAATGCGCTTCAGGTTTATTTCCCCCCTTAGTGCCAGGGTATCCACTGCCACAGGCAAAGGTGGTGGCCTCCCATAGACCAGTTCATATGGGGTGAGACCATTAGCTCCAGGTGTACATCTCATGTGTAACAAAGCCACCGGCAGCATCTGAATCCATTTAGTCTTTGTTTCAGCGCACATTTTCCTGAGGTGTAATTTAAGGGTCTGAGGTGTCATGACAGGTCCAGCAAAGCTTATTCTTAAGCTCTGTTACCTTACAGGGATAACTGACAAAAGCGAGGTGATTTCACTGTGATGAAGGACTTACTCATTCGTACAAGATCTGTCCCAAAACAGAGAATGCATGAAATTGGGGGGGGGGGCTCCTAATTACAGTAACAAAGACGATAATGTCCAGAAAGAATTTTCATTGGGGAAGTAAAATGCTTTACTACCATCCACAATTTACAGATTAATTTAGAGAAACCAGAGGAGCATCTCTGATTGACTGTGATGCTGTTTATACACTAGTTCAACTGGGGGGGTTGAAGAATTCGTCCTCCCGCCCCTATGACAGGTATACAAGTTTTCTGTTTTTTAAGGGTAATTCAGCAGGCAGCACGTTGAGGACCGAACGCTGAGCTCCGGAGTCCAGAAGGCCCTTGATTTTCCTGCCTCCCACAGTGATTTCCAGTACGGGGTCGGGAGGCAGAATGCCCCGTAGGCATCCTCAGTCTTCTGTATAATAGTCCTCTGTAGTCATGGTCCGAGCAGGCTGCTGCGTCTGGGAAGACGATAATGCCTGAGGGTTGAGCCCTCCTCGTCCCCTTTCCTGACCTCGGCCCCTGCCAGGTCTAATGCCTCGGCCATAACTTCTCCACTGTTCCCGGGGCCTTTCTGAACATTCATTTTTCCAATGGCCTTCCTTTTTACAATATGCACATTGATTACGTCCTAAAGACGGACGAGGGTGTGGGAATTGTTCTCGTGACTCCTGGGGCCTCAGGACAGCTGCAAGAAGATTAGCTTTTTCCTTCATCCGTTTTACTTGTTCCCGCTTCTCTTCCACATCTCGATTGAGAAATACTTTATCTGCTAGAACCTTCAACTGGCTGAGGGGCATTCCTTCGAAGCCCTCGGCTTTCTGTAATTTCTTTCTGATGTCCGGTGCTGATTGGGACACAAAGGCCAAAGCTACTGTCTGTCGGTTCCTTTCATCCTCAGGGTCGATGGGGGTGTATCTCCTGTATGCCTTAAAGAGTCGTTCAAGAAAAGCCCCAGGGCTTTCATCCTTTTCCTGGACTACATTGTGGATCTTTTGCATGTTCATCATTCGCTTCTGCCCTTTCTTCACTGCTTCCACAAAGGCTTGTTGATACTGACGCATAGCGGTGCGGTCCGCTCCACTAGAAAGGTCCCATCGAGGGTTCACAGTCGGAGCATATCTGGCTATATACATTGTTCGATCTACATCTCTCACTCCTTCCTGCCTGGCAATCTTGCCTGCAGCCTCTTCTAAGTTGACCTGAATTTGCATTCTCTGCTCAGTAGTCATCAAATATCCCTGTAACTGTTGTATATCAGACCAGGTGGGGTTCTGAGCTGACACTATACCTTCAACCATGTCCACAAATTTCTCCGGTTCCTCCTCATATGATGGTCCATGATTTTTCCAGTTAAGCAAATCGGAGGAACTAAATGGCACATACGTGAAAGTATTGACTGATTTATAGGCTACTTTGCCGGGATCAATTGGGTCTGGGGCGGGGATCATAGCTGGGACCGTACGAACAGGCAGGATTCTAGAGCTTTCGGAATTTCTTTCATGAATACTCTCGGGATTGGGTTTCCCTAGTTCCTTTTCCATTAGCTGAACGGACCTTTGGAGATTCTCAATGCCCTCCTCTAAGGGGCTTCCTTGGCTTTCTTCTCTGGGTAAGGGCTGGTACAAGGATTTTTCTGGCGTCTCAGTTATAAGGGGTAACGGAGTTAACGGTGCCGAAGGTGGGCAAGGACACACATATGGTGGGGGTGATTCTTCAGGTTGATTTTCTAGAACAGGTTTTTCTGGTTTCTCGGCCTGGCCTTCTGAGGCAGCCTTCTGTTTCCAGGTGACAGTATAATCAAGATCAGGCTGCATCTTGGCCTTCTGGCTTATTTCACGGCCTGTCTTAGAAGTCTTCTTGACCTGAGTTAACATAATCGTGGCGGCGTTCTCCACCCACTTCTTTGCCCAAGGTGGCGGATTACTTGCCCCTTTCCTCCACCCTTTCACATAAGGAATATCTTCAGGGCATCTGGGATTGCCTTCCACTGTAATTACATTCCAGAGGCAGGAAATGATGGGGCCATAGAAAGTGCCCTCTGCTGGCCAGTCTACTAAGGGCCCAAGTCTAGGCCAGTCCCAGGAACATTTAGTCTTCATGGTCTGCACATTGCAGATACTGGTATCAAAGACTTCAGGAAAGTGTTTGACCATGAGAGCCAAAGGGGTTGAAGAGCCTCCCCCCATCCTGACCTAACTCTTTCCTAACCTAATCAATTCAGGATAGTGGATAACACACAGAGAAGGGAGGGGGCACAGGACACAAGTCGCCTATAGGAATTGGGGGAAGCGACTTGCTGAGGTAAAGGTTACAGGCACGCTCCGCTGCCCACGTCCCCCGGACTTTCAAGACACCCAGAGGCGTCCCAGGACTAGTACGTCCAATGGCCAGACGTGGAAATCGAGCGGTCAGTCACACACTCACCAAGCACTCGACAAGAAACTCCCCTTCCCAAACCTCCCGACAGAGAAACAGAAATGGAGGTTGATCAGACCCCCCTTCGATCCACTGGGATCGGCTGGCAGGCAGAAACAGGACAGAACAGAAAGGGATCCCTTAATACTCGTCTGACGGTGAACACCTCCGGTACTGGTTTAGAGTGATCTGGACCGAACTTCTGGAAGGCCTCCGTTGGTTCCGCGTCGTTCCCTGACCCCTTCCTAGCCCAGCCGGGCATCAGCAAATGCTGAAGGCGCGCTCCCTGCAGAGTAGTGAAGCGATCCGGGGAACCGCACGGCCCAAGGAAGGTGCAGGAGAAATATCCCTGACCGAGAACTCCGCTATAGGGCAAGGGGAAATACCCTTGACCTCGATTGACCCACGTTGGGCGCCAAAATGTTAAGGTAAGAATTGGAGTCTCAGGCCCAAGTTCGGTTCATCAGATGACTTTATTGCTAGCAGAGACACAGGGGAATTTGTCCTCCAAACTGTGTCTCCTGTCAGTTGAGGCACAGCTCTTTTATTGGGTTACAGACAACAGAAAAGATACATTGGTGAGTGTGTTGCACAAAACATAACTGTATAGCTGGTAATTTTCCATTCTTAGAGCAATCCTCTGCGCTTGCGCCTCCTTCTGGTCTACGTGCTGAATCCTTCTTTGCTAATGGCGTCCATTAACCCTTACAGGACCAGGAAAGATCGTCTTACCCCTTATATACTCGGTCAATCACTGCACTCTGCAGGTGAGGGCCTCCTGCAGATACCATCTTATCAGGAGGTCCGTTCCACACAACATAGGAAACAGACCTTTAGTGTGGCGGCACCGACCTGTGGAATTCCCTCCCCTTAAATATTAGACAGGTGCCATCTTTGTTATCTTTTTGGTGCCTATTGAAGACCTGTTGAGATTACTGTAAGGCCCTCTATGTGGGGCTGCCCTTGAGGTTGGTCCAGAAGCTGCAGCTGGTGCAAAATGCGGCAGCAAGACTGCTCACTGGGGCAGGGTATCACCAACATGTCACCCCGTTGCTGAAAGAATTGCACTGGCTGCCAATTTGCTACTGGGCCAAGTTCAAGGTTCTAGTTTTGGTGTCCAAAGCCCTATGCAGCTTGGGACCAGGATACCTGAAAGACGGTCTTGTCCCTTATATCCCCAGTCGATCACTGCGCTCTGCAGGTGAGGCCCTCCTGCAGATACCCTCTTATCAGGAGGTCCGTTCCACACAACATAGGAAACAGACCTTTAGTGTGGCGGCACCGACCTGTGGAATTCCCTCCCCTTAAATATTAGACAGGTGCCATCTCTGTTATCTTTTTGGTGCCTATTGAAGACCTGTTGAGATTACTGTAAGGCCCTCTATGTGGGGCTGCCCTTGAGGTTGGTCCAGAAGCTGCAGCTGGTGCAAAATGCGGCAGCAAGACTGCTCACTGGGGCAGGGTATCGCAAACATGTCACCCCATTGCTGAAAGAATTGCACTGGCTGCCAATTTGCTACTGGGCCAAGTTCAAGGTTCTAGTTTTGGTGTCCAAAGCCCTATACAGCTTGGGACCAGGATACCTGAAAGACCGTCTTACCCCTTATATACCCAGTCGATCACTGCGCTCTGCAGGTAAGGGCCTCCTGCAGATACCACCTTATCAGGAGGTCCGTTCTGCACAACAGAGGAAACAGACCTTTAGCGTGGCAGCACCAATGCTTTGGAATTCCAAGGGCAGGATATAAATGTAATGAATAAAATTAATAATAATAAAAATATTCCAAGCACAGAAGGGAACAGCAAAGGGCAATGTTGGACCCTGCTACCGACAGACAGTACTGACACCTCCAGCTTGCCTCGACCTAGCAGTGTTCTGCCCTTGGCCCGGCACTCCATTTCCAGCTGGCTGAGCTGAGGGACTTTAAACTGAAGAGGCGCCACCGCTCCAGGTCTAGCTGTAGCTACAGCTGCCCATAGCTGTCGGTGGGCCCTGAAGTGTACACAGAGGACAATCAGTGGTGCGGACATGGTGAGTGCACTTGGGAGTCCACCCAGAAAGGGCCCCCGATCTGTTCAAGAGGAACAAAGGAGAACTCAAAGGAGCAGGGTGAGTGACGGCAGCACAATCGCCTGGCTCAGCTGAAAGTCCTTCATGAATTCAGCTCGTGAAGGTCCAGGCGCCCTGTACACATGGCCCTCCTCATCTCACCACAGGTCAGAGCAATTGCTGGAGGGGAGCCAAACCAGCCTTCACCAACCTGATGCTCTCCAGATGTTTTGAACTACAACTACAACAGCTTAGAACCACAATACCTGATGGACCGCCTCTCCCGACATGAACCCACCTGTGCACTACGCTCAACATCCAAGGCCCTCCTCTGGGTGCCTACTCCGAGGGAAGCTCGGAGGGTGGCAACAAGGGAGAGGGCCTTCTCAGCGGTGGCCCCTAAATTATGGAATGATTTTTGTGATGAGGTGGGCCTGGCGCCAACACTGTTATCTTTTCGGTGCCAGGTCAAGACTTTCCTCTTTTCCCAGGCATTTTAGCATGTGTTTTAAATTGTTTTAAATTTTTAAATTGTCTTTTAAATTGTTTTTAAAAGATGTGTTTTAAATTTGTATATTTGTTTTTTTAGTTACTGTAAACCACCCAGAGAGTTTCGGCTATAGGGCAGTATATAAATACAATAAATAAATAAACTCCCATCAGCCTCAGCACTGTATGGGTGTGGTGGCTGGGGCTGATGGGAGTTGTAGTCCAAAACATATGGAGGGCACCAGGTTGGCAACGGCTGAGAGAGCAGAGGAGTTTAAACATGGGAATGAAGTTATATGATAGCACTTGTTCACAGAGGCCAGCCCTCGTCCCACACAGAGGAGGTGGCAGCCAAGCACTCCCGGTGCCCGCCCTCCCCATCAGAAACCCCACGGATGGGTCTCGTATATGGCAGGCACTGGCCACAGCAGCAGCAGCAGTAGTGACAGCCACGTCCTGCAGCAAAGCCACACCGTGGAACGTGTCACAGCAGGGCAATGGCCAGCAGTTAAAATGGTAATTTTGAAAGCAAGCGAATTTGAGGCGCGTTTGCTGAGCTGGTAATGACGTGCCCAGTGAGCTGCATCACAAGGACGCCACCAAATTAAAGAAATTCTTTTTTCCCCTTTAATTTGAAAGTCACCGCTGGGAAATCTCCCGTGGCTTCGGCAATGATTTCCCCCCAGGCTGGCTTTCTGGAGAAATCTTTAATTTTGATTGTCACACTTTATGGAGTTTTAAATCAAGAAAGTGGAGCCATAAATAAAAGCACAAGCTCAGGAAGCGGAAAAACAAAACCACAGTTGTGGAGGTGGGCAGTGGCAGCTGCTGCAAAAAGAGGCCTTTCTCCACAGAACCGTCTCGTGAACCTTCCCCGGATCTGTGCAGGCTCGAGCCACACGCAATGGGAGCAGGGCCGCTGGCTTCGACGTGGGTCTGCCCCGTTCATGGGTAATATGGCAGGGAGGGGAGAGGGGCTTGACTTTAAAAGCACTTATGGGCATGCAGGGGAGGGCAGCTGAAAGTCATTCCTCTATCTTGTTTGTTATTCCAAGTTATCTTATGGGCTGAAACCTCCCTGTCCCCCCTGCCCTCAGCTCAGACCGTTTCCTCCATCCCTGGAGCCCAGCTGTGGGAAAGGGGGCCTCAGAAGAGAAGCAGTGGTCCTTTCCCGTCATCTCTGCGGCCATTTGGTTTGCAAGGCCTGGAGTTAAACAAACTACCACGTATAGTTCGAGCCTCATTCCCTCTTTCTTGACTGGAAAGGGTAAAGGCAGCCACCACCTCTGCGAGATCCTGATGCTGTGTGGTGCTCTGCTCTTGGGCTGGACTGAAAGGACTAAGGCAGAGGTGGGGAGCCCTCCAGATGCTGTTCGACTCCAGCTCCTTCCAGACAGAGGCAGCATGGGCCAATGGTTGGGTCTGCTTGAGTTCTGGGCTAGCAGCATCTGGAGGCCCACAGGTTCCCCATCTCTGGCCTAGGGACAATATTAAAGGGGAACCAACGTGCCTGTTCTAGAGGGGCTGCTGCTGCGAGCATTTGGAGACCCAAACAGTGCAAAGGATATATCAGTGGCAGAGCATGGGAAAGTTACTTGTTTGAACTACAACTCCCATCAGCCCCAGCCAGCATGGCCACTGGATTGGGCTGGTGGGAGTTGTAGTTTAAAAAAGTAACTTTTCCAAGCTCTGCAGACCTCACCCCGATGGTTAGTTCCCCACTCCAGGCCCTCACTGAAGAAGATCCGCGATCAGCCTTTGTAACACCCAGACAGGGATTGCCTTTCAAGAGTGTTTGGGAGCATCAGCCGGTTCACAATGCAGCTGCCAGAGTACTCACTGGAGCGTGTCACTCCAATATTGCTCCACCTTCACTGGCAGCCGATTGTTTAAAAGCCCAGTTCAAAGTGCTGCATCTTACCTGGAACACTCTCAGCATACTCAACAAGGTTATCTTAAGGTTCGCTTCTCCAAATAGGTCCCTACCGGTGTACTCAGATGCCCCCATTGTCTGAAATTGGGGTGATGCGTACACCAAATGGGGCTTTAGGGACATAGGGAGGTGCCTTATGATGACCCGGACCATTGGCCCACACTGACTGGCAGCAGCTCTCAAAGGCTTCAGGACAAGGTCTCTCTCACCCTTACCCGGAGATGCTGCCAGACTGAACCAGGGACCTTCTGCATGCAAAGAAGAAGCTCTAACCACTGAGCTGTGGCGCTTCCCCAAGGCCTTTTTGGTCACTGCTCCTCAGATGTAGACTATCCTTCCTGGGGAGCATAAGAAGAGCCTGCTGGGTCAGGCCAGTGGCCCATCAAGTTCAGCATCCCGTTCTCAGAGTGGCCAACCAGACGCCTCAATGGGAAGCCCACAAGTAGGACCTGAGCGCAAGAGTGCTCTCCCCTCGTGTGGCTTCTGGCAACTGGGGTTCGGAAGCATCCTGCCTCTATGGAGGCAGAGCATAGCCATCATGGCTAGTAGCTACAGCCTTATCCTCTGTGAATTTGTCTAATCCTCTTTTAAAGCCACCCAAGTGTTGGAAGTGGGGCAAGAGCAACTCCTGTTTGGGTTCTTTTGTTTGTGTTCCAGAAGGAAGATGGAGTTTGGGTCCTCCAGCTGGCTAGGCTTGCCTGCCTTGACCTGTGCTCTTCTCTACTTAACCTCCTTCTGTTGTAAACTGATATGCTCAGGGAAGCTGACCTGCCTCTCGTCTTTGCGCTCTCTCCTGTGCCATGAGGGCAAGACCCAAGTCTGGGCATTGCGCCTCCAACTTAGTTTGTTAGAACTACATATGCCTTTCCTACCTACTGTGTGTTTCTATAAATAAAGTAGCTTTTCTTATTTTACTAAGTGTTAAGTCTCAGTGATCTAAAGGTAGGGTAAAAGCCTGTCACTTAGGCAAACGCACATACTGACACATGCAGCTCAGACACTGAGTATCTCTGCATATTTCCATAACACCACGTTGGTGGCCATCACTGCCTCTTGTGGGAGCAAATTCCATCATTTAACTATGCGCTGCATAAAGAAGGACTTTCCTTTGTCTGTCCTAACATTCACCTTCACTGAGTGTCCACCAGTTCCAATGTCATGAGCAGGGCTGGCACTAGGCGTGAAGGAGCCCTCAGGCAGCAACATGCCACCATGCAGCCAGCACAAGCTTAAATAGGGCTGACCTCACACGAGTTGATATGGCAGGAGGCAGGCAGCCGAGCCTATTTAAGCCCATGCCGGTTGCGTCAGGTGGAGGGGGTGTTGTCTGGTAGGGTGGAGCTCTGCAGTTCCTGCTGGTATCCGTCCACTGGGCATGATTTGCAGCCTGGGGTAAGGGGTTGATGTGCACCACAAATCACACCCCATGACACAAAGCTGGCACGGATTGTGGATCAGGAGCTCCACCTTCCCAGGGACCCTCGGACCCATGCCCTATCTGGCCACCCACTGGCGCTGGGCCCGACCATGAGAGAGAGGGAGAAAAAGGTTTCTGTGTCCGCTTTCTCCATGTCATGCTCAATTTTATACACCTCTGTCATGTCACCTCTGACTCGCCTTTTCTCTAAACTAGAAAGCCCCCAATGCTGCAACCTTTCCTCATAGGGGAGCCACTCCATCCCCCTGATCATTCTGGTTGCGCTTTTCCGAACCTTTTCCAACTCTACAACATCCTTTTTGGGGTAAGGTGACCAAAACTGTACACATTATTCCAAATTCAACTGCACTATACAGTAGATTTATACAACGGCATTATGATTTCTGCAGTTTCATTTTCAATATCTTTCCTAATGATCCCTAGCATGGAATTCGCCTTTTTCACAGCTGCCGCACTCTGGGTCGACATCTTCATCGTGCTATCCACTAAGACCCCGAGGTCTCATTCCTGGTCAGTCACCGCCAGTTCAAACCCATGAGCGTATATGTGAAATTAAGACTTTTTTTGCTCCAGTATGCATAACTTTACTCTTGTTTACATTGACTTGCATTTGCCATTTTAATGCCCATTCACTCAGTTTAGAGAGGTCCTTTTGGAGCTCTTCACAATCCCTTTTTGTTTAACAACCCTGAACAATTTAGTATCAACATCAGATTTGGCACCTCACTGCTCACCCCTAATTCTAGATTGTTTATGAACAAACTAAAAAGCACAGGTCCCAATACCGATCCTTGGGGAACTCCACTATCTACAGCCCTCCATTGGAAGCACTGTCCATTTATTCCTGCTGTCTGCTTTCCATTTCCTAGCCAGTTCCTGATCCACAAGAGGCCACCCACCAAAGTCCATCATTGCTCATCTTCCATTAAATGGTCAAAACAGTCAGTTGATAGACTGATTAAATATTAGAGGGTATTGTGGGGTTTTGGTTGTTGTTTTAATTGCGCAGTGATTGAACCGCTGCTATAGCAGATGCGTCACTATGTAGCTCCATCATTTTATTTCGAAGTACAGGTTGCTGGTGTATTCTCAGTTTCAGCCTTGCATGGGAGGTAGCTTGGGAGCAGGATACAGAGTGACGATGGACACTGCATGCCTTGTTTGTGAACCACCAGAGGCATCGTTGCTGTGATAATCTTTCGGTTTCTGAGGAGTGGGAGGCACCCCTGCAGCGGCCGTCGTTTTGCCATGTGGCCTCTGTTTGTTTTGCCTGTTACCAGTTGCGTTTACACCCTGGCTCCTCTGCCTTGGCTTCCTTGAGAACTGCCCTGTTGGTTTCGATGTCGAGGGGCCTGTTGTCCCACCCCTCTCTTTCCTGGAGTTGCTGGATGCTAAGATCGGGGGAGGATGTTTCTTTACATCTCGCAAACGAACTATTGCCACACTGGTTCGATGCTCACACCAGGAACCTCCATCTGTAGTTATACCTCCGGTCCGGACTATACAGGAGAGAAGCTCTATTGTTATTGGAACTTGTTGCTTCTACGTTATCGTTAGTTTTTATTGTTAGTCTCTTAATGATTTGATGTTTACATGTTCTGCTTTGTACATCTCTTAGAGTGGCTGACAATTCAGCCAGATAAGCGACTAACAAGTCAAATAAATAAATCCAGGTGACCTCACTGTGGGAGACAAGAGGCTGGCTTTGGCCTCAACCTGCAAGGAGATGCTCATCTTCTGAACCCCAGGCACAGCACCTCAAGCTCTTTGCGGGAAGGATCCACACACAAAAAAACCCACATGGAATTTCTCTTCTCTCAAATCTATCCCCCCCCCCAACGCACTGCTCAGTCTCTTTCTCTCAGTGCAGGCCCCAGACGAACCTTGATTTCACAGGTCACCTCCTTTTCATTAGCCAGCCTCCTGGTCTCCCCCTTCTTTGCAATGGGAAATTGCGAGTTCATAAAATTTAATTAACCTGAGATGTGCCACTAGTTCAGTCATGTGAGCCCTGATGCATACAGTCCAGACCATTAGCCACCTCAGTCACAAGAACTAGGCCTGAGACTCTCTGCCAGCAGTCCCCAGCCTCCAGATGTTTGGGTTGTTTTGTTTTGAGGGAGGGGATGCCCCTTTGAACAATACCCTACATCTCTAAAACCTAATTTAGCAAGAACAGGCACACTAAACTGGGCATTTATATCTCCAAAGCCAAGGTGAACAAATATACCGACGTGAGAAAATTAGCAATGTGAAAGAGATGCATTTTCCCCAGGAGAGAATTCTGCAGTCAAGGTGCAACCACAGAGAAGGCCTGGCTCTCAGTTTAATTCTATGTTTAATCCTATGGTACAGCAACTAAACTCCATTTCTCAGTGCAATGCAATAATTGACATGCATGAAGCAGCATCAGCAATGCATTCATGTGCCAACTTTGTAGACCTGACAAAAACTCTCAGGACATAAAGCAACAAAAGGTCATGTGACACCGTAAAGGCTGTTTGAAATGCAATGCCACATGCTCTCATGGCATAGAGCCAATTTGGTGTAGATGTGTGTGTTGTGGGCAGCGCAAGGGACTGCTGCTAATTCTAAGTGTTTCTAATGGGGTCATTGTTTTACAGACCTATAAAAATATGTTCAGGCTCTGGGAAGAAACGAAAGTAAAGTTGAGACATTCCCCAGATATAACACCAAAACAAATATAAAATCCTTGAAGATGCCTGGCAAGAAAGTCTCGTTTTTCAATATGCTCTGTCTGGTTTGTCTCTGGGGATTTGCATGCTGCACTTTGTAAAAGCATCGGTGTAAAGGTTTGGAGGGTGGGCTGCCCCCCTGCCGCCCCCCCAGCAGCCAGTGCCAGGCAGTACTGAGAGGCTCACATGATGGACTCAGCTACAACAGCAGCTGCAGCACAGACGGCCGGTCTTGTGTCATACTACAATTTGCATGGTTCTTTGGGGCTTTGTTCCTGTTTGCCACTATTTGTGTGTGTGTGTGTGTGTTTGTTTACTAAGAATGTATACCCTGCCTTAAAGGGCCTATGGCCCTCACAAGGTGGCTACCCACTCCCTTTGGAGCAACAGACTGCATGGCCTCAGTTGCAAAGCTGTAAAGACTGAACTAGTGAAGTCAAGAGCCTCCATAATATTAAATACAAATAAAATCGTCAACATATTTTGTCAAAGTTGGGGGGGGGAGTGTCTCTCAATCTGCCAGCTGTCCCCATCCTGGTGCCCTCCAGATGTTTGGGTTGCTTTGTTTTGATGTTTTAGATAGATAGATAGATGATAGATGATAGATGACAGACAGACAGACAGACAGACAGATAGATAGATAGATAGATAGATAGATAGATAGATAGATAGATAGATAGACACATACACATGTATGTATAAATGAGTTTTAAATAATAACAGAATTTATAATAAACAAACAAAACAGTAATGAACAATCTGTTGTATTATTCCTTTTTAGTTTGTGCCATCTTGAGATTGTTTTGAAGTTAAGCTCTTGTGCTCCTGAGCTTAATGACTTTAAGATCTATAATTGAATGGCCAGGAAGTTGACTATATATCTACCCCGTCTGATTCTTCACTCATGCATCTAAGGAAGTAGGCACTGGTCTACACAATCTTATGCCTTTTAAAAAATAAATACAGTTAGCCTTAAAAGTGCCACAGGCTTTTTTCTCTCTCTCTGATACTACGGACTAACATGGCTACCCCTCTCCTATTTTTATGCACAATTTAGACAAAAAGAAATAATGTCAAACTGCTTTAAAAAATGCCTATGAAAGAGGGTTTTGTCAGCTAATGTGAGCTTCTTCAGCTGGCCAGAATGAGCCAACATGAAATAGCCTTAACCCTGGTTTTATGGGCAGAGGGTTTTTTCACTTTTTTAATTAGTTGTATGACATCAAACACATAACAGTAAACAAATAAAACCCACCCCTCTCCCACCCCCTGGGGTCATCAACTACATGCAGGTTCAGAGAAGGGCCACGAGGATGATCAGGGGACTGGAAACCGAGCCCTATGAGGAGAGACTGAAAGAGCTGGGCATGTTTAGCCTGGAGAAGAGAAGATTATGAAGACATATGATAGCACTCTTCAAGGACATGAAAGGTTGCCACACAGAGGAGGGCCGGGATCTCTTCTCAATCATCCCAGAGTGCAGGACATGGAATAATGGACTCAAGTTGCAGGAAGCCAGATTTCGATTGGACATCAGGAAAAACTTCCTAACTGTTAAGAGTGGTATGACAATGGAGCCAATGACCTAGGGAGGTGGTGGGCTCTCCAGCACTGGAGCTTTGTTGTTAGAAAACGGACGGCTCATTCTGAGGTTGGTGCTTCCACTGGTGAAAGTACACCTGCAACATCCTGCAGTGGAGACCTGAAGGCAGAGCCAGGAGGAATCTCCAGTCCTTCTTCCTTGGCGAAGGGGGAGGGAGCGTTTTCCAAGATGAGAGCTCCTAATCCGAAGGGAAAGCCGAGACGACAGCACCGAGGCACTTGGAAAAGAAGCTATGAGTGGCTCTCTTATGATTTGGTAACAGACAAAGCATACTGTGGCATCTGTTGCTGAGCAGCAAATGACATGTTAGCCAAATGGGTTTTACAAGGGGAACAAGGGATAGATGCATAATATCTATCCCCTGTTCCAGGCCTGTCCATAACCAGAAGACAACTGGGGGACGCAGGACTCCATCCGACCTTCGACTGCTGCTGTGTAACGCCAGGTCTATGGTACAGAAAACAACGCTCATCCATGATATGATCCTGGATGAGAACGCAGACCTTGTGTGTATCACGGAGACATGGCTGGATGAGGCCTCAGCTCCTATACTTGAGGCCATGCGTCCAGCCGGTTTCCAATACACACAGCAGCCGAGGGTCGGTAGGCGGGGAGGGGGAGTGGCAGTCATCTATCGAGGGTCCTTGGTCTTTGCCAGGCCCCCTCTCCATGAGACCAAGTTTGTTGACTGCATGTACTGGAGGTTGGGCCCAAAGGGCAGTTTAGGGATTCTGCTTGTGTACCGCCCACCCTGCTGCACAGCAGACTCCCTGACCGAGGTGCTCGAGGTGGTCTCGGGTGTACGAATGCTCTCCCCCAACCTGTTGGTTTTGGGGGACTTCAACGTGCATGCCGAGACCGCCCTCACTGGAGCCCCTCGGGATTTCATGGAAACCATGACTTCCTGGGAACTGCACCTTAGTAATATAGGGCCCACCCATGTAGCCGGTCATGCTCTTGACGTTGTATTTGTCTCGGGAGGGGAGGGAAGTGCTCTGAAAATGGGGGCTGTTTCCTCTAACCCCGTGTCATGGTCAGATCACTATCTGGTGAAGATGGACCTCTTAATGCTGCACACCCTCCGCAGGGGACAAGGACCTATTAGAATGGTCCGCCCCAGACGCCTGATGGATCCCAAAGGATTCCTGAATGCGCTGGGAGATGTGGAGCCGGCTGAAGGACACCCGGTCGAAACCCTGGTGATGGAGTGGAATAAGGAGATCACTAGGGCAGTAGACCGGGTGGCTCCAAAACGTCCTCTCCCCCTAAATAGAGCTCAGATAGCTCCCTGGTATACACCATGGCTCCGGGGTCTGAGACAGGAGGTGAGACGACTAGAGCGCCGGTGGCGGAAATTGCGCTCTGAAGATGATCGGACACTGGTTAGAGCAGCAATAGCTGCCTACCAGGTGGCAACAAGGGCAACAAAGAAGGAATTCTTTGCTGCCTCTATTGCGTCTCCAGAGTGTTGTCCCAGGAGGTTGTTCCAAGTGGTCCAAAAGCTGGTCGGTCCAGTTGTTCAGGAACCCATGGAGCATTCTAAAGCCTCCTGTGACATATTTGCTAAACACTTTGCTGATAAAATCAAGCGCCTGAAGAGCATGATTCCGTGCGCCGTGGATACAGGAAGTGAGCCAGAGAAGGCCAGTTGCATTCCGGTACGCTGGGATCGGTTTCAGCCTCTTCCCTCTGAGGAAGTGGACAAGGTGCTTTCTACTGTGAAGCCAACCACCTGCTTGTTGGATCCTTGCCCCTCGTGGCTCATTATGAGCTGCAAAGAGAGACTGAGCGGAGGGATCGAGGCAATAGTAAATGCATCCTTGGAAGAGGGTGCAATGCCATTGGCCTTCAAGGAGGCAGTCATAAAGCCCATCTTGAAAAAGTCCTCCTTGGATCCCCAAGAGTTGAATAACTTCCGCCCAGTCTCTAATTTACCATTCTTGGGCAAGGTGATTGAGCGAGTGGTGGCCAAACAGTTACAAACATACTTGGATGAAGCAGATTATCTAGATCCATTCCAATCGGGCTTCAGGACTGGACATGGAACTGAAACAGCCTTGGTCGCCCTGGTGGATGATATGAGGAGGGTGCTGGATAGGGGAGAATCCACCTTCCTCGTCCTCCTGGATCTCTCAGCGGCTTTCGATACCGTTAACCACGGTATCCTTTTAGATCGCCTGGAGGGATTAGGAATAGGGGGCACTGTTTTACAGTGGTTCTGTTCCTATCTCTCAGACAGGCACCAACGGGTGGCATTAGGGGATGAGGTTTCAGACCCTTGGCCTCTCAATTGTAGACTGCCACAGGGCTCTATCCTCTCCCCCATGCTATTCAACATCTATGTAAAGCCGCTGGGGGCCATCATCAGGAGATTTGGGCTGCGGTGTCACCAATATGCGGATGACACTCAGCTCTATCTCTCGTTTAAGTCCTCACCAGAGTTGGCTGTGGACACCATTTCCAAGTGCCTGGAATCCGTAAGTGGATGGATGGGAAGGAATAGGCTGAAGCTAAATCCCGACAAGACCGAGGTGTTGCTCGTGGGAGACAGGGGCAGGCTGGGGGACATAGACCTGGTGTTCAATGGGGTAAAATTGCCCCTAAAAGACCAGGTCCGCAGCCTCGGGGTCATTCTTGACTCCCAGCTGTCCATGGAGGCTCAGATCTCGGCAGTGAGCCGGGCAGCTTGGTATCAATTACATCTGATAAGGAGATTGCAACCCTACCTTCCTGCCCATCTGCTCCCACGGGTGATACATGCCCTGATCTCCTCTCGCTTAGACTACTGTAATGCGCTCTACGTGGGGTTACCCTTGAAAATGGTCCGGAAATTACAACTGATACAGAATGCGGCGGCACGCTTGATTAAGAACAGCCGTCGCCGTGATCATATCACTCTGGTGTTAGTAGATCTACACTGGCTACCAGTTGTTTACCGGGCCCAATTCAAGGTGTTGGTATTGACCTTCAAAGCCCTATACAGTTTCAGCCCAGGTTATCTGAAGGAGCGCCTCCAGCATCACCAATTATGCCACCTGACGAGATCAGCCACACAAGACGTTCTCTTGGTCCCACCAGTTAAGATAGCGAGGCTGGTGCGGACCAGAGAGCGGACATTTTCGATTGTGGCCCCTACCCTCTAGAGTTCCCTTCCTTTTGACCTTCGCCATGCCCCTTCCCTGATAGGTTTCCGCCGGGCCTTGAAGACCTGGCTGTTCAGGCAGGCCTATGGGATCTCTGGGGTGGGTTGCTTTTAATATTGGTATATTAATTATTGTTGGTGGTTTTCATTGGTTTTTATTGTATTTTATCATGTACATGTACGTCGCCAAGAGTGGCCGTTAATTCGGCCAGATAGGTGACTCACAAATAAAATTTTATTGTTATTATTATCATAACCTCTACTGAATTTGATGGCGTTTACTCCTAGGTAGCTATGCACAAATTGTGATATATGTTGCTCAGCAGCGAATGACATGAATTTTCCAAACACGTCAAGAGACAAAGATGCACGTGAAGCCTTTGTTCAAAATGGCTTCTCAAACTCGAAGAAAGCACAGGAAAAATTTCACAGAATTCTAACTTGCACTGTGTAGCTGTCCAAGCCACAGCCTCTTTTTAAGCTGCAATGGATGTATATAGCAAGTGTCCAGAAGGCAAAGAGAGCAAGATGCTAGACAGGCACTGCTGACTATTTTATCACATTAAGGTACCATGGCAGGGCAGTATGTGGGCATCTTGAGGAAGAGTTTTTAAGCAGTGGGCTAGAAAAGCGAGATATATGAAATCTCAGTGGATTTTCCTTATGGGCATGGATGTAGGGGCAGTCATGATGCAGATGCACTTCACAGTTGATAGGAATTGACTCAAGATGTGCTTGCGCTTGCTGATGGGATACTTGGTTGAGAGTCTAGTGAAAAGAAGATTGCCAATGCTTTGAACTATGGACATGGCTCAGAAACTGAGTTAGTGCGGACTTCCCGGAAGTGAGTGCTCAGCTAGTAACTGTCTCTGAGAGATCTCTGCCTCAGAGGAAGCTTTTTTCAGTTTAAAAGCCAGCCAAGAGGAAACTTTGACTGGCTTAAATGTTCTCCAAGGTATAGGAGAACCGATCAGATTTTCCACAGGACTTCGTTGAGCTGTCGGCTGCTGGAATTGATCAGGAAATCCCTGAGATAAGAAGGCATGCCGATCGGCTGAAGATGGAGTCAGGACTTCCAGCAAGCTGTACTGGAAAAAAGCGAAGCGTTTTTTTTTCTTCAAAAAAAAAGTCCTTAACCAGCGAGCCTACTTCTGTCTAAATCTTATCATTTGGCTTAAATTACTACAATAAAAGGGATTTGTTTACGAATCAGCAACTGAGAAATCTGGGTGAGTCATACTTTTTCTCTTTTAAATATAATTAAGGAAGAAAGAAAATGTAAACAACTTATATATATTTTTTTACGACAAAAAGCTGTCCTGAATTTGGAGTTTTAAAGTTTAAAAACGGATGAGAGGTAATTATTATTTGATGGAAATATATTTTGGACTATTTTTCTCCTTGGACTATTTCTTTTTGGACGAATCTGCTGTTCGTATATGTTACTAATCGCTTGGTGTTGTGAACCAGAATTGTTTTGCATTCCTGTACGTAGATAAGAACTGTGCTGTGCTGGCCGGACTATAATAACAGGCCTGGAATATTAACTCTTTTGTTGGTGGAGGAAAAAAAAAAGAAATAGACTGCCTCTAGGTTTTGGAACAGTGGTTAATATCAGAAATTAAAGGCTTCTTTCGAGAATGACAACTAAAAAAGCAACTAAGGCCCAGGAGCGAAGAGGTTCAATTGACCCACAGGAAGGGGCTATACCCCCAGATATGTTTCAAAAAATAATGGAAGGGATTAATGATATAAAACAGGAAATGAAAACTGAATTGATAGATATAAAAGACTATATTAAAACACAAGTGGATGAGATTAAAGGGACAATTGGGCAAATAAAGGAAGATGCAAAAAATACTAAAGAAAAGGTACAAATCTTGGAGAATAGAACAGATATATTAAATCTGGAATTAGAAAAAAACTTGGACTACATGGCTGTGATTGAATATGAGAAATAAAGAACATTGTTTGAGATTCCGTGCAATCCCTGAGGAAACAGGTGAAGACATCAGAGATAAAATTGTTAATGCTTTAGTAAAATTTCTGGATTTGAATGAAGATCGGATGAAATTTGAAATAGACAAAGTTTATAGAATTAATTCCAGATATGCAACAATGAAAAAAATTCCAAGAGATGTGCTTGTTCACTTTATAAAAAAGACGACCAGAGATATGGTATTACAACAACACTTTAAAAATACCTTTAAAATTGATGGTAAGGAAATACTGGTGATGAAAGAAATTCCTATTAGACTTTTACGTAAGAGAAAAGAATATGCTTTCTTTACAGAAAAACTTAAGCAATGCAAAATTCAATCTAGATGGGATGTTCCAGAAGGAGTGATTTTTACATTCAGACAACAGAAATATAGATTGAATACTGTTCAAAAAGCAAGGGACTTCTTGAGAAAAGCTTCAAAAGACATGGAAGAAGATAAACTCAAAGATATGGATATAATTCCTGGGAAACAAAGTCAACAAGAACATGCAGAGGAGGGGAAGGAAGATGATGGATTAAAAGGAGCATCAGGCACATTTTAAAATACACGCTTAAAGATGGATTACAAATATCTAACTTGGAATATAAATGGAGCCAACACGGCGCAGAAGAGAAAGAAAGTGTTTCATTATTTGAAAAAATTAAAATTGGATATAATTTGTTTACAAGAAACTCATATTAAGAAGAAAGATTCCAAATATTTGATTTGTAAAAATTTGGGTGAAGAATTTATTTCGGCTGGACCAAAAAAAAAAAAATGGAGTTGTTCTTTACATTAACCCACAATTGCTTCCTAAATTGGTATTACTGGATGATAGTGGTAGATTTGTGGGGGTTGAAATTACTTTACAGGGTACAAACATTTTGATAGTGGGTATTTATGCCCCCAATGAAGATAAAACAAGGTTTTACACAGGACTTATGGAAAAATTGTCAGAGTTTTCATATGATCATTGGTGCGTCATGGGTGATTGGAATGGGGTAATCTCACCAAAAATTGATAGACTTTCTGAAAAAAATATTAAAGAGACACAGGGTAAATTACCAAAGATTTGCTTTGAACTGATGGAACATTTAGAATTGGTGGATACCTGGAGATATATAAATGATAACGCAAAGGAATTTACTTATTTTTCAGAAAGACATAAAACATTCTCGAGGATTGATATGATTTGGATGTCTAAAATTCTAGCGAAGGATATTTTTAAAATGGATATACTACCAAAAACTTTTTCGGACCACAATCCTGTGATATTAACTTAAAAAAAAAAAATCTTGGATTTAGATGGAGACTAAATGAATCTTTATTACAGAATGACAAAGTAGTACAAGAATGTAAGAAGAAATTAAAAGAGTTTTTTGAACATAATTTACATAAAGGAACAAATGAAAATATCGTTTGGGATACAAGTAAGGCATTTATGAGGGGATATTTTATTAAATGTAACTCTGAATTAAAAAAAAAGAAACAACAGAAAATGCAATTAATTTTGGAAGAAATAAAACAAAAAGAGGAAGAATTGAAAAAGAATCCAACTAAAGTTTCTATTGTAAATCAAATTAAAATGTTACAGAAGCAAGTATCAATGCTGACAGTTAGAGAAATTGAAAGGAAACTAAATTTTGCTAAACAAAGGACTTTTGAATTTGCAAATAAACCTGGGAAATGGTTAGCATATAAATTAAGAAAAGAACGTCAAAAAAATATTATTTTAAAGATACAAGAAGGAGATGAGACGCTGACAGATAATGTAAAAATCAAAAAGATTTTTCATCAATATTATTCAACATTGTACAAGTGTCAGGAAATTCCATCTGAAAAAATAGAAGAGTATATATCTAAACAGAATTTGCCTAAAATTACAGATTTTCAGAGACAAGCTATTAATGGCCCTATTACGTCAAGAGAGATATCTGAAGCTATAAACAAAATTAAATTAGGAAAGGCGCCAGGACCAGATGGGTTATCTGCAATGTATTATAAATGTTTGGAGGAAGAACTCTTGCTACCTTTACAGTCTACAATGAATTTTATTATGCAAGAGGGAAAGATACCGGATAGTTGGAAAAATGCTAACATAACATTAATACCTAAAGAGGAGCAAGATTTAACTAAAACAAAAAATTATCGGCCAATATCTCTATTGAATAATGACTATAAAATTTTTACAATGATCTTGGCAGAAAGATTGAAAATAATATTGCAACAATTTATCCAGGAAGATCAATCAGGGTTTTTACCTAAAAGACAATTACATGACAACGTCAGGAATGTCTTGAATGTGTTGGAATATTTAGAACAACGAAATGATAAACAAGCAGCTTTGATTTTTTTAGATGCTGAAAAAGCATTTGATAATTTGAATTGGAAATTTATGTTTCAGGTTTTGGAGCAAATGGATTTTGGAGACAATTTTATAAAATGGATTAGATCGATTTATACATCTCAGAAGGCTCAGATAATTGTTAACGGAGATTTAACGGATTCATGTGAAATACAAAAGGGTACAAGACAGGGATGTTCATTATCTCCCCTTTTATTTATTCTGGTCTTAGAAGTGCTGCTTAGAGATATAAGGCAAGATAAAAGGATTTCGGGATTAAAGATAAAAAAAGAAGAATATAAATTGAGAGCATTTGCTGATGATTTGATAATTGTACTAGAAAACCCTTTGGAAGGAATTAATGTATTGATGGACAAATTAAAAGAATTTGGACCGTTAGCAGGATTTAAGATCAACAATCAAAAAACAAAGATGTTGGTGAAAAATTTAACTTTAAGGGAACAGAAAGAGTTAATGGACAAGACAGATTTTACAATAGAGAAAAAGTTGAAATATTTAGGTATCATTATGACAAATAAAAATTCTAAGTTGTTTCATAATAATTATGAAAAATTATGGACAGAGATTAAGAAAGATTTGCTAAAATGGGATAAACTACAATTGTCATTAATGGGTAGAATATCTGTGATAAAAATGAATGTATTACCGAGAATGATGTTTTTGTTTCAAACAATACCTGTAATATCCTCTGATTTACCTTTTAAACAATGGCAAAAAGATATCTCTAAATTTGTATGGCAAGGAAAAAAACCAAGAGTTAAATTTAAACTACTACAAGATGCCAAAGAAAGAGGAGGACTGGGATTACCAAATCTGAGACTTTATTTTGCTGCCTGCTGTCTAGTCTGGATAAAGGAATGGATCTTATTGAGGAATAAAAGACTATTGGATTTGGAGGGCCATAATTTGAAGTGGGGATGGCATGGATATCTATGGTATGACAAAGTAAAAGTAAATGTAGACTTTAACAATCATTTTATAAGACGTCCTCTGTTGAAAATATGGAATAGATATAAATCAAGGTTTTATTCGAAAATACCATTATGTGTCTCAAGTCAAGAAGTGTTTTACAGAAGAGAAATGGCTGGAAAAGAGAAATGGTTAACTTATCAAGAACTATTAGAAAATGTACATGGAGAATATATAATGAAAGAGAGAGAACAACTGACAAAGGAAGGATATAGTTTTCAATGGTTTGCCTATTTACAATTGTTAGAAAGATATAAAATGGACAAGAAAATGTATGGGTTTGAAATAAGTAAATCTGATTTTGAAATAGGATTGTGTACAAATGATGAAAATATAATTGCGAAAATGTATAAACTCTTACTGAAAATGGATATGGAGGAAGAACAAGTAAAAGAGTGTATGGTAAAGTGGGCAAAAATTTTTGGTTATAACATACAAATGGATCAATGGGAAAATATGTGGAAAAAAGGCTTGAGATTTACACTATGCTATAATCTTAAAGAAAATTTCTATAAAATGATGTACCGTTGGTACATGACTCCAGAAAAGTTGTCAAAAATGTATAGTAATGTTTCTAATGTTTGTTGGAAATGTAAACAACAAGAAGGATCATTTTATCATATGTGGTGGCTGTGTAAAAAGGCAAAATCATTTTGGGCACAGATAGGTAGGAAGATGCAAAAAATTCTAAAGATAAATATTCAGTCAAAACCAGATTTTTTTTATTGGGTTTTATGGATAAACAAATAGAAAAGAAATATGGAAGAATAATATTATATATGATTACGGCAGCAAGATTATTATATGCACAAAAGTGGAAAATGGAATCAACACCAACAACGGAAGAATGGCTATTGAAATTAATGGACTTAGTAGAAATGGATAAATTGACATGTCTACTTAGAGAAAAATCGACAGATACATTTCTTAAGGAATGGAAGCCTCTCTTAGACTTTTTGTTGAAAGATCAAAATAAAATGATGATATTGGGATTTGACGATTAACTAAGACAGCCTATGGAGAAAAGTGATCCTGTATGTATACATTAAGGGACAGGTTTGATGTATATTATATACTTATAGCTGATCTGCGACAAATCGGAAGTCAACTATTTTATTTTTATTTTTTTGTTGTATTGTTATGTTTTTTGACTTTGTTTTGTTTGTCTTTTGAAAAATTTGAATAAAAATTATTAAAAAAAAGAAAAGAAACTGAGTTAGTGCACAACATCTGTTTTGCACTCTGCAGTGGCTCAGAGACTGCAATCACCTGTTCACCCTGGCCTTCGCCACCTGAGATGTATGTTTTCAGGACCCATCCTACTCCTGTGAATATAACGTGTTCTAATGCATTTTAACACTGAATTTTAAATTCCTGTAACCTGCCCCAGAAACGAATGGTGAAGGATGGGCAACAACCACCACCATGCCTTTTCCAAATCAAGGCACCCAGGATGCTATAATTTAGTCAATTTCATATTGCTAAGTCACCCTTCTGAATGGAGGAGAAACAAGACTCTTGCAACTGAATGGCCAAATTAAAATGTTCCCCTACAGGCTTTTCTGTGTTGTGAAAAAGACAAATAATTGGGTGTTAGTACAAATTAAACCAGAACTGTCACTAGAAGCTAAAATGATGAAACTGAGGTTATCATACTTTGGACACATCATGAAAAGACAAGATTCAGTAGAAAAGACCATAATGCTGGGAAAAACAGAAGGAAGTAGAGAAAGAGGAAGGCCAAACAAGAGATGGATTGATTCTGTAAATGAGGCCACAGACCTGGACTTACAAGATCTGAACAGGGTGGTTCATGACAGATGCTCTTGGAGGTCACTGATTCATAGGGTCGCCATAAGTCGTAATCGACTTGAAGGCACATAACAACAACAACAACAACAACATTCTCTTGCTCAGGTACTGACCAGTTTCTCCTGCGTACATTTGCAGATCTTAAAGTGATCATCTTAAAAGCAAATTACAAAGACAAGGCACAGCAAGAGACTGCTGAGATACCACTGGAACCACTGGCCTGCACTCACCTTTTCCTGGGTGGATGGATGGGTGGGTCCACCCGCAGGAAATTGGAAAGTCTACACCCCTGTATAAAAGGCCAGACTACTTTATTGTAATCCAGTCAACAAAGTCTCTGTTTAAACTCCCCGTCTGTGGTTTCAAGAACCCTCAACTCTGCTAAATTAACATCAGACTGATATCTCTAAGCAGGTCCCACAATCTCAGCCTGTCTATAAGGCAATGATCCTTCACTCCAACTTCTTCTTCTTCTTTGCTGTACTGGAAAAGTCTTAAAGCCCTTTTCCAATATTTTCAACATCCATTTGCCCAACAAAAATATTTTTGCATCACTACCTCTGCTCCATCCCTCTTTATATATCTATAATAGTGTTAATCAGCAATAACAGAGGAGCCCTTTTAACTCTCTTGTAATGAGGACCTTGGAAAGGGATCACTTCTCAGCTCTATTAGCAATTAAAATAACGAGCTGGTGGGGAAGGGGAGAGAACTCCCTGTACTCTGTGTGGGTGCCTCCACCTCCCAACTGCAGTTCCAATGGTGAACTCCAGAAAGGTTACCACCGATTTGCATTTTACTCTTCAGTAATTTCCACACTTCAGGGTGCAATTAGATAGAAGGCTGGAGTTATGAATCTGTCGGTGTGGAGAGACCTGAATGCTAACTGACTTTCCCTCATTGTGGGCTGCCTGATTTATCCGGGATAAAGCCACAATAATGCCGACATCGGCAGCTGTAACGGACCTTGACTGCATTAAATGCGCTCTCGCTCTCGCTCTCTTTTTCAGTATGTCTGATGGCCCATTCTTGAAGGCATTTCTTCCCGGGATGGGTCTCATTCGCATTATGCTGAGGCTGGGACCTTGACTGCATTAAATGCGCTCTCGCTCTCGCTCTCTTTTTCAGTATGTCTGATGGCCCATTCTTGAAGGCATTTCTTCCCGGGATGGGTCTCATTCGCATTATGCTGAGGCTGGGACCTTGACTGCATTAAATGCGCTCTCGCTCTCGCTCTCTTTTTCAGTATGTCTGATGGCCCATTCTTGAAGGCATTTCTTCCCGGGATGGGTCTCATTCGCATTATGCTGAGGCTGGGACCTTGACTGCATTAAATGCGCTCTCGCTCTCGCTCTCTTTTTCAGTATGTCTGATGGCCCATTCTTGAAGGCATTTCTTCCCGGGATGGGTCTCATTCGCATTATGCTGAGGCTGGGACCTTGACTGCATTAAATGCGCTCTCGCTCTCGCTCTCTTTTTCAGTATGTCTGATGGCCCATTCTTGAAGGCATTTCTTCCCGGGATGGGTCTCATTCGCATTATGCTGAGGCTGGGACCTTGACTGCATTAAATGCGCTCTCGCTCTCGCTCTCTTTTTCAGTATGTCTGATGGCCCATTCTTGAAGGCATTTCTTCCCGGGATGGGTCTCATTCGCATTATGCTGAGGCTGGGACCTTGACTGCATTAAATGCGCTCTCGCTCTCGCTCTCTTTTTCAGTATGTCTGATGGCACATTCTTGAAGGCATTTCTTCCCGGGATGGGTCTCATTCGCATTATGCTGAGGCTGGGACCTTGACTGCATTAAATGCGCTCTCGCTCTCGCTCTCTTTTTCAGTATGTCTGATGGCCCATTCTTGAAGGCATTTCTTCCCGGGATGGGTCTCATTCGCATTATGCTGAGGCTGGGACCTTGACTGCATTAAATGCGCTCTCGCTCTCGCTCTCTTTTTCAGTATGTCTGATGGCCCATTCTTGAAGGCATTTCTTCCCGGGATGGGTCTCATTCGCATTATGCTGAGGCTGGGACCTTGACTGCATTAAATGCGCTCTCGCTCTCGCTCTCTTTTTCAGTATGTCTGATGGCCCATTCTTGAAGGCATTTCTTCCCGGGATGGGTCTCATTCGCATTATGCTGAGGCTGGGACCTTGACTGCATTAAATGCGCTCTCGCTCTCGCTCTCTTTTTCAGTATGTCTGATGGCCCATTCTTGAAGGCATTTCTTCCCGGGATGGGTCTCATTCGCATTATGCTGAGGCTGGGACCTTGACTGCATTAAATGCGCTCTCGCTCTCGCTCTCTTTTTCAGTATGTCTGATGGCCCATTCTTGAAGGCATTTCTTCCCGGGATGGGTCTCATTCGCATTATGCTGAGGCTGGGACCTTGACTGCATTAAATGCGCTCTCGCTCTCGCTCTCTTTTTCAGTATGTCTGATGGCCCATTCTTGAAGGCATTTCTTCCCGGGATGGGTCTCATTCGCATTATGCTGAGGCTGGGACCTTGACTGCATTAAATGCGCTCTCGCTCTCGCTCTCTTTTTCAGTATGTCTGATGGCCCATTCTTGAAGGCATTTCTTCCCGGGATGGGTCTCATTCGCATTATGCTGAGGCTGGGACCTTGACTGCATTAAATGCGCTCTCGCTCTCGCTCTCTTTTTCAGTATGTCTGATGGCCCATTCTTGAAGGCATTTCTTCCCGGGATGGGTCTCATTCGCATTATGCTGAGGCTGGGACCTTGACTGCATTAAATGCGCTCTCGCTCTCGCTCTCTTTTTCAGTATGTCTGATGGCCCATTCTTGAAGGCATTTCTTCCCGGGATGGGTCTCATTCGCATTATGCTGAGGCTGGGACCTTGACTGCATTAAATGCGCTCTCGCTCTCGCTCTCTTTTTCAGTATGTCTGATGGCCCATTCTTGAAGGCATTTCTTCCCGGGATGGGTCTCATTCGCATTATGCTGAGGCTGGGACCTTGACTGCATTAAATGCGCTCTCGCTCTCGCTCTCTTTTTCAGTATGTCTGATGGCCCATTCTTGAAGGCATTTCTTCCCGGGATGGGTCTCATTCGCATTATGCTGAGGCTGGGACCTTGACTGCATTAAATGCGCTCTCGCTCTCGCTCTCTTTTTCAGTATGTCTGATGGCCCATTCTTGAAGGCATTTCTTCCCGGGATGGGTCTCATTCGCATTATGCTGAGGCTGGGACCTTGACTGCATTAAATGCGCTCTCGCTCTCGCTCTCTTTTTCAGTATGTCTGATGGCCCATTCTTGAAGGCATTTCTTCCCGGGATGGGTCTCATTCGCATTATGCTGAGGCTGGGACCTTGACTGCATTAAATGCGCTCTCGCTCTCGCTCTCTTTTTCAGTATGTCTGATGGCCCATTCTTGAAGGCATTTCTTCCCGGGATGGGTCTCATTCGCATTATGCTGAGGCTGGGACCTTGACTGCATTAAATGCGCTCTCGCTCTCGCTCTCTTTTTCAGTATGTCTGATGGCCCATTCTTGAAGGCATTTCTTCCCGGGATGGGTCTCATTCGCATTATGCTGAGGCTGGGACCTTGACTGCATTAAATGCGCTCTCGCTCTCGCTCTCTTTTTCAGTATGTCTGATGGCCCATTCTTGAAGGCATTTCTTCCCGGGATGGGTCTCATTCGCATTATGCTGAGGCTGGGACCTTGACTGCATTAAATGCGCTCTCGCTCTCGCTCTCTTTTTCAGTATGTCTGATGGCCCATTCTTGAAGGCATTTCTTCCCGGGATGGGTCTCATTCGCATTATGCTGAGGCTGGGACCTTGACTGCATTAAATGCGCTCTCGCTCTCGCTCTCTTTTTCAGTATGTCTGATGGCCCATTCTTGAAGGCATTTCTTCCCGGGATGGGTCTCATTCGCATTATGCTGAGGCTGGGACCTTGACTGCATTAAATGCGCTCTCGCTCTCGCTCTCTTTTTCAGTATGTCTGATGGCCCATTCTTGAAGGCATTTCTTCCCGGGATGGGTCTCATTCGCATTATGCTGAGGCTGGGACCTTGACTGCATTAAATGCGCTCTCGCTCTCGCTCTCTTTTTCAGTATGTCTGATGGCCCATTCTTGAAGGCATTTCTTCCCGGGATGGGTCTCATTCGCATTATGCTGAGGCTGGGACCTTGACTGCATTAAATGCGCTCTCGCTCTCGCTCTCTTTTTCAGTATGTCTGATGGCCCATTCTTGAAGGCATTTCTTCCCGGGATGGGTCTCATTCGCATTATGCTGAGGCTGGGACCTTGACTGCATTAAATGCGCTCTCGCTCTCGCTCTCTTTTTCAGTATGTCTGATGGCCCATTCTTGAAGGCATTTCTTCCCGGGATGGGTCTCATTCGCATTATGCTGAGGCTGGGACCTTGACTGCATTAAATGCGCTCTCGCTCTCGCTCTCTTTTTCAGTATGTCTGATGGCCCATTCTTGAAGGCATTTCTTCCCGGGATGGGTCTCATTCGCATTATGCTGAGGCTGGGACCTTGACTGCATTAAATGCGCTCTCGCTCTCGCTCTCTTTTTCAGTATGTCTGATGGCCCATTCTTGAAGGCATTTCTTCCCGGGATGGGTCTCATTCGCATTATGCTGAGGCTGGGACCTTGACTGCATTAAATGCGCTCTCGCTCTCGCTCTCTTTTTCAGTATGTCTGATGGCCCATTCTTGAAGGCATTTCTTCCCGGGATGGGTCTCATTCGCATTATGCTGAGGCTGGGACCTTGACTGCATTAAATGCGCTCTCGCTCTCGCTCTCTTTTTCAGTATGTCTGATGGCCCATTCTTGAAGGCATTTCTTCCCGGGATGGGTCTCATTCGCATTATGCTGAGGCTGGGACCTTGACTGCATTAAATGCGCTCTCGCTCTCGCTCTCTTTTTCAGTATGTCTGATGGCCCATTCTTGAAGGCATTTCTTCCCGGGATGGGTCTCATTCGCATTATGCTGAGGCTGGGACCTTGACTGCATTAAATGCGCTCTCGCTCTCGCTCTCTTTTTCAGTATGTCTGATGGCCCATTCTTGAAGGCATTTCTTCCCGGGATGGGTCTCATTCGCATTATGCTGAGGCTGGGACCTTGACTGCATTAAATGCGCTCTCGCTCTCGCTCTCTTTTTCAGTATGTCTGATGGCCCATTCTTGAAGGCATTTCTTCCCGGGATGGGTCTCATTCGCATTATGCTGAGGCTGGGACCTTGACTGCATTAAATGCGCTCTCGCTCTCGCTCTCTTTTTCAGTATGTCTGATGGCCCATTCTTGAAGGCATTTCTTCCCGGGATGGGTCTCATTCGCATTATGCTGAGGCTGGGACCTTGACTGCATTAAATGCGCTCTCGCTCTCGCTCTCTTTTTCAGTATGTCTGATGGCCCATTCTTGAAGGCATTTCTTCCCGGGATGGGTCTCATTCGCATTATGCTGAGGCTGGGACCTTGACTGCATTAAATGCGCTCTCGCTCTCGCTCTCTTTTTCAGTATGTCTGATGGCCCATTCTTGAAGGCATTTCTTCCCGGGATGGGTCTCATTCGCATTATGCTGAGGCTGGGACCTTGACTGCATTAAATGCGCTCTCGCTCTCGCTCTCTTTTTCAGTATGTCTGATGGCCCATTCTTGAAGGCATTTCTTCCCGGGATGGGTCTCATTCGCATTATGCTGAGGCTGGGACCTTGACTGCATTAAATGCGCTCTCGCTCTCGCTCTCTTTTTCAGTATGTCTGATGGCCCATTCTTGAAGGCATTTCTTCCCGGGATGGGTCTCATTCGCATTATGCTGAGGCTGGGACCTTGACTGCATTAAATGCGCTCTCGCTCTCGCTCTCTTTTTCAGTATGTCTGATGGCCCATTCTTGAAGGCATTTCTTCCCGGGATGGGTCTCATTCGCATTATGCTGAGGCTGGGACCTTGACTGCATTAAATGCGCTCTCGCTCTCGCTCTCTTTTTCAGTATGTCTGATGGCCCATTCTTGAAGGCATTTCTTCCCGGGATGGGTCTCATTCGCATTATGCTGAGGCTGGGACCTTGACTGCATTAAATGCGCTCTCGCTCTCGCTCTCTTTTTCAGTATGTCTGATGGCCCATTCTTGAAGGCATTTCTTCCCGGGATGGGTCTCATTCGCATTATGCTGAGGCTGGGACCTTGACTGCATTAAATGCGCTCTCGCTCTCGCTCTCTTTTTCAGTATGTCTGATGGCCCATTCTTGAAGGCATTTCTTCCCGGGATGGGTCTCATTCGCATTATGCTGAGGCTGGGACCTTGACTGCATTAAATGCGCTCTCGCTCTCGCTCTCTTTTTCAGTATGTCTGATGGCCCATTCTTGAAGGCATTTCTTCCCGGGATGGGTCTCATTCGCATTATGCTGAGGCTGGGACCTTGACTGCATTAAATGCGCTCTCGCTCTCGCTCTCTTTTTCAGTATGTCTGATGGCCCATTCTTGAAGGCATTTCTTCCCGGGATGGGTCTCATTCACATTATGCTGAGGCTGGGACCTTGACTGCATTAAATGCGCTCTCGCTCTCGCTCTCTTTTTCAGTATGTCTGATGGCCCATTCTTGAAGGCATTTCTTCCCGGGATGGGTCTCATTCGCATTATGCTGAGGCTGGGACCTTGACTGCATTAAATGCGCTCTCGCTCTCGCTCTCTTTTTCAGTATGTCTGATGGCCCATTCTTGAAGGCATTTCTTCCCGGGATGGGTCTCATTCGCATTATGCTGAGGCTGGGACCTTGACTGCATTAAATGCGCTCTCGCTCTCGCTCTCTTTTTCAGTATGTCTGATGGCCCATTCTTGAAGGCATTTCTTCCCGGGATGGGTCTCATTCGCATTATGCTGAGGCTGGGACCTTGACTGCATTAAATGCGCTCTCGCTCTCGCTCTCTTTTTCAGTATGTCTGATGGCCCATTCTTGAAGGCATTTCTTCCCGGGATGGGTCTCATTCGCATTATGCTGAGGCTGGGACCTTGACTGCATTAAATGCGCTCTCGCTCTCGCTCTCTTTTTCAGTATGTCTGATGGCCCATTCTTGAAGGCATTTCTTCCCGGGATGGGTCTCATTCGCATTATGCTGAGGCTGGGACCTTGACTGCATTAAATGCGCTCTCGCTCTCGCTCTCTTTTTCAGTATGTCTGATGGCCCATTCTTGAAGGCATTTCTTCCCGGGATGGGTCTCATTCGCATTATGCTGAGGCTGGGACCTTGACTGCATTAAATGCGCTCTCGCTCTCGCTCTCTTTTTCAGTATGTCTGATGGCCCATTCTTGAAGGCATTTCTTCCCGGGATGGGTCTCATTCGCATTATGCTGAGGCTGGGACCTTGACTGCATTAAATGCGCTCTCGCTCTCGCTCTCTTTTTCAGTATGTCTGATGGCCCATTCTTGAAGGCATTTCTTCCCGGGATGGGTCTCATTCGCATTATGCTGAGGCTGGGACCTTGACTGCATTAAATGCGCTCTCGCTCTCGCTCTCTTTTTCAGTATGTCTGATGGCCCATTCTTGAAGGCATTTCTTCCCGGGATGGGTCTCATTCGCATTATGCTGAGGCTGGGACCTTGACTGCATTAAATGCGCTCTCGCTCTCGCTCTCTTTTTCAGTATGTCTGATGGCCCATTCTTGAAGGCATTTCTTCCCGGGATGGGTCTCATTCGCATTATGCTGAGGCTGGGACCTTGACTGCATTAAATGCGCTCTCGCTCTCGCTCTCTTTTTCAGTATGTCTGATGGCCCATTCTTGAAGGCATTTCTTCCCGGGATGGGTCTCATTCGCATTATGCTGAGGCTGGGACCTTGACTGCATTAAATGCGCTCTCGCTCTCGCTCTCTTTTTCAGTATGTCTGATGGCCCATTCTTGAAGGCATTTCTTCCCGGGATGGGTCTCATTCGCATTATGCTGAGGCTGGGACCTTGACTGCATTAAATGCGCTCTCGCTCTCGCTCTCTTTTTCAGTATGTCTGATGGCCCATTCTTGAAGGCATTTCTTCCCGGGATGGGTCTCATTCGCATTATGCTGAGGCTGGGACCTTGACTGCATTAAATGCGCTCTCGCTCTCGCTCTCTTTTTCAGTATGTCTGATGGCCCATTCTTGAAGGCATTTCTTCCCGGGATGGGTCTCATTCGCATTATGCTGAGGCTGGGACCTTGACTGCATTAAATGCGCTCTCGCTCTCGCTCTCTTTTTCAGTATGTCTGATGGCCCATTCTTGAAGGCATTTCTTCCCGGGATGGGTCTCATTCGCATTATGCTGAGGCTGGGACCTTGACTGCATTAAATGCGCTCTCGCTCTCTTTTTCAGTATGTCTGATGGCCCATTCTTGAAGGCATTTCTTCCCGGGATGGGTCTCATTCGCATTATGCTGAGGCTGGGACCTTGACTGCATTAAATGCGCTCTCGCTCTCGCTCTCTTTTTCAGTATGTCTGATGGCCCATTCTTGAAGGCATTTCTTCCCGGGATGGGTCTCATTCGCATTATGCTGAGGCTGGGACCTTGACTGCATTAAATGCGCTCTCGCTCTCGCTCTCTTTTTCAGTATGTCTGATGGCCCATTCTTGAAGGCATTTCTTCCCGGGATGGGTCTCATTCGCATTATGCTGAGGCTGGGACCTTGACTGCATTAAATGCGCTCTCGCTCTCGCTCTCTTTTTCAGTATGTCTGATGGCCCATTCTTGAAGGCATTTCTTCCCGGATGGGTCTCATTCGCATTATGCTGAGGCTGGGACCTTGACTGCATTAAATGCGCTCTCGCTCTCGCTCTCTTTTTCAGTATGTCTGATGGCCCATTCTTGAAGGCATTTCTTCCCGGGATGGGTCTCATTCGCATTATGCTGAGGCTGGGACCTTGACTGCATTAAATGCGCTCTCGCTCTCGCTCTCTTTTTCAGTATGTCTGATGGCCCATTCTTGAAGGCATTTCTTCCCGGGATGGGTCTCATTCGCATTATGCTGAGGCTGGGACCTTGACTGCATTAAATGCGCTCTCGCTCTCGCTCTCTTTTTCAGTATGTCTGATGGCCCATTCTTGAAGGCATTTCTTCCCGGGATGGGTCTCATTCGCATTATGCTGAGGCTGGGACCTTGACTGCATTAAATGCGCTCTCGCTCTCGCTCTCTTTTTCAGTATGTCTGATGGCCCATTCTTGAAGGCATTTCTTCCCGGGATGGGTCTCATTCGCATTATGCTGAGGCTGGGACCTTGACTGCATTAAATGCGCTCTCGCTCTCGCTCTCTTTTTCAGTATGTCTGATGGCCCATTCTTGAAGGCATTTCTTCCCGGGATGGGTCTCATTCGCATTATGCTGAGGCTGGGACCTTGACTGCATTAAATGCGCTCTCGCTCTCGCTCTCTTTTTCAGTATGTCTGATGGCCCATTCTTGAAGGCATTTCTTCCCGGGATGGGTCTCATTCGCATTATGCTGAGGCTGGGACCTTGACTGCATTAAATGCGCTCTCGCTCTCGCTCTCTTTTTCAGTATGTCTGATGGCCCATTCTTGAAGGCATTTCTTCCCGGGATGGGTCTCATTCGCATTATGCTGAGGCTGGGACCTTGACTGCATTAAATGCGCTCTCGCTCTCGCTCTCTTTTTCAGTATGTCTGATGGCCCATTCTTGAAGGCATTTCTTCCCGGGATGGGTCTCATTCGCATTATGCTGAGGCTGGGACCTTGACTGCATTAAATGCGCTCTCGCTCTCGCTCTCTTTTTCAGTATGTCTGATGGCCCATTCTTGAAGGCATTTCTTCCCGGGATGGGTCTCATTCGCATTATGCTGAGGCTGGGACCTTGACTGCATTAAATGCGCTCTCACTCTCTTTTTCAGTATGTCTGATGGCCCATTCTTGAAGGCATTTCTTCCCGGGATGGGTCTCATTCGCATTATGCTGAGGCTGGGACCTTGACTGCATTAAATGCGCTCTCGCTCTCGCTCTCTTTTTCAGTATGTCTGATGGCCCATTCTTGAAGGCATTTCTTCCCGGGATGGGTCTCATTCGCATTATGCTGAGGCTGGGAGCTGCCGATAGCAGGAGTAAGAAAGTGTTTCTCTCTCTTTGCAGCAAAACCACACACCTGCATCTTTCTGCAGAGGGAGAACCGTAGAACTGTTTTGGCACCATCTGCCTTACTGTGCCATGTTGGGCTATGGATGGGACATGTCTCCAAAATCCCTTGCTCTGACCTTAGGAGAGTCTGGGATTGTTTGGGCATCCTCCCCATCTCTTTCCTGCTTGAGTAGATCAGGACAAGAGAGGAGCCAGAACTGCCAGTTCACCTATCCTATCATTTCTTTATTTCTTATTATTGTTATGGGTTTCCTTCCAGCCTCTGATTTGGAACCCTGCACCTGGAGGTGGGCTCTGCAGCTGAGAAACCTGCTCTACTAGTCAGATAAGTCTCCTTTGTTAATCTAATAGGGTGGCCAGGTGGGCTGACGGGTCTGTCAAGTGCCTATTAAGTAGCAAATGGGTCAAGAAGATCCTACTGTTATTGAAACAGGAGAGTCAGGAGAGCCTTCCGCCCTCCTAGGACCAAAAGCGAGGCTTGTGTTTTTAGCTAGTCTGAGGAAAGGCTGGGAACAGGAGACACGCAGAGAGGCCTGCTCCCTGCACTATGGCTTCAGGATGCCTCCTGTAAGCCTGATGGAAAAACAAGATTGACTGGACTGCAGATGCTTTGAATTCCTCCATCTTAGGCTGTGAATATGTGTAATAAAGGCACGGCAGACTCTGCCGACCTTCTTTCCAAGGAAACCAAACCCTGGGCAAGCACAGAGACCCCTGGAGATCTCTCACTGCCTGGAGACTGGGGTGGCGCGCAACAGTATTATTCTGTTACTTTTGAACTTATATCCTGCCCTTCCTCCCGAAAGAGCTCAGGGCGGCAAACACATCAACACAACATTTTAACAACAACAACAAAGACTCTAAAAAGAGTCACAGATAAAAACATTCTTCCATCGAGTGATTTCCGGGTTGCTAGAAATATTTTCCTTCAGCCATCAACTGCCTGGCTAAGCAGGAATGTTTTTAAATTCCTCCTGAAAGTCAAGAATGAGGTAGACAGATACACCTCACTGGGGAGGGCGTTCCACAGATGGGGAGCCACCACTGAAAAGGTTAAGAAATTTTAAGAATAAGATTCTTAACTGAACGGGTTCAGAGGAGGGCAACAAGGATGATCAGGGGACTGGAAACCAAGCCCTATGAGGAGAGACTGAAAGAACTGGGCATGTTTAGCCTGGAGATGAGAAGACTGAGGGGAGATATGATAGCACTCTTCAAGTACATGAAAGGTTGTCACACAGAGGAGGGCCGGAATCTCTTCTCTATCCCAGAGTGCAGGACATGGAATAATGGGCTCAAGTTGCAGGAAGCCAGATTTCGACTGGACATCAGGAAAAGCTTCCTAACTGTTAGAGCCATACGACAATGGAACAAATTACCTAGAGAGGTAGTGGCCTCTCCGACACTGGAGGCCTTCAAGAGGCAGCTGGACAGCCACCTGTCGGGAATGCTTTGATTTGGATTCCTGCACTGAGCAGGGGGTTGATGGCCTTATGGGTCCCTTCCAACTCTACTATTCTTTGATTCTATGATTCTATTATTTCTTGCCTGCCCTTCACTATCAACTTGCAACCATAAGTTTGTACAATGATAAAAACAAATGAAAGTCATGAAAGAATTCCCAAGAAAAGCAGCCAAGGGAGGTGAAATGAAGCAGGAGCAGTAGGCCCCGCAAAAACACCTTAACTGTAAAGAGATGAGTCTTCAGCATACAGTGGGAGCTGATGGTGCCAGACCCACCTCTGTGGGGAGGAAGTCCCACAGTTTCGAGGCTGCCACAGACAAAGGCCTCTCCAGGGCAGCCATTCCCCACACTTCCAAGAGCTGCAGAACTACCAAGAGGGCCCCCTTTGCAGACTCAATGCCTGAGAAGGTCGCTAGGGGGCTGGAAACAGTATTTCGGACATCTGGGGCCTCAGTCATTTAAACACCTTGAGTGGGGCCTGGAAATGAACTGTCAACCAGTTTTGCTAAGGCAAGACTGAAGAGTCTTTTGTTGGTTGCTTAGGATCCACAGAACATGTTTGCTCAGAATATATTGAAGGCTTACCCGAGCTGTGCAGATAAGGGCAGCCCCGCCCTTTCTGGTACCCTTATCCTGAACAATAATAGCTCTATACAGAAGGCTTCTCTGCGAGAATCAGGAATAAACATGGGCAACGTGCTTATGTTCTTTGTTGTTGTTGTTGTTATGTGCCTTCTGATCGATGACGACTTATGGTGACCCTATGAATCAGTGACCTCCAAGAGCATCTGTCATGAACCACCCTGCTTATGTTCTTATGACTCCCCATTAAATGCATTGCCCCAGTGCGGCAAGGCAGAGCAGTCGTCAAGTGGACCAGGCAGACGCAAGTGAGAAGCAAACTGGTGACTTGAAGCCAAAGGTCTGGGCACGGCAGGACGTCAACAGGCCATAATATCTCCTGCTGGAGCGTGGACTGTTTGCAGGTGGCCATCTTGTTCCGACAGCCTCCAAAGCTGCACGAAGCTCTGAGAGCAAAAGGCGAACCAGCTGTTCTTCCTTCAAGCCAGGGAGCAGTTGTCCTGGCCTCTCTTTACCTTTGCAACCAGGGGCACCTTGGTTGTGGTTCTCCTCCCTGAGATGTCACCTGTGTGCTTGCTGGCTTCCTGTGGGGGCATCTGGTTGGCCGCTGCGAGAAACAGAGGCTGGACTAGATGGCCTGCTGACCTGATCCCAAAAGGCTGTTCTTGTGGTCTTATGTGGGAAGGGGCAACTTTACCATGGGGAATGTTGTTGGGTTTTTAAAAAAAACAAAACCAGAGACCAGTGCAGTTCTCCTCATCAAGACTTCCACTCAGCTGCCATTCCTCTTCACCCTCGCAAGGTGCCCAGGGTTCAGGGATGCTCTTCCTTTTCCTCCACCGAAACATGGAGTGCACGCTCAGCCCTGGCTGATTCTTCTGGCAGAAAAGGGCTGTCCCTTTAAGATTCACCACAATTTAACTGCATACTTTTGAACTTCAGTTTTCTCTCATTTTCTTTGCCTCCATCAATTTGGCCTGAGATTTCTTTCTTTCCCTCTATTATCCACCCTGATTAACTCAACTGCACCTGTCAGCTTTTATTCCACGGAGCGAGAAGCGCTAGCAAGAACCTGTTAAAATGCATGAGTTTTTATCACATTTGCTCTTTCCCAGCCAGCAACGCTGCACCAGAAGCAGGCAAGGGGAAGGAAGGGCCCTGGGCTCATTGCTCCACTGAAGAGCAACCTGCCGGCTGGCAAAATAAACTTGCAGCTTGCAAACAAGTCAGGCTTCCAAGAAGTTCAGCTCCCACTTCAGGAAAACTGACAGCCCAGCTCTTCCAGAACACCAGCTCTCTCTCTCTCAGCCCCAGTCCACACGGACAATGCAAGGCTCGTGCAGTGTGGACCATTTAGCCTTCCAGTTTGGATCCTTTGGCCTCTTTTTGTTCTCAGCATAGTGGTTGGGGAAGAGTTGCACCATGGTCCTAGAAGGTCTCCATTGGACACACCATTGCTCAGTCCTCTTTCTGAAGGTTCATGATGGTTTGCCCAACCGCACTAAGCCCTCGAGGGCATACACACACACACACACAGAAAGAAAGAAAGAGGCACCACTTCCTGACCTGTTTCCATGTGTGTGTGTTACGTGTCTTCAAGTCGATTTTGACGTATGGCGACCCTATGAATCAGTGACCTCCAACAGCATCTTTCATGGACCACCCTGTTCAGAGCCTGTAAGGTGAGGTCTGTGGCTTCCTTTACGGAATCAATCCATCTCTTGTTTGGCCTTCCTCTTTCTCTACTCCCTTCTGTTTTTCCCAGCATTATTATGTTTTCTAATGAGTCATGTCTTCTCATGATGTCTCCAAAGTATGATAACCTCAGCTTCATCATTTTAGCTTCTAGTGATAGTTCTAGTTTAATTTCTTCTAACACCCAATTATTTGTCTTTTTCGCGGTCCATGGTATCTGCAAAGCTCTCCTCTAACACCACATTTCAAATGAGTTGATTTCCTGGACTTTAACTCTCTGACAGCCTTTTCTTTCAAAGGGCAATGAGACGGGAACTCACATCACAGGCAGGACAACAGCCACTGGGCCAGTGGAGGCTGGTGGCTCTGCAGCCAGTGGGGCAGTGAATCTGCTCCAAGTTTTAGTCCAAACTTTCAAAGAGCTGTCCCAGGTGCATCTTGAATAGCTGCTTGAATAACCAGACTAAAACCTGGCCCCAGCTGATAAAGCATCAAGGCGAGTTAAGCAGCAGAGCGAAAAGAGGGTAAGTAGCTCCCATTTATTCCATTATTTAATTGAAGTAAAACAGCTCAGAGCAATAAGTAATAAGGGCAGCCCAAGGTCACCCTGAGCTAGGAGCCAAATCCTGAAAGAACCTATATCTTAGGAGACAGATCCTAGGAGAAGGAAGCCCATAGAAAGCTAGTTTTCAACACCACCCTAGCAGGAAAGCTTCAGGGGACACTGTAAAGAAGGCTAAATTCCAGTCGGAGAGAAGGGGGAAAAGGAAACTCCACCGACACATACAGGGAGAGAGTCGGCTCAGTCCTTGCTAAAAAGGGCAGCTTCAGCCTTCCTGAAACACAACCACAAGCTCTGTTTCCCTAGGTTAAAGAAAGGTCAGGCTGTTCTAGGTGGGAAAACAACAAACACAAAAGACTTGCCTGGAAGGCGCAGCCCCTTGATTAGATTAAAAGCAGCCAAAAGCTTAAACAGCCCCACCCCTCGCTCAGGAAGGAAGGAAGCCTGAGAGAATACTAAAGAGTTAAGCCCCAGCTGATAGCCATCAGCCTCAAGTAACACATCATTGGCTGGCAGCAGTAGCTGGGAGGAACCAGCCACACATATAAAGTCAGAGCACCCTAGCGAGGGAGCCTGCTCCACGAGCTAGAGGGAGCCCCAGCTGACAAAGCGTCAAGGCCAGTTAAGCAGCAGAGCGAGTTCGGCAGCAGGGCGAGGAGGCCAGGGCCCCCCACTCTGCCCGTCTGTTCCCTGACCTAAACTAAACCGCAGTTTCCAACCCATTGACGTAATAAACCTTAAACAAAACTATGCAGGTAAGAAGCCAGTAGGGGTGTGGGGGCTTTCCAGTGTTTTGCACCGCCTGCAGCATGTATGACTATCTGCCTGTTGGACAGAAGTCGTGGGTGTGCTCTCGGTGCAATGAGCTCCTGGCTCTCCGGGAACGACTTCATTTCCTTGAGGCCAAGGTGGCGGACCTGGAAAAGCTGAGAGAGGCAGAGAGGTGTGTGGAGGAGGCCTTCAGGGACGTTATAGCTGTGTCCCACTCCAACGATGATAGCTCTCTTGCTACCATGGAGAACGATGGTCTCGGGGAAGGAGAGCATCCAGCTGAGGAAGAGGGAAACGATCCCTTAGAAGGGACCCATTCCTTGGGGGATGAGCAGCTATCCTCTCGTGCCGAGGATATATCTCCAGGGGGTGGAGGGATCCTTGTAGTGGGTGATTCGATCATTAGGAACATAGACAGTGGGGTATGTGATGGGCGTGTAGACCGCAAGGTGTTTTGCCTGCCTGGTGCGAAGGTTGCGGATATCGCCCGTCGTTTAGATAGTTTAGTAGACAGTGCTGGGAAGGAGTCAGTGGTCGTGGTGCACGTTGGCACCAACGACATGGGGAAATGCAGCCGTGAGGTCCTGGAAGCAAAATTTAGGTTGCTAGGTAGGATGCTGAAAGCCAGGACCTCCAAGGTGGCTTTCTCTGAAATGCTACCAGTTCCACGCGCAGGACCAGACAGACAGGCCCAGCTTCGCATTCTCAATGCGTGGATGAGACGATGGTGTCGGGTGGAAGGGTTCGGATTTGTTAGGCACTGGGGAACATTTTGGGACAAGCCGGGCCTGTACAAAAGGGACGGGCTCCACTTGAACCAGAATGGAACCAGACTGCTGGCACTTAAAATTAAAAAGGTGGCAGAGCAGCTTTTAAACTGACTGAGGGGGGAAACCCGACAGGAGCTGAGAAAGGTCCGGTTCGGAATAAACCTCCCCCCTGGGATCAAACCTCCCCCCTGGGATAAAAACCAAAGAAATGATGAAATTTTAAAAGGGGTAGGCCTAGAAGTAGGCATTGTGAGAGCAGGGGCACAGGATATAAATTCAGAAGAGCAAAATTACCATGGGCCTAACCACAAGTGCCAAAGACACTTGAAGAGAGACACTGCTTACAAGTGCCTGTACGCTAATGCTAGGAGCCTCCGAACCAAGATGGGAGAACTGGAGTGCTTGGTCTTAGAGAAGAGCATTGATATAGTGAGCATAACGGAGACCTGGTGGAATGGAGAAAACCAGTGGGATACGGTTATCCCTGGATATAAACTATATCGGAAGGACAGGGAAGGACGTATTGGTGGCGGAGTCGCTCTATACGTGAAAGAAGGCATTGAATCCAGCAAGCTCGAAACCCCAAAAGAGGCAGACTCCTCCACAGAATTGTTGTGGGTGGTGATACCATGCCCCAGGAGGGACTTAATACTGGGAACGATCTATCGTCCCCCTGATCAAAATGCTCAGGGAGACCTTGAGATGAGATATAAAATTTAGGAAGCATCCAAACTAGGAAATGTGGTAGTAATGGGTGACTTCAACTACCCGGACATAGACTGGCTGCATATGTGTTCCAGTCATGACAAAGAAGCAAAGTTTCTAGATATTCTAAATGACTATTCCCTAGATCAGTTGGTCATGGAACCGACCAGAGGGACGGCAACCCTGGACTTAATCCTCAGTGGGGACCGGGACCTGGTGCGAGATGTAAGTGTTGTTGAACCGATTGGGAGCAGTGACCACAGTGCTATTAAATTAAACATACATGTAACTGGCCAATTGCCAAGAAAATCCAACACGGTCACATTTGACTTCAAAAGAGGAAACTTCACAAAAATGAGGGGATTAGTAAAAAGAAAGCTGAAAAACAAAGTCCAGAGGGTCACATCACTCGAAAATGCTTGGAAGTTGTTTAAAAACACTATATTAGAAGCTCAACTGGAGTGCATACCGCAGATCAGAAAAGGTACCGCCAGGGCCAAGAAGATACCAGCATGGTTAACGAGCAAAGTCAAGGAAGCTCTTAGAGGCAAGAAGTCTTCCTTCAGAATATGGAAGTCTTGTCCGAATGAAGAAAATAAAAAAGAACACAAACTCTGGCAAAAGAAATGCAAGAAGACAATAAGGGATGCTGAAAAAGAATTTGAGGAGCACACTGCTAAGAACATAAAAACCAACAACAAAAAATTCTATAAATACATTCAAAGCAGGAGACCATCTAGGGAGACAATTGGACCCTTGGATGATAAGGGAGTCAAAGGTGTACTAAAGAACGATAAGGAGATTGCAGAGAAGCTAAATGAATTCTTTGCATCTGTCTTCACAGTGGAAGATATAGGGCAGATCCCTGAACTTGAACTAACATTTGCAGGAAGGGATTCTGAGGAACTAAGACAAATAGTGGTAACGAGAGAGGAAGTTCTAAGCTTAATGGATAATATAAAAACTGACAAATCACCGGGCCCGGATGGCATCCACCTGAGAGTTCTCAAAGAACTCAAAGGTGAAATTGCTGATCTGCTAACTAAAATATGTAACTTGTCCCTCGGGTCCTCCTCCGTGCCTGAGGACTGGAAAGTGGCAAATGTAACGCCAAACTTCAAAAAGGGATCCAGAGGGGATCCCGGAAATTACAGGCCAGTTAGCTTAACTTCTGTCCCTGGAAAACTGGTAGAAAGTATTATTAAAGCTAGATTAACTAAGCACATAGAAGAACAAGCCTTGCTGAAGCAGAGCCAGCATGGCTTCTGCAAGGGAAAGTCCTGTCTCAGTAACCTATTAGAATTCTTTGAGAGTGTCAACAAGCATATAGATAGAGGTGATCCAGTGGACATAGTGTACTTAGACTTTCAAAAAGCGTTTGACAAGGTACCTCACCAAAGGCTTCTGAGGAAGCTTAGCAGTCATGGAATAAGAGGAGAGGTCCTCTTGTGGATAAGGAATTGGTTAAGAAGCAGAAAGCAGAGAGTAGGAATAAACGGACAGTTCTCCCAATGGAGGGCTGTAGAAAGTGGAGTCCCTCAAGGATCGGTATTGGGACCTGTACTTTTCAATCTGTTCATTAATGACCTAGAATTAGGAGTGAGCAGTGAAGTGGCCAAGTTTGCTGACGACACTAAATTGTTCAGGGTTGTTAAAACAAAAAGGGATTGCGAAGAGCTCCAAAAAGACCTCTCCAAACTGAGTGAATGGGCGGAAAAATGGCAAATGCAATTCAATATAAACAAGTGTAAAATTATGCATATTGGAGCAAACAATCTGAATTTCACATATACGCTCATGGGGTCTGAACTGGCGGTGACCGACCAGGAGAGAGACCTCAGGGTTGTGGTGGACAGCACGATGAAAATGTCGACCCAGTGTGCGGCAGCTGTGAAAAAGGCAAAGTCCATGCTAGCAATAATTAGGAAAGGTATTGAAAATAAAACAGCCGATATCATAATGCCGTTGTATAAATCTATGGTGCGACCGCATTTGGAATACTGTGTACAGTTCTGGTCGCCTCATCTCAGAAAGGATATTATAGAGTTGGAAAAGGTTCAGAAGAGGGCAACCAGAAGGATCAAGGGGATGGAGCGACTCCCTTACGAGGAAAGGTTGCAGCATTTGGGGCTTTTTAGTTTAGAGAAAAGGCGGGTCAGAGGAGACATGATAGAAGTGTATAAAATTATGCATGCCATTGAGAAAGTGGATAGAGAAAAGTTCTTCTCCCTCTCTCATAATACTAGAACTCATGGACATTCAAAGAAGCTGAATGTTGGAAGATTCAGGACAGACAAAAGGAAGTACTTCTTTACTCAGCGCATAGTTAAACTATGGAATTTGCTCCCACAAGATGCAGTAATGGCCACCAGCTTGGATGGCTTTAAAAGATTAGACAAATTCATGGAGGACAGGGCTATCAATGGCTACTAGCCATGATGGCTGTGCTCTGCCACCCTAGTCAGAGGCAGCATGCTTCTGAAAACCAGTTGCTGGAAGCCTCAGGAGGAGAGAGTGTTCTTGCACTCGGGTCCTGCTTGCGGGCTTCCCCCAGGCACCTGGTTGGCCACTGTGAGAACAGGATGCTGGACTAGATGGGCCACTGGCCTGATCCAGCAGGCTCTTCTTATGTTCTTATGTTCTTATGGATTCACTGCCCCACAGACCCCAGAGCCACTAGCCTCCACTGCACTGCTCCCACCCTGTCCTAGCTCCAACCAAACAAGTACAGGTATCTCCATGGCTTGCGCAAGTTGCATGCATGAGTAATGTTTCCCAACAGTTTCTCATTCATCCCTGTCATTCATGAAAATGGTGAACATTGCTGGAACTGATCTCCCTTAAAGACCAACTCAGGGCCACTGCGGTGTAACGGTTAGAATGTCGGACTAGGACCTGGGAGACCAGCTTCAAATCCCCACTTGGCCATGAAGCTCACCGGGTGACCTCGGGAGGAGGAGTTGATCTGATAAGGGTCAGCTGAGGAGGGCAGCCAGGCTGTGTATGTTTTGTGTAAAGACCCAGCACTGCCATGCAGCCCCCAGAGAGTTGCCTACAGGTGGATACAGCCTTCTCCAGCCAAACAAAGGTTAGTCCCCCTTGCACTACTGAAAGCAAACAAGACAAGCAGGTGAGGGCTTTGGTGGCAAGAGGAAGGGGGAGCGGCAGCATCAGTCTCTGCTGGGGCTCTCTACCTGTGGACCCATCAGCCAGTCGCTGCCGCTTTTCCTCCTACGGCTCTTGGATGCCAGAGGCAGCGGAGGAGGCGCCCTCCCTCCGCTGACTGAGGAAGCAGCGTGGCTTGGGGGCATGTTGGAGCATGTGCACAAGGCTAACAAACATGGCAGCATCTTGCCATCCTTTCGGGAGCTCCTGTCAGGGGTGGTCTTCCTGCGCAGGCTTCCCCAGCAAGTGCCCAGCCATCCCAACCCCGGGCATCGGCCCTGGCTGCCAGCTCTGGCCCCAAGGACTGCTACTCCAATTGCTGTAGAAGCACTAATGCGAGCCTGGCCACTGGATCTGGCCCAAGGGCAGGGGCGTCCCTACCGGGGTGCGGAGGGTGTGGCCCACAGCCGGGGGTCACCATGAGGGGGTGACACCCAGAGCCACCCCGCCCGCACCATTGCCCGGCAAGGCTGTGCTGACTCCTCCTCGGAGGCGGGCGGGTGGATGAGAGCGGGAGCGGGAGCAGCGTAGGTGGGGCGAGGGAGGCGCGCCGGCATTCCCAGGCCTTCTGCGGCTGGGTGCCCCTCCGGCGCACGTCCTCCCAGGGGCATAGACAGGGTGGCTGGCCTCGAGTGCGCGCGCAGAGGCGCACACATGCAAGCCCAGCCACCTCGTCCATGCCCCTGGGAGGGCGCGCACCAGAGGTCCGCCCCCCCAGCACTCCCGCTAGTGACACCACTGCCCAAGGGGGGCCCCCTAGTCCAGCCTCCTGTTCTCACAGTGGCCCCAATGGGAAGCCCCCAAGCAGGGCCTGAGGGCAACAGCAACATTCCCCACTTGGGACCCCCAGCAACTGCTATTTGGAGGCATTTGTTGTTATGTGCTTTTGACTTATGGCGACCCCATGAATCAGAGACCTCCAAGAGCCTCTGTCGTGAACCACCCTGTTCAGATCTTGTATGTTCAGGTCTGTGGCTTCCTTTATGGAATCAATCCATCTCTTGTTTGGCAATATGTCACCCTAAGAGGCGGAAACGACTCGCACTATAAGTGTGGGGACACCTTTACCTTTTTTATGAATCATTGACCTCCAACAGCATCTCTCGTGAACCACCCTGTTCAGATATTGTAATCCATCTCTTGTTTGGCCTTCCTCTTTTTCTACTCCCTTCTGTTTTTCCCAGCATTATTGTCTTTTCTAGTGAATCATGTCTTCTCATGATGTGTCCAAAGTATGATAACCTCAGTTTCATCATTTTAGCTTCTAGTGATAGTTCTGGTTTAATTTGTTCTAACACCCAATTATTTGTCTTTTTTGCAGTCCACGGTATCTGCAAAGCTCTCCTCCGACACCACATTTCAAATGAGTTGATTTTTCCCTTGTCCGCTTTTTTCACTGTCCAACTTTCACATCCATACATAGAGATCGGAAATACTGTGGTCTGAACGATCCTGACTTTAGTGTTCAGTGATACATCTTTGCAGGTATAACATGCTTTTTCCTACATAAGAAGACAAGTGTGTAAGCCTCATTATGCGTGACCAGCAAGATGAGTGTAGGACATCAGCAGCGCATGATGTATCCCTTACAGACCATGTTCTTCATTGCAAGAGTTCATTCATTCATTCGCCAGGCTTTCTCTAAGCTGTGGGGTGACCGCTGCCTTCTGGCCTGTTCTGGTCCTGCAGGGGAGCCCATGGGGCATGGCCAATTGGTTGTTAGAGCACCACGGAGAGCTCCCAGGGAGGAACTAGCTCCAGCAAGGACTGGAAGTAAATTGTGGCCTCTCGAGCTTGGGCCTCCAGACCCTCGTTTCGTAGGAGGACTAGAAAGGGCCAGTCCTGTGTCTTGAAGACAGGGACTTCTCCATAGCCTCCCACCTGGTGCACCTCCCCACGTTTGGACTGACAACATACTGTGGGGCGGGGCACTCAACTCCTCAGACCCAGTGGAAGACACCTGCAACGAGGGCCCCAACTCTGGTTTTGTAGGGCCCAGTGCTGCAGGGTCTGGGGTCATGAGAGATAGCACGTCAACATGCAGCAAGAAGTAAATAAATTTCTTCTGCACAGTAGGAAGAATTCCAACAAGCACAGCTACTCTGTCACTTAGCACACTGATGAGGAAAGATCCCAATGTCAAAACTTTTATGGAAGGTCTCGGGAGGGGGTCTTAGACCCTTTACTTTCTGGGGACCAGGATCCCTATGTCTCCATCATACGATTCAATCTGCATGATGGGGGAATGTGTTAGCCACTGAGAAGAGTCTTCTAACATGTTCCCTTGGCCTTTCCTGCTGATTGGAGCCAATCAGAGTGAAAGGAGATGAGTCCCCCTTCCATGCATATTGGATCCTAGGGACGTCTGTTGTTGCGGGAGAAGGCATTAACAAGGTTCTCATTCTCAAGCCAGCAGCAAAAAAGTGGGGAAGGACATGGCTGTGGCTATCATGAAGGGACCCTGCACTTCTGAATTTGCCACTACACCACTGCTTTTACGCAACTCTTCTGGGGTTCTGTAAATTCCTGAGGGTCTGGACCTGGTAGCCTTATCTAGATGCACCCTCTGGCAGTGTTATTCCCTTGCAATCAGCTGCACTGTGGTGTAAAATTAGTGCTGAAGGTTTATCTAGTGTCTTTCACGACTATTTCTTGCGGGCTCCTTGACACAGGATGCGGAGCCCTGGCTGGAGCAGAGTGTACCTGTTCTGGTCCTCCTGGGCAGAAACAGGAGGGCAGAGTGTCCTTTTCCAGAGTAGGCGTTCTCCGGTGCTCCTTTACTCAGAACAGATGGACAGAATGCCCTTGTCCAAACCCGGGATTCATTACATTTCCTTTGGCGGTGCAAGAGAGCAAGGGGCAGCTGCGGTTATTTTCTTGCTCTCGGCACGCGGCGGAAACAAAGACGACCCGCGGTCACCGAAGCCGCGCCGAAGGCTCCGTGCAACCCGCCCGCGCGTGTGGCTGCCGCGGGCCCAAGCCTCCGCCACCGCCCCTCCTGTCCCGTGCGCCGCCTGGATGGCTGCAAGGCGCGCGCTCCTGTCGCACAGGCTGGGGATGGGCTGGCGCGCGCCCCCGTGCCAGTGCAGAGTGCCCGCGGCCTTCCAAAGCCTGTCTCTCTCGCCGCAGATTTCCTGCTTTGCAAATGCTCACTCTCCAGTTATAACTGGCTCGCTTTTTCTCGTTTTAATAAAAACGAAAGCATCCGGAAACGCCGCTGCGCCGGGAAAGCGGCAGATCTGACATAATTAAAAAGTGGCTTCAATCAGCCTGTTTGCCTAATGGGTTGTCATATCAAGCTGAAGCTCCCTGCGAGCCCCCCTCCCACTTCCATTCCCAGCCCCCTGAGGCATCATTTACATTTCTTAATAACCCCTCATTAATATTCATGACGTGGGAAGGGTAAGGACGGCTGAGCGCGCGCCACTAATTCAATTTCGCGGAGCCTCCGTGTGTTTAGTTAATCACCGCGGGACCGGAGCTGATCAGTGCCATTATTTATTCGGAATTGGATCGTGAGGCATCTGGCCTGAACGGTGCCCGAGGAATACAATCGGGCAAGGGGGATTCTCCTCCTCTCCACGGGAGGGTGCATGTCTTCATCTGAGGCCACTGGCGGAGGGAGGCGTCCCCTGGTCCGTGCGACGCGGGCTGCTGCACATGTCAACATTGCCCCCAAAGAAGGGAGCAAACGGAGGCGCTGCAGGGGTCGGACCCCGCCCCCGCCCCACTCTTAGGGATCTGGACAAAAACCTTCAGACAAAGTCACCGTGCGTGTTTGCTTTGCCCTTTGCCAGGCTTGCCGACAATCCTCTTGTACTCACAATTAGGAGGGTAAAAGCGTTGTGCTGAGCCAAAAACGTGTGGGGGGGGGACACCTCCCGTTTTAGTGATTAAGGAGGGAAGGCTGCAAACAGGGGCGAAAGTGTTTGCCCTTTGAGAGTGCGGGCGGGAATCACTGCCCTCACTCTGAATTGGCTATATGGAATTGTTGTGTAGCGAAATCTGATTGGCTATGTCACATTGTCACACTCAGTAACTGGATGGGATCACATTCCCAGGAGAAAGATGCTGAGTTTTTTTTTTAAGTGCAGTGAAGCAGTGGCAAGCAGCAGACCGGCACGGAAACGGTGAAGGGGGGGTTGGGGCTTGGGTCCCCTGAAAGCGCTGCTGCTTTCACACCCAAAATGCTTGCGGGCAAACATTTGGCCCAGCACTGCCGACGTGTGGATCATTTTTCATGCTCTCAGTTCATCCCTCTGAGTGAAATGGAAATTCTGAACTCCATCGGTGTTTGTGAAGTTCTGCAATCAGGATGAACCCAGAATACAGAAGAGCGCGAGTCGCTCAGGAGCTTGCGGGTGACGCTGGTTTAGGGCTGATTCCAGGCCGCCATGCTCGGGGTTGGGGGAGTGCTCGGGGCTTTGTACCATCCGCTTCTTTCGGGGTGCATCCTGGCATTAGGCGGAGCGCCTGGCAGGGTGGAGCCCCCCTCCCCGACTGCGCACCCCCGCAGGGCCTCTCTGAGCCGCGCCTCTCGCACCTTCCCCGGGGCTTGTCAGAGGCCCTGACAAACAACTCCGCTGATGGCTCCTAATGCCAGCAATGATGGAGACGTGGAGGCGACCGCAGGGAGAAGCGACGGGCTGGGGGCCTTGTCATAACTTTATTTGTGGGAGGCAAGTGCTCGTCGGGGGCGTGATGGATGGGCCAGAGGCGACCTGCGATGCGCATCCCCAGCTCCGCTCTTCATCTGCACAGCCGAGCAACCTTGCGGCTGAAAAATGGGCTGGCGGGGGAGGGGGAGAGGGAAGCCAATGACCGCACCTGCTGTGTCTACAAAAAGGAGGGCAGCAGTGTGTCCATCTGCAAAATGTTATGTGCCTTACACATCTATCTATCTATCTATCTATCTATCTATCTATCTATCTATCTATCTATCTATCTATCTATCTATCTATCTATCTATCTATCTATCTATCTATCTATCAAGCCAAACGGGGCCGTCCAGTCAAAAGGTCCTCTCTTCCACCACCAGCCCAGTCCTGGCTTCCTTTTCTTCTATTGACTTCCACCCTATCAAACTTTAGACTGTAAACTCCCTGAGACCAAGGAACTGATTTTCTTTTTAATTGCCAAGTGCACAATGACTGTAATCATGGTGTTCTTACCCTGAGTGCAGAAGATTATTTTTCCTCCTCTTGTCCACACGTAAAATAAAATGTACTGCCTTCAAGTCGATTCCAACTTATGGTGACTCTATGAAGAGGGTTTTCATGAGGCTGAGAGGCAGTGACTGGCCCAAGGTCACCCAGTGAGCTTCATGGCTGTGTGGGGATTCGAACCCTGGTCTCCCAGGTCGTAGTTCACCTGATTCACTAGAAAATACGATAATGCTGGGGGGAAAGGAAGGGAGTCGAAAAAGACTAAGGCCATGTTGGAAGTGGGGCCAGAGCAACTCCTGTTTTGTTCTTTTCTTTGTGTTTCTTCAGAAGGGAGATAGAGCTAGGATCCTCCAGATGGATAGGCTTGTTTACCTTTACCTGTGATGCTCTGACTGACTTCCTTCTGTCGCTAGACTGTGACGCCTTTAGGGAAGCTTGCCTGCCCCTCCTCCTTCAGTCCTTTCCACTTTCTTTTCTGACTGTCTGGGACAGAGGAGACACCCTTTGTCGCTGCTCTCTCCTAGCCATGAGGCCAACTCCCACGTCTGGGCGTTGCGCCTCCAACTTAGTTAGAACTAGGTATGCCTTTCTATCTACTATGTATTTCTATAAATAAAGTAGCTTTTCTTATTTTACTAAGTCTCAGTGATCCTGATGCAGGGTAAAAGCCTGCTTTCTTAGGTAAACACACACACTGGCACACTTGCATTTCAACATCCACTGTTACCCTCTGCTGCTATTGTGCTGCTTTAGACAAATTTAGCAACACAAACACACAGCAACAGGCCAAACAAGAGATCGATTGATTCCATAAAGGAAGCCACAGACCTGAACTTACAAGATCTGAACAGGGTGGTTCATGACAGATGCTCTTGAAGGCCACAGATTCATAGGGTCGCCATAAGTCGTGATCGACTTGAAGGCATATAACAACAACAAAAATTGTAATAAAGGCAGATCTTAAGATACAAGGGCTGGGAAGAGAGATGCGGTCCTTATCATCACCAGTACTGCATCATGGTCTGAACTGATTTAAGAAGACAAACTTAACCACATTATTACTGGACAAAACCAACACACCTGTTGTGTCTGCAGAAGTGAACTATATTTTCTGCTGTTCCCTGTTGCTACTGATCTGACCCTCCCTTATAAAGTCCTCCTTCAACAGGCAACCAAAGTGATGCTCCCTTTTCTTGAGCCTGTGATTCTATCACAAAGCACCAGGGAGGCCTCACTTATTTATTTATTTATTATTTGACTTATATCCCACCCTTCCTCCCAGTAGGAGCCCCGGGCAGCAAACAAAAACACTCAAAAATATAAAACATCATAAAAACAGACTTTAAAATATATTAAAACAACACATCTTTAAAAACATCTTAGTTTTAAAAAGCTTTAAAAACATCTTAAACAGCAATTCCAGCACAGATGCAAACTGGGATAAGGTGTCTACTTAAAAGGCTTGTTGAAAGAGGAAGGTCTTCAGTAGGCACCAAAAAGATAATGGAGATGGTGCCTGTCTAATACTGAAGGGGAGGGAATTCCGCTACACTAAAGGTCTGCTTCCTATGTTGTGCAGAATGGACCTCCTGGTAGATGGTATCTGCAGGAGGCCCTCACCTGTAGAGCTCAGTGATCCACTGGGTATATTAGGGGTAAGACAATCTTTCAAGTATCCTGGTCCCAAGCTGCATAGGGCTTTGTATACCAAAACCAGAACCTTGAACTTGGCCCAATAGCTGATGGGCAGCCAGTGCAATTCTTTCAGCAGTTGGTTGACATGTTTGCGATACCCTGCCCCAGTGAGCAGTCTCGCTGCTGCATTTTGCACGAGCTGAAGCTTCTGGACCAACCTCAAGGGTAGCCCCACATAGAGCGCATTATAGTAATCCAACCTGGAGGTTACCAGTGTGTGGACAACAGTGGTCAGGTTATTCCAGTCCATGAACTTCACAACATGCCTCATGATGCGCCTCTCATTCTTCTTCCTCTAATATGGATGCCTGGACTGAGCAGGTGCTCAGACTTCATACAGAGACGTCACGTTACACAAATCAAGAAACAAGAGCCATGTGCAGATGTGCAACGTGTGTATACTCAACACATGACCTGGGGGAGCAGGTCTGTTTCTGCTGTCCCCACTGTGGCCTTCTTCAGGTTGATGAGGAGGGCCTGATGTGGCCTGATGCTGTGCATGTGTCTACTTGCAAGCATGCCCCCCGTTCTGAGGTTTAGTCTCAGGGTGGTGCAGAGCTTGGAAAAGTTACTGTTTTGAACTACAACTCCCATCAGCCCCAGCCAGCATGGCCACTGGATTGGGTTGATGGGAGTTGTAGTTCAAAAAAGTCACTTTTCCAAGCTCTGGCTGGTGTCCAGGAGGTGGCAGCCAGAGTGCGCCTTGTATCCTGGTTTCCAGGCAGCTCTGGGTCATCTTCTTGCATCTTCACTCCTTTTCTTTGCTGCTTTAATTATATTATATTTATTTATTTATTATTTGATTTATATCCCACCCTTCCTCCCAGCAGAAGCCCAAGGCGGCAAACAAAAGCACTAAAAACACTTTAAAACTACTCTTAAATGTACTGTTTCCATCTGTATGTTATGTTTTAATTTGCTGGTGAGCTGCCTTGGGCCACTGGCCATGACAGAAACAAAATATATGCAAGCGGCTTCTTCAGAATATTTCCTTTCTTCCCCTTAGACCTGCCCCTGTCATCGATCAAGTCCCAGAACAGGCCACTGCAAGGAGACCTCGGAGTTCTCCTCCCACGGGGAGAAGAATTTACCTGCATATGTGGGGCAAGGATAGGGAACCTGGTGCCCTCCAGATGTTGCTGGCCTTCAGCTCCCACCAGCCCCAGCCAGGGGTTAATTGTCAGGGACGATGGGCGCTGTAGCCTGGCAACGTCTAGAAAGCCACAAGCTCCCCATGTGGCATTTAAACTCCACAAAGACAGGTTGGAAGATGGGGAAAGCCTACAGTTTGCTGGTGAAGCATCTGCACTGCATGCAAAAGGTCACAGCTTGTCCCCGGGTCTCCAGACAGGGCCGGGGAAAGACTTCTGCCTGGAGCCCTAAAGAGCTGCTGCCAGGCAGGGACAACAGTACTGATGCACACGATGGCCCAACGGGCTGACTCTCTACAAGGCTGCTTCAGATGTTCATCATGTACCAGGAAGGGCCGTAGCTCAGTGGTGATGGTGATGGCCTGCCTTCAAGTCGATCCGGACGTATGGCCACCCTATGAATAGGGCTTTCATGGTGAGCGGTATTCAGAGGGGGTTTCCCATCGCCTTCCTCTGAGGCTGAGAGGCAGTGACTGGCCCAAGGTCACCCAGTGAGCTTCATGGCTGTGTGGTCATTCGAACCCTGGTCTCCCAGGTCGTAGTTCCAACACGCTAACCACTACACCACATTGGCTCTCAGCTCAGTGGTAGAGCACCTGTTTTGCGTGCAGAAGGTCCCAGGTTCAATCTCTGTCTGGCATCCGGGAGAGAGCCCTGCCTGAGAGCTTGGAGAGTGGCTGCCAATCAGTGAAGGTAATACTGAACTAGATGGACCAACAGCCTGACTCTGTACGAGGCTGCTTCTTGCACGAACATACAGGACCTTGCAGGGCTGTCTGCAGGTGAGGGGCTTCATAAGAAAAGATGTGTAAGACAGCTGGATTCCTGCCTTCCTTACCTTTGCACTCCCCCCCCCTTTTGTTTTCAGCTGGGTTTTCAGGCTTTACATGTTTAAGAGATGGCGTAATGAGAGTGGACGGTTGGTGTCCTCTCCCCCGTCGCCTCGTTACATCTGGTTGCAATTGCACAGCAGTCATCCTCCAACCTGCTCCCTGCTGCGGCCCCCTTTGTTTTCTCTGCCTGCTTCTTGACTTCTTCATTTGCTTCCCATATTTGCCTTTAATTCAATATTTTGTCCCATGCTCCATCTGCCTTTATTGGATAACACGACTCTCTTATTGAATCCTCCCCCGCAATGGTGGGGAAGAAAATGTACTTTCCCAGGCAGCAATAAAGGTGGATTGGAGTCTTCTGAGGCCAGGAATGGTGGCAAGGTTCAGAGGGCACCTGAGAGTGGGGGGGGGGAGCGGCAGAGGCTTCTCTGAAAGCCGTGCCTCTGGGAGGCACGAGATGCAAACTGGTCTCCTTCTTGCTGTTGTTGTTTCCAAATTGCCCAAGCTGGAAAGTACCAAACAGCCACAAAGGACAGTCTTCTCCAGCCTGGTGCCCTCAGATGTTCTGGACTACAACTCCAGCATGGCCCCTCAATGCTGGGCCTGATGGATGCAATCCAAAACAAGGTTGGGGAAGGCTAGTCCCAGGCAACTCTTGGCGAAAGGCAAGAGGACTAGCCAGCCAGCCGCTCACTATCGGGGCAGCCCAGCCCACTGTGACACACAAGAACCCAGGAAGCTGCCTGATACCGTCAGGCCCTTGTCCACTCTAGCTCAGCATTGCTGACACTGACAGGCAGTGGCTCTCTGCGGTTTTAGCCAAGATTCCTTCCCATCACTACTGGAGACTGAACCTGGGGTCTTCCGAACGCGAAGCAGACTTAGAAGACTCTGCAGTGCATCCTCTGAGGCAAGGGTAGTCAACTTGGTCCCCTCCAATTGTGGCTGGAGTACAGTTCCCATCATCCCTGACCATTAGTCATGCTGGCTTCAGCCAGTGGGGCCTTAATAGGACTGGCCCCCAACAACAGCCCCACACCACTATCCCCGGCAGTGGCCATGAAGCACTCCCTGCTCCCAACCAGTAGAGCTCTATTTATTTATGTGTTATTTGATTTATATCCCACCCTTCATCGCAGCAGGAGCCCAGCTCCAGAGGTTCCTTGGTGAGAGAAAACATGACTTTGGAACTCTAGGGGAGCCAGATGACTTGGGCAGGGTGGTGGTGGTGGAGAGTTTCAGCAGGAAAGTCACAGCCAGCGAAAGGTTCACACACACACACACACTTCCCTCCCTCCCTCCCTCCGGAAAAATTTCCCCCTCCTGAAGCAGTTTCTTCCCTCTAACTGGGAGCGGGGGATTCAATTCAGTTTTCCTTTAAAGGCTAACTTACTACCAAATTTGCCCTTTCCAAAACAGGATGTGAACTGAAACAGAGCTATCCTTCAAAATTCACATGTCTCTGAATTTTGCAATGCAGTTCTTCAGCCATGTAACATGTACAAAAATGCATATACTGGTGTAAGCTGTGCATGTAAATGCATATATCAGTGAAAACAACATGCAAAATGCATTTATTTTAGAGGAAATTGCTTGCAAAAATTTGTATGTTAGGCGACGTTGCATACAAAAATGTGTACTTTAGGAGAAATTTGCACTAAAATCTTGATGAATATTCATGAGGATTTTTTTTTTAATTGTAGACTGATGTTGAAATGTGGAGAACTGAACATGAGATTGGAAAACCAATGTTGCCCCCTCCCTCTCTCTAGCTAAAGCCATGTTGCCTCCTCCCTCTCTCTAGCTAAAGCCATGTTGCCTCCTCCCTCTCTCTAGCTGAAGCCATGTTCCCCCTCCCTCTCTCTAGCTGAAGCCATGTTGCCTCCTCCCTCTCCCTAGCTGAAGCCATGTTGCCCCTCCCTCTCTCTAGCTGAAGCCATGTTGCCCCCTCCCTCTCTCTAGCTGAAGCCATGTTAACTCGTCCCTCTCTCTAGCTAAAGCCATGTTGCCCCCTCCCTCTCTCTAGCTGAAGCCATGTTAACTCCTCCCTCTCTCTAGCTAAAGCCATGTTGCCCCCTCCCTCTCTCTAGCTGAAGCCATGTTGCCCCCTCCCTCTCTCTAGCTAAAGTCCCATTTAGCTTCTCTGCAATCTCCTTATCGTTCTTTAGTACACCTTTGACTCCCTTATCATCCAAGGGTCCAATCACCTCCCTAGATGGTCTCCTGCTTTGAATGTATTTATAGAATTTTATGTTGTTGGTTTTTATGTTCTTAGCAATGTGCTCCTCAAATTCTTTTTTAGCATCCCTTATTGTCTTCTTGCATTTCTTTTGCCAGAGTTTGTGTTCTTTTTTATTTTCTTCATTTGGACAAGACTTCCATTTTCTGAAGGAAGACTTTTTGCCTCTAAGAGCTTCCTTGACTTTGCTCGTTAACCATGCTGGCATCTTCTTGGCCCTGTCGGTACCTTTTCTGATCTGCGGTATGCACTCCAGTTGAGCTTCTAATATAGTGTTTTTAAACAACTTCCAAGCATTTTCGAGTGATGTGACCCTCTGGACTTTGTTTTTCAGCTTTCTTTTTACCAATCCCCTCATTTTTGTGATGTTTCCTCTTTTGAAGTGAAATGTGACCAAGTTGGATTTTCGTGGCAATTGGCCAGTTACATGTATGTTTAATATAATAGCACATGTTCCCCCTCCCTCTATCTAGCTGAAGCCATGTTGGCCCCTCCCTCTCTCTAGCTAAAGCCATGTTGGCCCCTCCCTCTCTCTAGCGGAAGCCATGTTGCCCCCTCCCTCTCTCTAGCTGAAGCCATGTTGCCTCCTCCCTCTCTCTACCTGAAGCCATCTTGCCTCCTCCCTCTCTCTAGCTGAAGCCATGTTGGCCCCTCCCTCTCTCTAGCGGAAGCCATGTTGCCCCCTCCCTCTCTCTAGCTGAAGCCATGTTGCCTCCTCCCTCTCTCTACCTGAAGCCATCTTGCCTCCTCCCTCTCTCTAGCTGAAGCCATGTTGCCCCCTCCCTCTCTCTAGCGGAAGCCATGTTGCCCCCTCCCTCTCTCTAGCTGAAGCCATGTTGCCTCCTCCCTCTCTCTACCTGAAGCCATCTTGCCTCCTCCCTCTCTTTAGCTAAAGCCATGTTGCCCCCTCCCTCTCTCTAGCTGAAGCCATGTTGCCCCCTCCCTCTCTCTAGCTAAAGCCATGTTCCCCCTCCCTCTCTTTAGCTAAAGCCATGTTGCCCCCTCCCTCTCTCTAGCTGAAGCCATGTTCCCCCTCCCTCTCTCTAGCTAAAGCCATGTTGCCTCCTCCCTCTCTCTAGCTAAAGCCATGTTGCCCCCTCCCTCTCTCTAGCTGAAGCCATGTTCCCCCTCCCTCTCTCTAGCTGAAGCCATGTTCCCCCTCCCTCTCTCTAGCTGAAGCCATGTTGCCCCCTCCCTCTCTCTAGCTGAAGCCATGTTCCCCCTCCCTCTCTCTAGCTGAAGCCATGTTCCCCCTCCCTCTCTCTAGCTGAAGCCATGTTCCCCCTCCCTCTCTCTAGCTGAAGCCATGTTGCCTTCTCCCTCTCTCTAGCTAAAGCCATGTTGCCCCCTCCCTCTTTCTAGCTGAAGCCATGTTGCCCCCTCCCTCTCTCTAGCTGAAGCCATGTTGCCCCCTCCCTCTCTCTAGCTGAAGCCATGTTGCCCCCTCCCTCTCTCTAGCTGAAGCCATGTTGCCCCCTCCCTCTCTCTAGCTGAAGCCATGTTGCCTCCTCCCTCTCTCTAGCTGAAGCCATGTTCCCCCTCCCTCTCTCTAGCTGAAGCCATGTTGCCCCCTCCCTCTCTCTAGCTGAAGCCATGTTGCCCCCTCCCTCTCTCTAGCTGAAGCCATGTTGCCCCCTCCCTCTCTCTAGCTGAAGCCATGTTGCCCCCTCCCTCTCTCTAGCTGAAGCCATGTTGCCCCCTCCCTCTCTCTAGCTAAAGCCGTTCCCCCTCCCTCTCTCTAGCTGAAGCCATGTTGCCCCCTCCCTCTCTCTAGCTGAAGCCATGTTGCCTCCTCCCTCTCTCTAGCTGAAGCCATGTTCCCCCTCCCTCTCTCTAGCTGAAGCCATGTTCCCCCTCCCTCTCTCTAGCTGAAGCCATTTTCCCCTCCCTCTCTCTAGCTAAAGCCATGTTGCCCCCTCCCTCTCTCTAGCTGAAGCCATGTTGCCCCCTCCCTCTCTCTAGCTGAAGCCATGTTGCCCCCTCCCTCTCTCTAGCTGAAGCCATGTTGCCTCCTCCCTCTCTCTAGCTGAAGCCATGTTCCCCCTCCCTCTCTCTAGCTGAAGCCATGTTGCCCCCTCCCTCTCTCTAGCTGAAGCCATGTTGCCCCCTCCCTCTCTCTAGCTGAAGCCATGTTGCCCCCTCCCTCTCTCTAGCTGAAGCCATGTTGCCCCCTCCCTCTCTCTAGCTGAAGCCATGTTGCCCCCTCCCTCTCTCTAGCTAAAGCCGTTCCCCCTCCCTCTCTCTAGCTGAAGCCATGTTGCCCCCTCCCTCTCTCTAGCTGAAGCCATGTTGCCTCCTCCCTCTCTCTAGCTGAAGCCATGTTCCCCCTCCCTCTCTCTAGCTGAAGCCATGTTCCCCCTCCCTCTCTCTAGCTGAAGCCATTTTCCCCTCCCTCTCTCTAGCTAAAGCCATGTTGCCCCCTCCCTCTCTCTAGCTGAAGCCATGTTGCCCCCTCCCTCTGTCTAGCTAAAGCCATGTTGCCTCCTCCCTCTGTCTAGCTAAAGCCATGTTGCCCCCTCCCTCTCTCTAGCTGAAGCCATGTTCCCCCTCCCTCTCTCTAGCTGAAGCCATGTTGCCTCCTCCCTCTCTCTAGCTGAAGCCATGTTGCCTCCTCCCTCTCTCTACCTAAAGCCATGTTGCCCCCTCCCTCTCTCTAGCTGAAGCCATGTTCCCCCTCCCTCTCTCTAGCTGAAGCCATGTTCCCCCTCGCTCTCTCTAGCTGAAGCCATGTTGCCTTCTCCCTCTCTCTAGCTAAAGCCATGTTCCCCCTCCCTCTCTCTAGCTAAAGCCATGTTGCCCCCTCCCTCTCTCTAGCTGAAGCCATGTTGCCCCCTCCCTCTCTCTAGCTGAAGCCATGTTGCCCCCTCCCTCTCTCTAGCTGAAGCCATGTTGCCCCCTCCCTCTCTCTAGCTGAAGCCATGTTGCCCCCTCCCTCTCTCTAGCTAAAGCCGTTCCCCCTCCCTCTCTCTAGCTGAAGCCATGTTGCCCCCTCCCTCTCTCTAGCTGAAGCCATGTTGCCTCCTCCCTCTCTCTAGCTGAAGCCATGTTCCCCCTCCCTCTCTCTAGCTGAAGCCATGTTCCCCCTCCCTCTCTCTAGCTGAAGCCATGTTGCCCCCTCCCTCTGTCTAGCTAAAGCCATGTTGCCTCCTCCCTCTGTCTAGCTAAAGCCATGTTGCCCCCTCCCTCTCTCTAGCTGAAGCCATGTTCCCCCTCCCTCTCTCTAGCTGAAGCCATGTTGCCTCCTCCCTCTCTCTAGCTGAAGCCATGTTGCCTCCTCCCTCTCTCTACCTAAAGCCATGTTGCCCCCTCCCTCTCTCTAGCTGAAGCCATGTTCCCCCTCCCTCTCTCTAGCTGAAGCCATGTTCCCCCTCCCTCTCTCTAGCTGAAGCCATGTTGCCTTCTCCCTCTCTCTAGCTAAAGCCATGTTCCCCCTCCCTCTCTCTAGCTAAAGCCATGTTGCCCCCTCCCTCTCTCTAGCTGAAGCCATGTTGCCCCCTCCCTCTCTCTAGCTGAAGCCATGTTGCCCCCTCCCTCTCTCTAGCTGAAGCCATGTTGCCCCCTCCCTCTCTCTAGCTGAAGCCATGTTGCCCCCTCCCTCTCTCTAGCTGAAGCCATGTTGCCCCCTCCCTCTCTCTAGCTGAAGCCATGTTGCCTCCTCCCTCTCTCTAGCTGAAGCCATGTTCCCCCTCCCTCTCTCTAGCTGAAGCCATGTTCCCCCTCCCTCTCTCTAGCTGAAGCCATGTTGCCCCCTCCCTATCTCTAGCTAAAGCCATGTTGCCTCCTCCCTCTCTCTAGCTGAAGCCATGTTCCCCCTCCCTCTCTCTAGCTGAAGCCATGTTGCCTCCTCCCTCTCTCTAGCTGAAGCCATGTTGCCTCCTCCCTCTCTCTACCTAAAGCCATGTTGCCCCCTCCCTCTCTCTAGCTGAAGCCATGTTCCCCCTCCCTCTCTCTAGCTGAAGCCATCTTGCCCTCTCCGTCTCTCTAGCTGAAGCCATGTTGCCCTCTCCCTCTCTCTAGCTAAAACCATGTTGCCTCCTCCCTCTCTCTAGCTAAAGCCATGTTGCCCCCTCCCTCTCTCTAGCTAAAGCCATGTTGCCTCCTCCCTCTCTCTAGCTAAAGCCATGTTGCCCCCCCCCTCTCTCTAGCTGAAGCCATGTTGCCCCTCCCTCTCTCTAGCTGAAGCCATGTTGCCTCCTCCCTCTCTCTAGCTGAAGCCATGTTCCCCCTCCCTCTCTCTAGCTGAAGCCATGTTGCCCCCTCCCTCTCTCTAGCTGAAGCCATGTTGCCTCCTCCCTCTCTCTAGCTAAAGCCATGTTGCCCCCTCCCTCTCTCTAGCTGAAGCCATGTTGCCCCCTCCCTCTCTCTAGCTGAAGCCATGTTGCCCCCTCCCTCTCTCTAGCTGAAGCCATGTTGCCTCCTCCCTCTCTCTAGCTGAAGCCATGTTCCCCCTCCCTCTCTCTAGCTGAAGCCATGTTCCCCCTCCCTCTCTCTAGCTGAAGCCATGTTGCCCCCTCCCTCTCTCTAGCTAAAGCCATGTTGCCTCCTCCCTCTGTCTAGCTAAAGCCATGTTGCCCCCTCCCTCTCTCTAGCTGAAGCCATGTTCCCCCTCCCTCTCTCTAGCTGAAGCCATGTTGCCTCCTCCCTCTCTCTACCTAAAGCCATGTTGCCCCCTCCCTCTCTCTAGCTGAAGCCATGTTCCCCCTCCCTCTCTCTAGCTGAAGCCATCTTGCCCTCTCCGTCTCTCTAGCTGAAGCCATGTTGCCCTCTCCCTCTCTCTAGCTAAAACCATGTTGCCTCCTCCCTCTCTCTAGCTAAAGCCATGTTGCCCCCTCCCTCTCTCTAGCTAAAGCCATGTTGCCTCCTCCCTCTCTCTAGCTAAAGCCATGTTGCCCCCTCCCTCTCTCTAGCTGAAGCCATGTTGCCCCTCCCTCTCTCTAGCTGAAGCCATGTTGCCTCCTCCCTCTCTCTAGCTGAAGCCATGTTCCCCCTCCCTCTCTCTAGCTGAAGCCATGTTGCCCCCTCCCTCTCTCTAGCTGAAGCCATGTTGCCTCCTCCCTCTCTCTAGCTAAAGCCATGTTGCCCCCTCCCTCTCTCTAGCTAAAGCCATGTTGCCCCCTCCCTCTCTCTAGCTGAAGCCATGTTGCCCCTCCCTCTCTCTAGCTGAAGCCATGTTGCCTCCTCCCTCTGTCTAGCTGAAGCCATGTTCCCCCTCCCTCTCTCTAGCTGAAGCCATGTTGCCCCCTCCCTCTCTCTAGCTGAAGCCATGTTCCCCCTCCCTCTCTCTAGCTGAAGCCATGTTTCCCCTCCCTCTCTCTAGCTGAAGCCATGTTGCCCCCTCCCTCTCTCTAGCTGAAGCAATGTTCCCCCTCCCTCTCTCTAGCTGAAGCCATGTTCCCCGTCCCTCTCTCTAGCTGAAGCCATGTTGCCTCCTCCCTCTCTCTAGCTGAAGCCATGTTGCCTCCTCCCTCTCTCTACCTAAAGCCATGTTGCCCCCTCCCTCTCTCTAGCTGAAGCCATGTTCCCCCTCCCTCTCTCTAGCTGAAGCCATGTTGCCCTCTCCCTCTCTCTAACTGAAGCCATGTTGCCCTCTCCCTCTCTCTAGCTAAAACCATGTTGCCTCCTCCCTCTCTCTAGCTAAAGCCATGTTGCCCCCTCCCTCTCTCTAGCTAAAGCCATGTTGCCTCCTCCCTCTCTCTAGCTAAAGCCATGTTGCCTCCTCCCTCTCTCTAGCTGAAGCCATGTTCCCCCTCCCTCTCTCTAGCTAAACCCATGTTGCCTCCTCCCTCTGTCTAGCTGAAGCCATGTTCCCCCTCCCTCTCTCTAGCTGAAGCCATGTTGCCTCCTCCCTCTCTCTAGCTGAAACCATGTTCCCCCTCCCTCTCTCTAGCTGAAGCCATGTTGCCTCCTCCCTCTCTCTAGCTGAAGCCATGTTGCTCCCTCCCTCTCTCTAGCTGAAACCATGTTCCCCCTCCCTCTCTCTAGCTAAAGCCATGTTGCCCCCTCCCTCTCTCTAGCTAAAGCCATGTTGCCTCCTCCCTCTCTCTAGCTAAAGCCATGTTGCCCCCTCCCTCTCTCTAGCTGAAGCCATGTTGCCCCCTCCCTCTCTCTAGCTGAAGCCATGTTCCCCCTCCCTCTCTCTAGCTGAAGCCATGTTCCCCCTCCCTCTCTCTAGCTGAAGCCATGTTGCCTCCTCCCTCTCTCTAGCTGAAGCCATGTTCCCCCTCCCTCTCTCTAGCTGAAGCCATGTTGCCCTCTCCCTCTCTCTAGCTAAAGCCATGTTGCCTCCTCCCTCTCTCTAGCTAAAGCCATGTTGCCCCCTCCCTCTCTCTAGCTAAAACCATGTTGCCTCCTCCCTCTCTCTAGCTGAAGCCATGTTCCCCCTCCCTCTCTCTAGCTGAAGCCATGTTCCCCCTCCCTCTCTCTAGCTGAAGCCATGTTCCCCCTCCCTCTCTCTAGCTGAAGCCATGTTGCCTCCTCCCTCTCTCTAGCTGAAGCCATGTTGCCCCTCCCTCTCTCTAGCTGAAGCCATGTTCCCCCTCCCTCTCTCTAGCTGAAGCCATGTTGCCTCCTCCCTCTCTCTAGCTGAAGCCATGTTGCCTCCTCCCTCTCTCTAGCTGAAGCCATGTTCCCCCTCCCTCTCTCTAGCTGAAGCCATGTTGCCTCCTCCCTCTGTCTAGCTGAAGCCATGTTCCCCCTCCCTCTCTCTAGCTGAAGCCATGTTGCCTCCTCCCTCTCTCTAGCTGAAGCCATGTTGCCTCCTCCCTCTCTCTAGCTGAAGCCATGTTGCTCCCTACCTCTCTCTAGGTGAAACCATGTTCCCCCTCCCTTTCTCTAGCTGAAGCCATGTTGCCTCCTCCCTCTCTCTAGCTAAAGCCATGTTGCCCCCTCCCTCTCTCTAGCTAAAGCCATGTTGCCCCCTCCCTCTCTCTAGCTAAAGCCATGTTGCCTCCTCCCTCTCTCTAGCTGAAGCCATGTTGCCTCCTCCCTCTCTCTAGCTAAAGCCATGTTGCCCCCTCCCTCTCTCTAGCTAAAGCCATGTTGCCTCCTCCCTCTCTCTAGCTAAAGCCATGTTCCCCCTCCCTCTCTTTAGCTAAAGCCATGTTGCCCCCTCCCTCTCTCTAGCTGAAGCCATGTTCCCCCTCCCTCTCTCTAGCTGAAGCCATGTTCCCCCTCCCTCTCTCTAGCTGAAGCCATGTTGCCTCCTCCCTCTCTCTAGCTGAAGCCATGTTCCCCCTCCCTCTCTCTAGCTGAAGCCATGTTGCCTCCTCCCTCTCTCTAGCTGAAGCCATGTTCCCCCTCCCTCTCTCCAGCTGAAGCCATGTTGCCCCCTCCCTCTCTAGCTGAAGCCATGTTGCCCTCTCCCTCTCTCTAGCTAAAGCCATGTTGCCCTCTCCCTCTCTCTAGCTGAAGCCATGTTCCCCCTCCCTCTCTTTAGCTAAAGCCATGTTGCCCCCTCCCTCTCTCTAGCTGAAGCCATGTTGCCCCCTCCCTCTCTCTAGCTGAAGCCATGTTGCCTCCTCCCTCTCTCTAGCTGAAGCCATGTTGCCTCCTCCCTCTCTCTAGCTGAAGCCATGTTGCCTCCTCCCTCTCTCTAGCTGAAGCCATGTTGCCTCCTCCCTCTCTCTAGCTGAAGCCATGTTCCCCCTCCCTCTCTCTAGCTGAAGCCATGTTCCCCCTCCCTCTCTCTAGCTGAAGCCATGTTGCCTCCTCCCTCTCTCTAGCTGAAGCCATGTTCCCCCTCCCTCTCTCTAGCTGAAGACATGTTGCCTCCTCCCTCTCTCTAGCTGAAGCCATGTTGCCTCCTCCCTCTCTCTAGCTGAAGCCATGTTCCCCCTCCCTCTCTCCAGCTGAAGCCATGTTGCCCCCTCCCTCTCTCTAGCTGAAGCCATGTTGCCCTCTCCCTCTCTCTAGCTGAAGCCATGTTCCCCCTCCCTCTCTTTAGCTAAAGCCATGTTGCCCCCTCCCTCTCTCTAGCTGAAGCCATGTTGCCCCCTCCCTCTCTCTAGCTGAAGCCATGTTCCCCCTCCCTCTCTCTAGCTGAAGACATGTTGCCTCCTCCCTCTCTCTAGCTGAAGCCATGTTGCCCCTCCCTCTCTCTAGCTGAAGCCATGTTCCCCCTCCCTCTCTCCAGCTGAAGCCATGTTGCCCCCTCCCTCTCTCTAGCTAAAGCCATGTTGCCCTCTCCCTCTCTCTAGCTGAAGCCATGTTCCCCCTCCCTCTCTTTAGCTAAAGCCATGTTGCCCCCTCCCTCTCTCTAGCTGAAGCCATGTTGCCCCCTCCCTCTCTCTAGCTGAAGCCATGTTGCCTCCTCCCTCTCTCTAGCTGAAGCCATGTTGCCTCCTCCCTCTCTCTAGCTGAAGCCATGTTGCCTCCTCCCTCTCTCTACCTGAAGCCATGTTGCCCCCTCCCTCTCTCTAGCTGAAGCCATGTTGCCTCCTCCCTCTCTCTAGCTGAAGCCATGTTGCCCCCTCCCTCTCTCTAGCTGAAGCCATGTTCCCCCTCCCTCTCTCTAGCTGAAGCCATGTTGCCTCCTCCCTCTCTCTAGCTGAAGCCATGTTCCCCCTCCCTCTCTCTAGCTGAAGCCATGTTGCCCCCTCCCTCTCTCTAGCTGAAGCCATTTTGCCCCTTCCCTATCTCTAGCTAAAGCCATGTTCCCCCCCTCTCTCTTTAGCTAAAGCCATGTTCCCCCTCCCTCTCTTTAGCTAAAGCCATGTTGCCCCCTCCCTCTCTCTAGCTGAAGCCATGTTCCCCCTCCCTCTCTCTAGCTGAAGCCATGTTGCCTCCTCCCTCTCTCTAGCTGAAGCCATGTTCCCCCTCCCTCTCTCTAGCTGAAGCCATGTTGCCTCCTCCCTCTCTCTAGCTGAAGCCATGTTCCCCCTCCCTCTCTCTAGCTGAAGCCATGTTGCCCCCTCCCTCTCTCTAGCTAAAGCCATGTTGCCCTCTCCCTCTCTCTAGCTAAAGCCATGTTGCCCTCTCCCTCTCTCTAGCTGAAGCCATGTTCCCCCTCCTTCTCTTTACCTAAAGCCATGTTGCCCCCTCCCTCTCTCTAGCTGAAGCCATGTTGCCTCCTCCCTCTCTCTAGCTGAAGCCATGTTGCCTCCTCCCTCTCTCTAGCTAAAGCCATGTTGCCTCCTCCCTCTCTCTAGCTAAAGCCATGTTCCCCCTCCCTCTCTCTAGCTGAAGCCATGTTGCCCCCTCCCTCTCTCTAGCTGAAGCCATGTTGCCCCCTCCCTCTCTCTAGCTGAAGCCATGTTGCCTCCTCCCTCTCTCTAGCTGAAGCCATGTTCCCCCTCCCTCTCTCTAGCTGAAGCCATGTTGCCTCCTCCCTCTCTCTAGCTGAAGCCATGTTGCCCCCTCCCTCTCTCTAGCTGAAGCCATGTTGCCCCCTCCCTCTCTCTAGCTGAAGCCATGTTGCCTCCTCCCTCTCTCTAGCTGAAGCCATGTTGCCTCCTCCCTCTCTCTAGCTGAAGCCATGTTGCCCCCTCCCTCTCTCTAGCTGAAGCCATGTTGCCTCCTCCCTCTCTCTAGCTGAAGCCATGTTCCCCCTCCCTCTCTCTAGCTGAAGCCATGTTGCCTCCTCCCTCTCTCTAGCTGAAGCCATGTTGCCCCCTCCCTCTCTCTAGCTGAAGCCATGTTGCCCCCTCCCTCTCTCTAGCTGAAGCCATGTTGCCTCCTCCCTCTCTCTAGCTGAAGCCATGTTGCCCCCTCCCTCTCTCTAGCTAAAGCCACGTTCCCCCTCCCTCTCTCTAGCTGAAGCCATGTTGCCCCCTCCCTCTCTCTAGCTGAAGCCATGTTCCCCCTCCCTCTCTCTAGCTGAAGCCATGTTGCCCCCTCCCTCTCTCTAGCTGAAGCCATGTTGCCCTCTCCCTCTCTCTAGCTGAAGCCATGTTGCCCTCTCCCTCTCTCTAGCTGAAGCCATGTTGCCCCCTCCCTCTCTCTAGCTGAAGCCATGTTCCCCCTCCCTCTCTTTAGCTAAAGCCATGTTGCCCCCTCCCTCTCTCTAGCTGAAGCCATGTTCCCCCTCCCTCTCTTTAGCTAAAGCCATGTTGCCCCCTCCCTCTCTCTAGCTAAAGCCACGTTCCCCCTCCCTCTCTCTAGCTGAAGCCATGTTGCCCCCTCCCTCTCTCTAGTTGAAGCCATGTTCCCCCCCTCTCTCTAGCTGAAGCCATGTTGCCCCCTCCCTCTCTCTAGCTGAAGCCATGTTGCCCCCTCCCTCTCTCTAGCTGAAGCCATGTTGCCCCCGCCTCTCTCTAGCTGAAGCCATGTTGCCCTCTCCCTCTCTCTAGCTAAAGCCATGTTGCCCTCTCCCTCTCTCTAGCTGAAGCCATGTTGCCCCCTCCCTCTCTCTAGCTGAAGCCATGTTGCCCCCTCCCTCTCTCTAGCTGAAGCCATGTTGCCCCCTCCCTCTCTCTAGCTGAAGCCATGTTGCCCCCGCCTCTCTCTAGCTGAAGCCATGTTGCCCTCTCCCTCTCTCTAGCTGAAGCCATGTTGCCCCCTCCCTCTCTCTAGCTGAAGCCATGTTGCCCCCGCCTCTCTCTAGCTGAAGCCATGTTGCCCTCTCCCTCTCTCTAGCTAAAGCCATGTTGCCCTCTCCCTCTCTCTAGCTGAAGCCATGTTCCCCCTCCCTCTCTAGCTGAAGCCATGTTGCCTCCTCCCTCTCTCTAGCTGAAGCCATGTTGCCCCCTCCCTCTCTCTAGCTGAAGCCATGTTCCCCCTCCCTCTCTTTAGCTAAAGCCATGTTGCCCCCTCCCTCTCTCTAGCTGAAGCCATGTTCCCCCTCCCTCTCTTTAGCTAAAGCCATGTTGCCCCCTCCCTCTCTCTAGCTAAAGCCACGTTCCCCCTCCCTCTCTCTAGCTGAAGCCATGTTGCCCCCTCCCTCTCTCTAGTTGAAGCCATGTTCCCCCCCTCTCTCTAGCTGAAGCCATGTTGCCCCCTCCCTCTCTCTATCTGAAGCCATGTTGCCCCCTCCCTCTCTCTAGCTGAAGCCATGTTGCCCCCGCCTCTCTCTAGCTGAAGCCATGTTGCCCTCTCCCTCTCTCTAGCTAAAGCCATGTTGCCCTCTCCCTCTCTCTAGCTGAAGCCATGTTGCCTCCTCCCTCTCTCTAGCTGAAGCCATGTTGCCTCCTCCCTCTCTCTAGCTGAAGCCATGTTGCCTCCTCCCTCTCTCTAGCTAAAGCCATGTTGCCCCCTCCCTCTCTCTAGCTGAAGCCATGTTCCCCCTCCCTCTCTCCAGCTGAAGCCATGTTGCCCTCTCACTCTCTCTAGCTAAAGCCATGTTGCCTCCTCCCTCTCTCTAGCTAAAGCCATGTTGCCCCCTCCCTCTCTCTAGCTAAAGCCATGTTGCCTCCTCCCTCTCTCTAGCTGAAGCCATGTTGCCTCCTCCCTCTCTCTAACTGAAGCCATGTTGCCTCCTCCCTCTCTCTAGCTGAAGCCATGTTGCCTCCTCCCTCTCTCTAGCTAAAGCCATGTTGCCCCCTCCCTCTCTCTAGCTGAAGCCATGTTGCCTCCTCCCTCTCTCTAACTGAAGCCATGTTGCCTCCTCCCTCTCTCTAGCTGAAGCCATGTTGCCCCCTCCCTCTCTCTAGCTGAAGCCATGTTGCCTCCTCCCTCTCTCTAGCTGAAGCCATGTTGCCCCCTCCCTCTCTAGCTGAAACCATGTTCCCCCTCCCTCTCTCTAGCTGAAGCCATGTTGCCTCCTCCCTCTCTCTAGCTGAAGCCATGTTGCCTCCTCCCTCTCTCTAGCTGAAGCCATGTTCCCCCTCCCTCTCTCTAGCTGAAGCCATGTTGCCCCCTCCCTCTCTCTAGCTGAAGCCATGTTGCCTCCTCCCTCTCTCTAGCTGAAGCCATGTTGCCTCCTCCCTCTCTCTAGCTGAAGCCATGTTGCCTCCTCCCTCTCTCTAGCTGAAGCCATGTTCCCCCTCCCTCTCTCTAGCTGAAGCCATGTTCCCCCTCCCTCTCTCTAGCTGAAGCCATGTTGCCTCCTCCCTCTCTCTAGCTGAAGCCATGTTGCCTCCTCCCTCTCTCTAGCTGAAGCCATGTTCCCCCTCCCTCTCTCTAGCTGAAGCCATGTTCCCCCTCCCTCTCTCTAGCTGAAGCCATGTTGCCTCCTCCCTCTCTCTAGCTGAAGCCATGTTGCCTCCTCCCTCTCTCTAGCTGAAGCCATGTTCCCCCTCCCTCTCTCTAGCTGAAGCCATGTTGCCTCCTCCCTCTCTCTAGCTGAAGCCATGTTGCCCCCTCCCTCTCTAGCTGAAACCATGTTCCCCCTCCCTCTCTCTAGCTGAAGCCATGTTGCCTCCTCCCTCTCTCTAGCTGAAGCCATGTTCCCCCTCCCTCTCTCTAGCTGAAGCCATGTTGCCTCCTCCCTCTCTCTAGCTGAAGCCATGTTCCCCCTCCCTCTCTCTAGCTGAAGCCATGTTGCCCCCTCCCTCTCTCTAGCTAAAGCCATGTTGCCCTCTCCCTCTCTCTAGCTAAAGCCATGTTCCCCCTCCTTCTCTCTAGCTAAAGCCATGTTGCCCCCTCCCTCTCTCTAGCTAAAGCCATGTTGCCCCCTCCCTCTCTCTAGCTAAAGCCATGTTGCCCTCTCCCTCTCTCTAGCTGAAGCCATGTTCCCCCTCCTTCTCTTTAGCTAAAGCCATGTTGCCCCTCCCTCTCTCTAGCTGAAGCCATGTTGCCTCCTCCCTCTCTCTAGCTAAAGCCATGTTGCCTCCTCCCTCTCTCTAGCTAAAGCCATGTTCCCCCTCCCTCTCTCTAGCTGAAGCCATGTTGCCCCCTCCCTCTCTCTAGCTGAAGCCATGTTGCCCCCTCCCTCTCTCTAGCTGAAGCCATGTTGCCTCCTCCCTCTCTCTAGCTGAAGCCATGTTCCCCCTCCCTCTCTCTAGCTGAAGCCATGTTGCCTCCTCCCTCTCTCTAGCTGAAGCCATGTTGCCCCCTCCCTCTCTCTAGCTGAAGCCATGTTGCCCCCTCCCTCTCTCTAGCTGAAGCCATGTTGCCTCCTCCCTCTCTCTAGCTGAAGCCATGTTCCCCCTCCCTCTCTCTAGCTGAAGCCATGTTGCCTCCTCCCTCTCTCTAGCTGAAGCCATGTTGCCCCCTCCCTCTCTCTAGCTGAAGCCATGTTGCCTCCTCCCTCTCTCTAGCTGAAGCCATGTTCCCCCTCCCTCTCTCTAGCTGAAGCCATGTTCCCTCCTCCCTCTCTCTAGCTGAAGCCATGTTGCCTCCTCCCTCTCTCTAGCTGAAGCCATGTTGCCCCCTCCCTCTCTCTAGCTAAAGCCACGTTCCCCCTCCCTCTCTCTAGCTGAAGCCATGTTGCCCCCTCCCTCTCTCTAGCTGAAGCCATGTTCCCCCTCCCTCTCTCTAGCTGAAGCCATGTTGCCCCCTCCCTCTCTCTAGCTGAAGCCATGTTGCCCTCTCCCTCTCTCTAGCTGAAGCCATGTTGCCCTCTCCCTCTCTCTAGCTGAAGCCATGTTGCCCCCTCCCTCTCTCTAGCTGAAGCCATGTTCCCCCTCCCTCTCTTTAGCTAAAGCCATGTTGCCCCCTCCCTCTCTCTAGCTGAAGCCATGTTCCCCCTCCCTCTCTTTAGCTAAAGCCATGTTGCCCCCTCCCTCTCTCTAGCTAAAGCCACGTTCCCCCTCCCTCTCTCTAGCTGAAGCCATGTTGCCCCCTCCCTCTCTCTAGTTGAAGCCATGTTCCCCCCCTCTCTCTAGCTGAAGCCATGTTGCCCCCTCCCTCTCTCTAGCTGAAGCGATGTTGCCCCCTCCCTCTCTCTAGCTGAAGCCATGTTGCCCTCTCCCTCTCTCTAGCTAAAGCCATGTTGCCCTCTCCCTCTCTCTAGCTGAAGCCATGTTGCCCCCTCCCTCTCTCTAGCTGAAGCCATGTTGCCCCCTCCCTCTCTCTAGCTGAAGCCATGTTGCCCCCTCCCTCTCTCTAGCTGAAGCCATGTTGCCCCCGCCTCTCTCTAGCTGAAGCCATGTTGCCCTCTCCCTCTCTCTAGCTGAAGCCATGTTGCCCCCTCCCTCTCTCTAGCTGAAGCCATGTTGCCCCCGCCTCTCTCTAGCTGAAGCCATGTTGCCCTCTCCCTCTCTCTAGTTAAAGCCATGTTGCCCTCTCCCTCTCTCTAGCTGAAGCCATGTTCCCCCTCCCTCTCTAGCTGAAGCCATGTTGCCTCCTCCCTCTCTCTAGCTGAAGCCATGTTGCCTCCTCCCTCTCTCTAGCTGAAGCCATGTTCCCCCTCCCCCTCTCTAGCTGAAGCCATGTTGCCCCCTCCCTCTCTCTAGCTGAAGCCATGTTCCCCCTCCCTCTCTCTAGCTAAAGCCATGTTGCCTCCTCCCTCTCTCTAGCTGAAGCCATGTTCCCCCTCCCTCTCTCTAGCTGAAGCCATGTTAACTCCTCCCTCTCTCTAGCTAAAGCCATGTTCCCCCTCCCTCTCTCTAGCTGAAGCCATGTTAACTCGTCCCTCTCTCTAGCTAAAGCCATGTTGCCCCCTCCCTCTCTCTAGCTGAAGCCATGTTAACTCCTCCCTCTCTCTAGCTAAAGCCATGTTGCCCCCTCCCTCTCTCTAGCTGAAGCCATGTTGCCCTCTCCCTCTCTCTAGCTGAAGCCATCTGCCCCCTCCCTCTCTCTAGCTAAAGCCATGTTCCCCCTCCCTCTCTCTAGCTGAAGTCATGTTGCCCCCTCCCTCTCTCTAGCTGAAGCCATGTTCCCCCTCCCTCTCTCTAGCTGAAGCCATGTAGCCCCCTCCCTCTCTCTAGCTGAAGCCATGTAGCCCCCTCCCTCTCTCTAGCTGAAGCCATGTTCCCCCTCTCTCTCTCTAGCTGAAGCCATGTTGCCCTCTCCCTCTCTCTAGCTGAAGCCATCTGCCCCCTCCCTCTCTCTAGCTAAAGCCATGTTCCCCCTCCCTCTCTCTAGCTGAAGCCATGTTGCCCCCTCCCTCTCTCTAGCTGAAGCCATGTTCCCCCTCCCTCTCTCTAGCTGAAGCCATGTAGCCCCCTCCCTCTCTCTAGCTGAAGCCATGTTCCCCCTCTCTCTCTCTAGCTGAAGCCATGTTGCCTCCTCCCTCTCTCTAGCTGAAGCCATGTTGCCCCCTCTCTCTCTCTTGCTGAAGCCATGTTGCCCCCTCCCTCTCTCTAGCTGAAGCCATGTTGCCTCCTCCCTCTCTCTAGCTAAAGCCATGTTGCCCCCTCCCTCTCTCTAGCTAAAGCCATGTTGCCCCCTCCCTCTCTCTAGCTGAAGCCATGTTCCCCCTCCCTCTCTCCAGCTGAAGCCATGTTGCCCTCTCACTCTCTCTAGCTAAAGCCATGTTGCCTCCTCCCTCTCTCTAGCTAAAGCCATGTTGCCCCCTCCCTCTCTCTAGCTAAAGCCATGTTGCCTCCTCCCTCTCTCTAGCTGAAGCCATGTTCCCCCTCCCTCTCTCTAGCTGAAGCCATGTTGCCTCCTCCCTCTCTCTAGCTGAAGCCATGTTGCCTCCTCCCTCTCTCTAGCTGAAGCCATGTTGCCTCCTCCTTCTCTCTAGCTAAAGCCATGTTGCCCCCTCCCTCTCTCTAGCTAAAGCCATGTTGCCTCCTCCCTCTCTCTAGCTGAAGCCATGTTGCCTCCTCCCTCTCTCTAGCTGAAGCCATGTTCCCCCTCCCTCTCTCTAGCTGAAGCCATGTTGCCCCCTCCCTCTCTAGCTGAAACCATGTTCCCCCTCCCTCTCTCTAGCTGAAGCCATGTTGCCTCCTCCCTCTCTCTAGCTAAAGCCATGTTCCCGCTCCCTCTCTCTAGCTGAAGCCATGTTGCCCCCTCCCTCTCTCTAGCTGAAACCATGTTCCCCCTCCCTCTCTCTAGCTGAAGCCATGTTGCCTCCTCCCTCTTTCTAGCTAAAGCCATGTTGCCTCCTCCCTCTCTCTAGCTGGCCATGTTGCCTCCTCCCTCTCTCTAGCTAAAGCCATGTTGCCCCCTCCCTCTCTCTAGCTGAAGCCATGTTCCCCCTCCCTCTCTCTAGCTGAAGCCATGTTCCCCCTCCCTCTCTCTAGCTGAAGCCATGTTGCCTCCTCCCTCTCTCTAGCTGAAGCCATGTTGCCTCCTCCCTCTCTCTAGCTGAAGCCATGTTGCCTCCTCCCTCTCTCTAGCTGAAGCCATGTTGCCCCCTCCCTCTCTCTAGCTGAAGCCATGTTGCCTCCTCCCTCTCTCTAGCTGAAGCCATGTTGCCTCCTCCCTCTCTCTAGCTAAAGCCATGTTCCCGCTCCCTCTCTCTAGCTGAAGCCATGTTGCCTCCTCCCTCTCTCTAGCTAAAGCCATGTTCCCGCTCCCTCTCTCTAGCTGAAGCCATGTTGCCCCCTCCCTCTCTCTAGCTGAAACCATGTTCCCCCTCCCTCTCTCTAGCTGAAGCCATGTTGCCTCCTCCCTCTTTCTAGCTAAAGCCATGTTGCCTCCTCCCTCTCTCTAGCTGGCCATGTTGCCTCCTCCCTCTCTCTAGCTAAAGCCATGTTGCCCCCTCCCTCTCTCTAGCTGAAGCCATGTTCCCCCTCCCTCTCTCTAGCTGAAGCCATGTTCCCCCTCCCTCTCTCTAGCTGAAGCCATGTTGCCCCCTCCCTCTCTCTAGCTGAAGCCATGTTGCCTCCTCCCTCTCTCTAGCTGAAGCCATGTTGCCTCCTCCCTCTCTCTAGCTGAAGCCATGTTGCCCCCTCCCTCTCTCTAGCTGAAGCCATGTTGCCTCCTCCCTCTCTCTAGCTGAAGCCATGTTCCCCCTCCCTCTCTCTAGCTGAAGCCATGTTGCCTCCTCCCTCTCTCTAGCTGAAGCCATGTTGCCCCCTCCCTCTCTAGCTGAAGCCATGTTGCCCCCTCCCTCTCTCTAGCTGAAGCCATGTTGCCCCCTCCCTCTCTCTAGCTGAAGCCATGTTCCCCCTCCCTCTCTCTAGCTGAAGCCATTTTCCCCTCCCTCTCTCTAGCTAAAGCCATGTTGCCCCCTCCCTCTCTCTAGCTGAAGCCATGTTGCCTCCTCCCTCTCTCTAGCTGAAGCCATGTTGCCCCCTCCCTCTCTCTAGCTAAAGCCACGTTCCCCCTCCCTCTCTCTAGCTGAAGCCATGTTGCCCCCTCCCTCTCTCTAGCTGAAGCCATGTTGCCCTCTCCCTCTCTCTGGCTGAAGCCATGTTGCCCTCTCTCTAGCTGAAGCCATGTTGCCCCCTCCCTCTCTCTAGCTGAAGACATGTTCCCCCTCCCTCTCTTTAGCTAAAGCCATGTTGCCCCCTCCCTCTCTCTAGCTGAAGCCATGTTCCCCCTCCCTCTCTTTAGCTAAAGCCATGTTGCCCCCTCCCTCTCTCTAGCTAAAGCCACGTTCCCCCTCCCTCTCTCTAGCTGAAGCCATGTTGCCCCCTCCCTCTCTCTAGTTGAAGCCATGTTCCCCCCCTCTCTCTAGCTGAAGCCATGTTGCCCCCTCCCTCTCTCTAGCTGAAGCCATGTTGCCCCCTCCCTCTCTCTAGCTGAAGCCATGTTGCCCTCTCCCTCTCTCTAGCTGAAGCCATGTTGCCCCCGCCTCTTTCTAGCTGAAGCCATGTTGCCCTCTCCCTCTCTCTAGCTAAAGCCATGTTGCCCTCTCCCTCTCTCTAGCTGAAGCCATGTTGCCCCCTCCCTCTCTCTAGCTAAAGCCATGTTCCCCCTCCCTCTCTTTAGCTAAAGCCATGTTGCCCCCTCCCTCTCTCTAGCTGAAGCCATGTTCCCCCTCCCTCTCTCTAGCTGAAGCCATGTTCCCCCTCCCTCTCTCTAGCTGAAGCCATGTTGCCTCCTCCCTCTCTCTAGCTGAAGCCATGTTCCCCCTCCCTCTCTCTAGCTGAAGCCATGTTGCCTCCTCCCTCTCTCTAGCTGAAGCCATGTTGCCCCCTCCCTCTCTCTAGCTGAAGCCATGTTGCCCTCTCCCTCTCTCTAGCTGAAGCCATGTTGCCCCCTCCCTCTCTCTAGCTGAAACCATGTTGCCCTCTCCCTCTCTCTAGCTGAAGCCATGTTCCCCCTCCCTCTCTCTAGCTGAAGCCATGTTCCCCCTCCCTCTCTCTAGCTGAAGACATGTTGCCTCCTCCCTCTCTCTAGCTGAAGCCATGTTGCCTCCTCCCTCTCTCTAGCTGAAGCCATGTTCCCCCTCCCCCTCTCTAGCTGAAGCCATGTTGCCCCCTCCCTCTCTCTAGCTGAAGCCATGTTCCCCCTCCCTCTCTCTAGCTAAAGCCATGTTGCCTCCTCCCTCTCTCTAGCTGAAGCCATGTTCCCCCTCCCTCTCTCTAGCTGAAGCCATGTTAACTCCTCCCTCTCTCTAGCTAAAGCCATGTTCCCCCTCCCTCTCTCTAGCTGAAGCCATGTTAACTCCTCCCTCTCTCTAGCTAAAGCCATGTTGCCCCCTCCCTCTCTCTAGCTGAAGCCATGTTAACTCCTCCCTCTCTCTAGCTAAAGCCATGTTGCCCCCTCCCTCTCTCTAGCTGAAGCCATGTTGCCCTCTCCCTCTCTCTAGCTGAAGCCATGTTAACTCCTCCCTCTCTCTAGCTAAAGCCATGTTCCCCCTCCCTCTCTCTAGCTGAAGCCATGTTGCCTCCTCCCTCTCTCTAGCTGAAGCCATGTTCCCCCTCCCTCTCTCTAGCTAAAGCCATGTTGCCTCCTCCCTCTCTCTAGCTGAAGCCATGTTCCCCTTCCCTCTCTCTAGCTGAAGCCATGTTAACTCCTCCCTCTCTCTAGCTAAAGCCATGTTCCCCCTCCCTCTCTCTAGCTGAAGCCATGTTAACTCCTCCCTCTCTCTAGCTAAAGCCATGTTGCCCCCTCCCTCTCTCTAGCTGAAGCCATGTTGCCCTCTCCCTCTCTCTAGCTGAAGCCATGTTAACTCCTCCCTCTCTCTAGCTAAAGCCATGTTCCCCCTCCCTCTCTCTAGCTGAAGCCATGTTGCCCCCTCCCTCTCTCTAGCTGAAGCCATGTTCCCCCTCCCTCTCTCTAGCTGAAGCCATGTAGCCCCCTCCCTCTCTCTAGCTGAAGCCATGTTCCCCCTCTCTCTCTGTAGCTGAAGCCATGTTGCCTCCTCCCTCTCTCTAGCTGAAGCCATGTTGCCCTCTCCCTCTCTCTAGCTGAAGCCATCTGCCCCCTCCCTCTCTCTAGCTAAAGCCATGTTCCCCCTCCCTCTCTCTAGCTAAAGCCATGTTGCCCCCTCCCTCTCTCTAGCTGAAGCCATGTTCCCCCTCCCTCTCTCTAGCTAAAGCCATGTTGCCCCCTCCCTCTCTCTAGCTGAAGCCATGTTGCCCTCTCCCTCTCTCTAGCTGAAGCCATGTTGCCTCCTCCCTCTCTCTAGCTAAAGCCATGTTGCCCCCTCCCTCTCTCTAGCTAAAGCCATGTTGCCCCCTCCCTCTCTCTAGCTGAAGCCATGTTCCCCCTCCCTCTCTCTAGCTGAAGCCATGTTGCCCTCTCACTCTCTCTAGCTAAAGCCACGTTGCCTCCTCCCTCTCTCTAGCTAAAGCCATGTTGCCCCCTCCCTCTCTCTAGCTAAAGCCATGTTGCCTCCTCCCTCTCTCTAGCTAAAGCCATGTTGCCCCCTCCCTCTCTCTAGCTGAAGCCATGTTGCCTCCTCCCTCTCTCTAGCTGAAGCCATGTTGCCTCCTCCCTCTCTCTAGCTAAAGCCATGTTGCCCCCTCCCTCTCTCTAGCTAAAGCCATATTGCCTCCACCCTCTCTCTAGCTGAAGCCATGTTGCCTCCTCCCTCTCTCTAGCTGAAGCCATGTCCCCCCTCCCTCTCTCTAGCTGAAGCCATGTTGCCCCCTCCCTCTCTCTAGCTGAAACCATGTTCCCCCTCCCTCTCTCTAGCTGAAGCCATGTTGCCTCCTCCCTCTCTCTAGCTAAAGCCATGTTCCCCCTCCCTCTCTCTAGCTGAAGCCATGTTGCCCCGTCCCTCTCTCTAGCTGAAACCATGTTCCCCCTCCCTCTCTCTAGCTGAAGCCATGTTGCCTCCTCCCTCTCTCTCGCTGAAGCCATGTTGCCTCCTCCCTCTTTCTAGCTAAAGCCATGTTGCCTCCTCCCTCTCTCTAGCTGGCCATGTTGCCTCCTCCCTCTCTCTAGCTAAAGCCATGTTGCCCCCTCCCTCTCTCTAGCTGAAGCCATGTTGCCTCCTCCCTCTCTTTAGCTGAAGCCATGTTCCCCCTCCCTCTCTCTAGCTGAAGCCATGTTGCCTCCTCCCTCTCTCTAGCTGAAGCCATGTTGCCCCCTCCCTCTCTCTAGCTGAAGCCATGTTCCCCCTCCCTCTCTCTAGCTGAAGCCAGGTTCCCCCTCCCTCTCTCTAGCTGAAGCCATGTTGTCTCCTCCCTCTCTCTAGCTAAAGCCATGTTGCCCCCTCCCTCTCTCTAGCTGAAGCCATGTTGCCCCCTCCCTCTCTCTAGCTGAAGCCATGTTGTCTCCTCCCTCTCTCTAGCTGAAGCCATGTTCCCCCTCCCTCTCTCTAGCTGAAGCCATGTTGCCTCCTCCCTCTCTCTAGCTGAAGCCATGTTGCCCCTCCCTCTCTCTAGCTGAAGCCATGTTGCCCCCTCCCTCTCTCTAGCTGAAGCCATGTTCCCCCTCCCTCTCTCTAGCTGAAGCCATGTTGCCCCTCCCTCTCTCTAGCTAAAGCCATGTTGCCCCCTCCCTCTCTCTAGCTGAAGCCATGTTGCCTCCTCCCTCTCTCTAGCTGAAGCCATGTTGCCCCTCCCTCTCTCTAGCTGAAGCCATGTTGCCCCCTCCCTCTCTCTAGCTGAAGCCATGTTGCCCGCTCCCTCTCTCTAGCTAAAGCCATGTTGCCTCCTCCCTCTCTCTAGCTGAAGCCATGTTCCCCCTCCCTCTCTCTAGCAAAAGCCATGTTGCCCCCTCCCTCTCTCTAGCTGAAGCCATGTTGCCCCCTCCCTCTCTCTAGCTGAAGCCATGTTCCCCCTCCCTCTCTCTAGCTGAAGCCATGTTGCCTCCTCCCTCTCTCTAGCTGAAGCCATGTTCCCCCTCCCTCTCTCTAGCTGAAGCCATGTTGCCCCCTCCCTCTCTCTAGCTGAAGCCATGTTGCCCCCTCCCTCTCTCTAGCTGAAGCCATGTTGCCCCCTCCCTCTCTCTAGCTGAAGCCATGTTGCCCCCTCCCTCTCTCTAGCTGAAGCCATGTTGCCCTCTCTCTCTAGCTAAAGCCATGTTGCCCCCTCCCTCTCTCTAGCTGAAGCCATGTTCCCCCTCCCTCTCTCTAGCTGAAGCCATGTTCCCCCTCCCTCTCTCTAGCTGAAGCCATGTTGCCTCCTCCCTCTCTCTAGCTGAAGCCATGTTCCCCCTCCCTCTCTCTAGCTGAAGCCATGTTGCCTCCTCCCTCTCTCTAGCTGAAGCCATGTTGCCCCCTCCCTCTCTCTAGCTGAAGCCATGTTGCCCTCTCCCTCTCTCTAGCTGAAGCCATGTTGCCCCCTCCCTCTCTCTAGCTGAAACCATGTTGCCCTCTCCCTCTCTCTAGCTGAAGCCATGTTCCCCCTCCCTCTCTCTAGCTGAAGCCATGTTCCCCCTCCCTCTCTCTAGCTGAAGACATGTTGCCTCCTCCCTCTCTCTAGCTGAAGCCATGTTGCCTCCTCCCTCTCTCTAGCTGAAGCCATGTTCCCCCTCCCCCTCTCTAGCTGAAGCCATGTTGCCCCCTCCCTCTCTCTAGCTGAAGCCATGTTCCCCCTCCCTCTCTCTAGCTAAAGCCATGTTGCCTCCTCCCTCTCTCTAGCTGAAGCCATGTTCCCCCTCCCTCTCTCTAGCTGAAGCCATGTTAACTCCTCCCTCTCTCTAGCTAAAGCCATGTTCCCCCTCCCTCTCTCTAGCTGAAGCCATGTTAACTCCTCCCTCTCTCTAGCTAAAGCCATGTTGCCCCCTCCCTCTCTCTAGCTGAAGCCATGTTAACTCCTCCCTCTCTCTAGCTAAAGCCATGTTGCCCCCTCCCTCTCTCTAGCTGAAGCCATGTTGCCCTCTCCCTCTCTCTAGCTGAAGCCATGTTAACTCCTCCCTCTCTCTAGCTAAAGCCATGTTCCCCCTCCCTCTCTCTAGCTGAAGCCATGTTGCCTCCTCCCTCTCTCTAGCTGAAGCCATGTTGCCCCCTCCCTCTCTCTAGCTGAAGCCATGTTGCCCCCTCCCTCTCTCTAGCTGAAGCCATGTTGCCCCCTCCCTCTCTCTAGCTGAAGCCATGTTGCCCTCTCCCTCTCTCTAGCTGAAGCCATGTTGCCCCCGCCTCTTTCTAGCTGAAGCCATGTTGCCCTCTCCCTCTCTCTAGCTAAAGCCATGTTGCCCTCTCCCTCTCTCTAGCTGAAGCCATGTTGCCCCCTCCCTCTCTCTAGCTAAAGCCATGTTCCCCCTCCCTCTCTTTAGCTAAAGCCATGTTGCCCCCTCCCTCTCTCTAGCTGAAGCCATGTTCCCCCTCCCTCTCTCTAGCTGAAGCCATGTTCCCCCTCCCTCTCTCTAGCTGAAGCCATGTTGCCTCCTCCCTCTCTCTAGCTGAAGCCATGTTCCCCCTCCCTCTCTCTAGCTGAAGCCATGTTGCCTCCTCCCTCTCTCTAGCTGAAGCCATGTTGCCCCCTCCCTCTCTCTAGCTGAAGCCATGTTGCCCTCTCCCTCTCTCTAGCTGAAGCCATATTGCCCCCTCCCTCTCTCTAGCTGAAACCATGTTGCCCTCTCCCTCTCTCTAGCTGAAGCCATGTTCCCCCTCCCTCTCTCTAGCTGAAGCCATGTTCCCCCTCCCTCTCTCTAGCTGAAGACATGTTGCCTCCTCCCTCTCTCTAGCTGAAGCCATGTTGCCTCCTCCCTCTCTCTAGCTGAAGCCATGTTCCCCCTCCCCCTCTCTAGCTGAAGCCATGTTGCCCCCTCCCTCTCTCTAGCTGAAGCCATGTTCCCCCTCCCTCTCTCTAGCTAAAGCCATGTTGCCTCCTCCCTCTCTCTAGCTGAAGCCATGTTCCCCCTCCCTCTCTCTAGCTGAAGCCATGTTAACTCCTCCCTCTCTCTAGCTAAAGCCATGTTCCCCCTCCCTCTCTCTAGCTGAAGCCATGTTAACTCCTCCCTCTCTCTAGCTAAAGCCATGTTGCCCCCTCCCTCTCTCTAGCTGAAGCCATGTTAACTCCTCCCTCTCTCTAGCTAAAGCCATGTTGCCCCCTCCCTCTCTCTAGCTGAAGCCATGTTGCCCTCTCCCTCTCTCTAGCTGAAGCCATGTTAACTCCTCCCTCTCTCTAGCTAAAGCCATGTTCCCCCTCCCTCTCTCTAGCTGAAGCCATGTTGCCTCCTCCCTCTCTCTAGCTGAAGCCATGTTCCCCCTCCCTCTCTCTAGCTAAAGCCATGTTGCCTCCTCCCTCTCTCTAGCTGAAGCCATGTTCCCCTTCCCTCTCTCTAGCTGAAGCCATGTTAACTCCTCCCTCTCTCTAGCTAAAGCCATGTTCCCCCTCCCTCTCTCTAGCTGAAGCCATGTTAACTCCTCCCTCTCTCTAGCTAAAGCCATGTTGCCCCCTCCCTCTCTCTAGCTGAAGCCATGTTGCCCTCTCCCTCTCTCTAGCTGAAGCCATGTTAACTCCTCCCTCTCTCTAGCTAAAGCCATGTTCCCCCTCCCTCTCTCTAGCTGAAGCCATGTTGCCCCCTCCCTCTCTCTAGCTGAAGCCATGTTCCCCCTCCCTCTCTCTAGCTGAAGCCATGTAGCCCCCTCCCTCTCTCTAGCTGAAGCCATGTTCCCCCTCTCTCTCTGTAGCTGAAGCCATGTTGCCTCCTCCCTCTCTCTAGCTGAAGCCATGTTGCCCTCTCCCTCTCTCTAGCTGAAGCCATCTGCCCCCTCCCTCTCTCTAGCTAAAGCCATGTTCCCCCTCCCTCTCTCTAGCTAAAGCCATGTTGCCCCCTCCCTCTCTCTAGCTGAAGCCATGTTCCCCCTCCCTCTCTCTAGCTAAAGCCATGTTGCCCCCTCCCTCTCTCTAGCTGAAGCCATGTTGCCCTCTCCCTCTCTCTAGCTGAAGCCATGTTGCCTCCTCCCTCTCTCTAGCTAAAGCCATGTTGCCCCCTCCCTCTCTCTAGCTAAAGCCATGTTGCCCCCTCCCTCTCTCTAGCTGAAGCCATGTTCCCCCTCCCTCTCTCTAGCTGAAGCCATGTTGCCCTCTCACTCTCTCTAGCTAAAGCCACGTTGCCTCCTCCCTCTCTCTAGCTAAAGCCATGTTGCCCCCTCCCTCTCTCTAGCTAAAGCCATGTTGCCTCCTCCCTCTCTCTAGCTAAAGCCATGTTGCCCCCTCCCTCTCTCTAGCTGAAGCCATGTTGCCTCCTCCCTCTCTCTAGCTGAAGCCATGTTGCCTCCTCCCTCTCTCTAGCTAAAGCCATGTTGCCCCCTCCCTCTCTCTAGCTAAAGCCATATTGCCTCCACCCTCTCTCTAGCTGAAGCCATGTTGCCTCCTCCCTCTCTCTAGCTGAAGCCATGTCCCCCCTCCCTCTCTCTAGCTGAAGCCATGTTGCCCCCTCCCTCTCTCTAGCTGAAACCATGTTCCCCCTCCCTCTCTCTAGCTGAAGCCATGTTGCCTCCTCCCTCTCTCTAGCTAAAGCCATGTTCCCCCTCCCTCTCTCTAGCTGAAGCCATGTTGCCCCGTCCCTCTCTCTAGCTGAAACCATGTTCCCCCTCCCTCTCTCTAGCTGAAGCCATGTTGCCTCCTCCCTCTCTCTCGCTGAAGCCATGTTGCCTCCTCCCTCTTTCTAGCTAAAGCCATGTTGCCTCCTCCCTCTCTCTAGCTGGCCATGTTGCCTCCTCCCTCTCTCTAGCTAAAGCCATGTTGCCCCCTCCCTCTCTCTAGCTGAAGCCATGTTGCCTCCTCCCTCTCTTTAGCTGAAGCCATGTTCCCCCTCCCTCTCTCTAGCTGAAGCCATGTTGCCTCCTCCCTCTCTCTAGCTGAAGCCATGTTGCCCCCTCCCTCTCTCTAGCTGAAGCCATGTTCCCCCTCCCTCTCTCTAGCTGAAGCCAGGTTCCCCCTCCCTCTCTCTAGCTGAAGCCATGTTGTCTCCTCCCTCTCTCTAGCTAAAGCCATGTTGCCCCCTCCCTCTCTCTAGCTGAAGCCATGTTGCCCCCTCCCTCTCTCTAGCTGAAGCCATGTTGTCTCCTCCCTCTCTCTAGCTGAAGCCATGTTCCCCCTCCCTCTCTCTAGCTGAAGCCATGTTGCCTCCTCCCTCTCTCTAGCTGAAGCCATGTTGCCCCTCCCTCTCTCTAGCTGAAGCCATGTTGCCCCCTCCCTCTCTCTAGCTGAAGCCATGTTCCCCCTCCCTCTCTCTAGCTGAAGCCATGTTGCCCCTCCCTCTCTCTAGCTAAAGCCATGTTGCCCCCTCCCTCTCTCTAGCTGAAGCCATGTTGCCTCCTCCCTCTCTCTAGCTGAAGCCATGTTGCCCCTCCCTCTCTCTAGCTGAAGCCATGTTGCCCCCTCCCTCTCTCTAGCTGAAGCCATGTTGCCCGCTCCCTCTCTCTAGCTAAAGCCATGTTGCCTCCTCCCTCTCTCTAGCTGAAGCCATGTTCCCCCTCCCTCTCTCTAGCAAAAGCCATGTTGCCCCCTCCCTCTCTCTAGCTGAAGCCATGTTGCCCCCTCCCTCTCTCTAGCTGAAGCCATGTTCCCCCTCCCTCTCTCTAGCTGAAGCCATGTTGCCTCCTCCCTCTCTCTAGCTGAAGCCATGTTCCCCCTCCCTCTCTCTAGCTGAAGCCATGTTGCCCCCTCCCTCTCTCTAGCTGAAGCCATGTTGCCCCCTCCCTCTCTCTAGCTGAAGCCATGTTGCCCCCTCCCTCTCTCTAGCTGAAGCCATGTTGCCCCCTCCCTCTCTCTAGCTGAAGCCATGTTGCCCTCTCTCTCTAGCTAAAGCCATGTTGCCCCCTCCCTCTCTCTAGCTGAAGCCATGTTCCCCCTCCCTCTCTCTAGCTGAAGCCATGTTCCCCCTCCCTCTCTCTAGCTGAAGCCATGTTGCCTCCTCCCTCTCTCTAGCTGAAGCCATGTTCCCCCTCCCTCTCTCTAGCTGAAGCCATGTTGCCTCCTCCCTCTCTCTAGCTGAAGCCATGTTGCCCCCTCCCTCTCTCTAGCTGAAGCCATGTTGCCCTCTCCCTCTCTCTAGCTGAAGCCATGTTGCCCCCTCCCTCTCTCTAGCTGAAACCATGTTGCCCTCTCCCTCTCTCTAGCTGAAGCCATGTTCCCCCTCCCTCTCTCTAGCTGAAGCCATGTTCCCCCTCCCTCTCTCTAGCTGAAGACATGTTGCCTCCTCCCTCTCTCTAGCTGAAGCCATGTTGCCTCCTCCCTCTCTCTAGCTGAAGCCATGTTCCCCCTCCCCCTCTCTAGCTGAAGCCATGTTGCCCCCTCCCTCTCTCTAGCTGAAGCCATGTTCCCCCTCCCTCTCTCTAGCTAAAGCCATGTTGCCTCCTCCCTCTCTCTAGCTGAAGCCATGTTCCCCCTCCCTCTCTCTAGCTGAAGCCATGTTAACTCCTCCCTCTCTCTAGCTAAAGCCATGTTCCCCCTCCCTCTCTCTAGCTGAAGCCATGTTAACTCCTCCCTCTCTCTAGCTAAAGCCATGTTGCCCCCTCCCTCTCTCTAGCTGAAGCCATGTTAACTCCTCCCTCTCTCTAGCTAAAGCCATGTTGCCCCCTCCCTCTCTCTAGCTGAAGCCATGTTGCCCTCTCCCTCTCTCTAGCTGAAGCCATGTTAACTCCTCCCTCTCTCTAGCTAAAGCCATGTTCCCCCTCCCTCTCTCTAGCTGAAGCCATGTTGCCTCCTCCCTCTCTCTAGCTGAAGCCATGTTCCCCCTCCCTCTCTCTAGCTAAAGCCATGTTGCCTCCTCCCTCTCTCTAGCTGAAGCCATGTTCCCCTTCCCTCTCTCTAGCTGAAGCCATGTTAACTCCTCCCTCTCTCTAGCTAAAGCCATGTTCCCCCTCCCTCTCTCTAGCTGAAGCCATGTTAACTCCTCCCTCTCTCTAGCTAAAGCCATGTTGCCCCCTCCCTCTCTCTAGCTGAAGCCATGTTGCCCTCTCCCTCTCTCTAGCTGAAGCCATGTTAACTCCTCCCTCTCTCTAGCTAAAGCCATGTTCCCCCTCCCTCTCTCTAGCTGAAGCCATGTTGCCCCCTCCCTCTCTCTAGCTGAAGCCATGTTCCCCCTCCCTCTCTCTAGCTGAAGCCATGTAGCCCCCTCCCTCTCTCTAGCTGAAGCCATGTTCCCCCTCTCTCTCTGTAGCTGAAGCCATGTTGCCTCCTCCCTCTCTCTAGCTGAAGCCATGTTGCCCTCTCCCTCTCTCTAGCTGAAGCCATCTGCCCCCTCCCTCTCTCTAGCTAAAGCCATGTTCCCCCTCCCTCTCTCTAGCTAAAGCCATGTTGCCCCCTCCCTCTCTCTAGCTGAAGCCATGTTCCCCCTCCCTCTCTCTAGCTAAAGCCATGTTGCCCCCTCCCTCTCTCTAGCTGAAGCCATGTTGCCCTCTCCCTCTCTCTAGCTGAAGCCATGTTGCCTCCTCCCTCTCTCTAGCTAAAGCCATGTTGCCCCCTCCCTCTCTCTAGCTAAAGCCATGTTGCCCCCTCCCTCTCTCTAGCTGAAGCCATGTTCCCCCTCCCTCTCTCTAGCTGAAGCCATGTTGCCCTCTCACTCTCTCTAGCTAAAGCCACGTTGCCTCCTCCCTCTCTCTAGCTAAAGCCATGTTGCCCCCTCCCTCTCTCTAGCTAAAGCCATGTTGCCTCCTCCCTCTCTCTAGCTAAAGCCATGTTGCCCCCTCCCTCTCTCTAGCTGAAGCCATGTTGCCTCCTCCCTCTCTCTAGCTGAAGCCATGTTGCCTCCTCCCTCTCTCTAGCTAAAGCCATGTTGCCCCCTCCCTCTCTCTAGCTAAAGCCATATTGCCTCCACCCTCTCTCTAGCTGAAGCCATGTTGCCTCCTCCCTCTCTCTAGCTGAAGCCATGTCCCCCCTCCCTCTCTCTAGCTGAAGCCATGTTGCCCCCTCCCTCTCTCTAGCTGAAACCATGTTCCCCCTCCCTCTCTCTAGCTGAAGCCATGTTGCCTCCTCCCTCTCTCTAGCTAAAGCCATGTTCCCCCTCCCTCTCTCTAGCTGAAGCCATGTTGCCCCGTCCCTCTCTCTAGCTGAAACCATGTTCCCCCTCCCTCTCTCTAGCTGAAGCCATGTTGCCTCCTCCCTCTCTCTCGCTGAAGCCATGTTGCCTCCTCCCTCTTTCTAGCTAAAGCCATGTTGCCTCCTCCCTCTCTCTAGCTGGCCATGTTGCCTCCTCCCTCTCTCTAGCTAAAGCCATGTTGCCCCCTCCCTCTCTCTAGCTGAAGCCATGTTGCCTCCTCCCTCTCTTTAGCTGAAGCCATGTTCCCCCTCCCTCTCTCTAGCTGAAGCCATGTTGCCTCCTCCCTCTCTCTAGCTGAAGCCATGTTGCCCCCTCCCTCTCTCTAGCTGAAGCCATGTTCCCCCTCCCTCTCTCTAGCTGAAGCCAGGTTCCCCCTCCCTCTCTCTAGCTGAAGCCATGTTGTCTCCTCCCTCTCTCTAGCTAAAGCCATGTTGCCCCCTCCCTCTCTCTAGCTGAAGCCATGTTGCCCCCTCCCTCTCTCTAGCTGAAGCCATGTTGTCTCCTCCCTCTCTCTAGCTGAAGCCATGTTCCCCCTCCCTCTCTCTAGCTGAAGCCATGTTGCCTCCTCCCTCTCTCTAGCTGAAGCCATGTTGCCCCTCCCTCTCTCTAGCTGAAGCCATGTTGCCCCCTCCCTCTCTCTAGCTGAAGCCATGTTCCCCCTCCCTCTCTCTAGCTGAAGCCATGTTGCCCCTCCCTCTCTCTAGCTAAAGCCATGTTGCCCCCTCCCTCTCTCTAGCTGAAGCCATGTTGCCTCCTCCCTCTCTCTAGCTGAAGCCATGTTGCCCCTCCCTCTCTCTAGCTGAAGCCATGTTGCCCCCTCCCTCTCTCTAGCTGAAGCCATGTTGCCCGCTCCCTCTCTCTAGCTAAAGCCATGTTGCCTCCTCCCTCTCTCTAGCTGAAGCCATGTTCCCCCTCCCTCTCTCTAGCAAAAGCCATGTTGCCCCCTCCCTCTCTCTAGCTGAAGCCATGTTGCCCCCTCCCTCTCTCTAGCTGAAGCCATGTTCCCCCTCCCTCTCTCTAGCTGAAGCCATGTTGCCTCCTCCCTCTCTCTAGCTGAAGCCATGTTCCCCCTCCCTCTCTCTAGCTGAAGCCATGTTGCCCCCTCCCTCTCTCTAGCTGAAGCCATGTTGCCCCCTCCCTCTCTCTAGCTGAAGCCATGTTGCCCCCTCCCTCTCTCTAGCTGAAGCCATGTTGCCCCCTCCCTCTCTCTAGCTGAAGCCATGTTGCCCTCTCTCTCTAGCTAAAGCCATGTTGCCCCCTCCCTCTCTCTAGCTGAAGCCATGTTGCCCCCTCCCTCTCTCTAGCTGAAGCCATGTTGCCTCCTCCCTCTCTCTAGCTGAAGCCATGTTCCCCCTCCCTCTCTCTAGCTGAAGCCATGTTGCCCCCTCCCTCTCTCTAGCTGAAGCCATGTTGCCCCCTCCCTCTCTCTAGCTGAAGCCATGTTGCCCCCTCCCTCTCTCTAGCTGAAGCCATGTTGCCCCCTCCCTCTCTCTAGCTGAAGCCATGTTGCCCCCTCCCTCTCTCTAGCTGAAGCCATGTTGCCCCCTCCCTCTCTCTAGCTGAAGCCATGTTGCCCCCTCCCTCTCTCTAGCTGAAGCCATGTTGCCCTCTCCCTCTCTCTAGCTAAAGCCATGTTGCCCCCTCCCTCTCTCTAGCTGAAGCCATGTTGCCCCCTCCCTCTCTAGCTGAAGCCATGTTGCCCCCTCCCTCTCTCTAGCTGAAGCCATGTTGCCCCCTCCCTCTCTCTAGCTGAAGCCATGTTGCCCTCTCCCTCTCTCTAGCTAAAGCCATGTTGCCCCCTCCCTCTCTCTAGCTGAAGCCATGTTGCCCCCTCCCTCTCTCTAGCTGAAGCCATGTTGCCCCCTCCCTCTCTCTAGCTGAAGCCATGTTGCCTCCTCCCTCTCTCTAGCTGAAGCCATGTTCCCCCTCCCTCTCTCTAGGTGAAGCCATGTTGCCTCCTCCCACTCTCTAGCTGAAGCCATGTTGCCCCCTCCCTCTCTCTAGCTGAAGCCATGTTGCCCCCTCCCTCTCTCTAGCTGAAGCCATGTTGCCCCCTCCCTCTCTCTAGCTGAAGCCATGTTGCCCCCTCCCTCTCTCTAGCTAAAGCCATGTTGCCCCCTCCCTCTCTCTAGCTGAAGCCATGTTGCCCCCTCCCTCTCTCTAGCTGAAGCCATGTTGCCCCCTCCCTCTCTCTAGCTGAAGCCATGTTGCCCCCTCCCTCTCTCTAGCTGAAGCCATGTTGCCCTCTCCCTCTCTCTAGCTAAAGCCATGTTGCCCCCTCCCTCTCTCTAGCTGAAGCCATGTTGCCCCCTCCCTCTCTCTAGCTGAAGCCATGTTGCCCCCTCCCTCTCTCTAGCTAAAGCCATGTTGCGCTCTCCCTCTCTCTAGCTAAAGCCATGTTGCCCCCTCCCTCTCTCTAGCTAAAGCCATGTTGCCCCCTCCCTCTCTCTAGCTGAAGCCATGTTGCCTCCTCCCTCTCTCTAGCTGAAGCCATGTTGCCCCCTCCCTCTCTCTAGCTGAAGCCATGTTCCCCCTCCCTCTCTCTAGCTGAAGCCATGTTGCCCCCTCCCTCTCTCTAGCTGAAGCCATGTTCCCCCTCCCTCTCTCTAGCTGAAGCCATGTTGCCTCCTCCCTCTCTCTAACTGAAGCCATGTTCCCCCTCCCTCTCTCTAGCTGAAGCCATGTTGCCTCCTCCCTCTCTCTAGCTGAAGCCATGTTCCCCCTCCCTCTCTCTAGCTGAAGCCATGTTGTCTCCTCCCTCTCTCTAGCTGAAGCCATGTTGCCCCCTCCCTCTCTCTAGCTGAAGCCATGTTGCCCCCTCCCTCTCTCTAGCTGAAGCCATGTTCCCCCTCCCTCTCTCTAGCTGAAGCCATGTTGCCTCCTCCCTCTCTCTAGCTGAAGCCATGTTGCCCCCTCCCTCTCTCTAGCTGAAGCCATGTTGCCCCCTCCCTCTCTCTAGCTGAAGCCATGTTCCCCCTCCCTCTCTCTAGCTGGCCATGTTGCCTCCTCCCTCTCTCTAGCTAAAGCCATGTTGCCCCCTCCCTCTCTCTAGCTGAAGCCATGTTGCCCCCTCCCTCTCTCTAGCTGAAGCCATGTTGCCTCCTCCCTCTCTCTAGCTGAAACCATGTTGCCCCCTCCCTCTCTCTAGCTGAAGCCATGTTGCCCCCTCCCTCTCTCTAGCTGAAGCCATATTCCCCCTCCCTCTCTCTAGCTGGCCATGTTGCCTCCTCCCTCTCTCTAGCTAAAGCCATGTTCCCCCTCCCTCTCTCTAGCTGAAGCCATGTTGCCCCCTCCCTCTCTCTAGCTGAAGCCATGTTGCCCCCTCCCTCTCTCTAGCTGAAGCCATGTTCCCCCTCCCTCTCTCTAGCTGAAGCCAGGTTCCCCCTCCCTCTCTCTAGCTGAAGCCATGTTGACTCCTCCCTCTCTCTAGCTAAAGCCATGTTGCCCCCTCCCTCTCTCTAGCTGAAGCCATGTTGCCCCCTCCCTCTCTCTAGCTGAAGCCATGTTGCCCCCTCCCTCTCTCTAGCTGAAGCCATGTTGTCTCCTCCCTCTCTCTAGCTGAAGCCATGTTCCCCCTCCCTCTCTTTACCTAAAGCCATGTTTCCCCCTCCCTCTCTCTAGCTGAAGCCATGTTCCCCCTCCCTCTCTCTAGCTGAAGCCATGTTGCCTCCTCCCTCTCTCTAGCTGAAGCCATGTTCCCCCTCCCTCTCTCTAGCTGAAGCCATGTTGCCCCCTCCCTCTCTCTAGCTGAAGCCATGTTCCCCCTCCCTCTCTCTAGCTGAAGCCATGTTGCCCCCTCCCTCTCTCTAGCTGAAGCCATGTTGCCTCCTCCCTCTCTCTAGCTGAAGCCATGTTGCCTCCTCCCTCTCTCTAGCTGAAGCCATGTTGCCCCCTCCCTCTCTCTAGCTGAAGCCATGTTGCCCTCTCCCTCTCTCTAGCTGAAGCCATGTTGCCTCCTCCCTCTCTCTAGCTGAAGCCATGTTGCCCCCTCCCTCTCTCTAGCTGAAGCCATGTTGCCCTCTCCCTCTCTCTAGCTGAAGCCATGTTGCCCCTCCCTCTCTCTAGCTGAAGCCATGTTGCCTCCTCCCTCTCTCTAGCTAAAGCCATGTTGCCTCCTCCCTCTCTCTAGCTAAAGCCATGTTCCCCCTCCCTCTCTCTAGCTGAAGCCATGTTGCCCCCTCCCTCTCTCTAGCTGAAGCCATGTTGCCTCCTCCCTCTCTCTAGCTGAAGCCATGTTGCCTCCTCCCTCTCTCTAGCTGAAGCCATGTTGCCTCCTCCCTCTCTCTAGCTGAAGCCATGTTGCCTCCTCCCTCTCTCTAGCTGAAGCCATGTTGCCCTCTCCCTCTCTCTAGCTAAAGCCATGTTGCCTCCTCCCTCTCTCTAGCTGAAGCCGTTCCCCCTCCCTCTCTCTAGCTGAAGCCATGTTGCCCCCTCCCTCTCTCTAGCTGAAGCCATGTTGCCCCCTCCCTCTCTCTAGCTGAAGCCATGTTCCCCCTCCCTCTCTCTAGCTGATGCCATGTTCCCCCTCCCTCTCTCTAGCTGAAGCCATGTTGCCCCCTCCCTCTCTCTAGCTGAAGCCATGTTGCCCCCTCCCTCTCTCTAGCTGAAGCCATGTTGCCCCCTCCCTCTCTCTAGCTGAAGCCATGTTGCCCCCTCCCTCTCTCTAGCTGAAGCCATGTTGCCCCCTCCCTCTCTCTAGCTGAAGCCATGTTGCCTCCTGCCTCTCTCTAGCTGAAGCCATGTTGCCTCCTCCCTCTCTCTATCTAAAGCCATGTTGCCCCCTCCCTCTCTCTAGCTAAAGCCATGTTGCCCCCTCCCTCTCTCTAGCTGAAGCCATGTTGCCCCCTCCCTCTCTCTAGCTGAAGCCATGTTGCCCCCTCCCTCTCTCTAGCTGAAGCCATGTTGCCCCCTCCCTCTCTCTAGCTGAAGCCATGTTGCCCCCTCCCTCTCTCTAGCTGAAGCCATGTTGCCCCCTCCCTCTCTCTAGCTGAAGCCATGTTGCCCCCTCCCTCTCTCTAGCTGAAGCCATGTTGCCTCCTCCCTCTCTCTATCTAAAGCCATGTTGCCCCCTCCCTCTCTCTAGCTAAAGCCATGTTGCCCCCTCCCTCTCTCTAGCTGAAGCCATGTTGCCCCCTCCCTCTCTCTAGCTGAAGCCATGTTGCCCCCTCCCTCTCTCTAGCTGAAGCCATGTTGCCCCCTCCCTCTCTCTAGCTGAAGCCATGTTGCCCCCTCCCTCTCTCTAGCTGAAGCCATGTTGCCCCCTCCCTCTCTCTAGCTGAAGCCATGTTGCCTCCTCCCTCTCTCTAGCTGAAGCCATGTTGCCCCCTCCCTCTCTCTAGCTAAAGCCATGTTGCCCCCTCCCTCTCTCTAGCTGTAGCCATGTTGCCCCCTCCCTCTCTCTAGCTGAAGCCATGTTCCCCCTCCCTCTCTCTAGCTGAAGCCATGTTGCCCCCTCCCTCTCTCTAGCTGAAGCCATGTTGCCCCTCCCTCTCTCTAGCTGAAGCCATGTTGCCCCCTCCCTCTCTCTAGCTGAAGCCATGTTGCCCCTCCCTCTCTCTAGCTGAAGCCATGTTGCCCCCTCCCTCTCTCTAGCTGAAGCCATGTTGCCCCCTCCCTCTCTCTAGCTGTAGCCATGTTGCCCCCTCCCTCTCTCTAGCTGAAGCCATGTTCCCCCTCCCTCTCTCTAGCTGAAGCCATGTTGCCCCCTCCCTCTCTCTAGCTGAAGCCATGTTGCCCCTCCCTCTCTCTAGCTGAAGCCATGTTCCCCCTCCCTCTCTCTAGCTGAAGCCATGTTCCCCCTCCCTCTCTCTAGGTGAAGCCATGTTGCCTCCTCCCACTCTCTAGCTGAAGCCATGTTGCCTCCTCCCTCTCTCTAGCTGAAGCCATGTTGCCCCTCCCTCTCTCTAGCTGAAGCCATGTTGCCCCCTCCCTCTCTCTAGCTGAAGCCATGTTGCCCCCTCCCTCTCTCTAGCTGTAGCCATGTTGCCCCCTCCCTCTCTCTAGCTGAAGCCATGTTCCCCCTCCCTCTCTGTAGCTGAAGCCATGTTGCCTCCTCCCTCTCTCTAGCTGAAGCCATGTTGCCCCCTCCCTCTCTCTAGCTGAAGCCATGTTCCCCCTCCCTCTCTCTAGCTGAAGCCATGTTGCCCCCTCCCTCTCTCTAGCTGAAGCCATGTTCCCCCTCCCTCTCTCTAGCTGAAGCCATGTTGCCCCCTCCCTCTCTCTAGCTGAAGCCATGTTGCCCCCTCCCTCTCTCTAGCTGAAGCCATGTTGCCCCCTCCCTCTCTCTAGCTGAAGCCATGTTGCCGCCTCCCTCTCTCTAGCTGAAGCCATGTTGCCCCCTCCCTCTCTCTAGCTGAAGCCATGTTGCCCCCTCCCTCTCTCTAGCTGAAGCCATGTTGCCCCCTCCCTCTCTCTAGCTGAAGCCATGTTGCCTCCTCCCTCTCTCTAGCTGAAGCCATGTTGCCCCCTCCCTCTCTCTAGCTGAAGCCATGTTGCCCCCTCCCTCTCTCTAGCTGAAGCCATGTTGCCCCCTCCCTCTCTCTAGCTGAAGCCATGTTGCCCCCTCCCTCTCTCTAGCTGAAGCCATGTTGCCCCCTCCCTCTCTCTAGCTGAAGCCATGTTGCCTCCTCCCTCTCTCTAGCTGAAGCCATGTTGCCCCCTCCCTCTCTCTAGCTGAAGCCATGTTGCCCCCTCCCTCTCTCTAGCTGAAGCCATGTTGCCTCCTCCCTCTCTCTAGCTGAAGCCATGTTCCCCCTCCCTCTCTCTAGCTGAAGCCATGTTGCCTCCTCCCTCTCTCTAGCTGAAGCCATGTTGCCCCCTCCCTCTCTCTAGCTGAAGCCATGTTCCCCCTCCCTCTCTCTAGCTGAAGCCATGTTGCCCCCTCCCTCTCTCTAGCTGAAGCCATGTTGCCCCCTCCCTCTCTCTAGCTGAAGCCATGTTGCCCCCTCCCTCTCTCTAGCTGAAGCCATGTTGCCCCCTCCCTCTCTCTAGCTGAAGCCATGTTGCCCCCTCCCTCTCTCTAGCTGAAGCCATGTTGCCCCCTCCCTCTCTCTAGCTGAAGCCATGTTGCCCCCTCCCTCTCTCTAGCTGAAGCCATGTTGCCCCCTCCCTCTCTCTAGCTGAAGCCATGTTGCCCCCTCCCTCTCTCTAGCTGAAGCCATGTTGCCTCCTCCCTCTTTCTAGCTGAAGCCATGTTGCCCCCTCCCTCTCTCTAGCTGAAGCCATGTTGCCCCCTCCCTCTCTCTAGCTGAAGCCATGTTGCCCCCTCCCTCTCTCTAGCTGAAGCCATGTTGCCCCCTCCCTCTCTCTAGCTGAAGCCAAGTTGCCCCCTCCCTCTCTCTAGCTGAAGCCACGTTGCCCCCTCCCTCTCTCTAGCTGAAGCCACGTTGCCCCCTCCCTCTCTCTAGCTGAAGCCATGTTGCCCCCTCCCTCTCTCTAGCTGAAGCCATTTTGCCTCCTCCCTCTCTCTAGCTGAAGCCATGTTGCCTCCTCCCTCTTTCTAGCTGAAGCCATTTTGCCCCCTCCCTCTCTCTAGCTGAAGCCATTTTGCCCCCTCCCTCTCTCTAGCTGAAGCCATGTTGCCCCCTCCCTCTCTCTAGCTGAAGCCATTTTGCCTCCTCCCTCTCTCTAGCTGAAGCCATGTTGCCTCCTCCCTCTTTCTAGCTGAAGCCATGTTGCCCCCTCCCTCTCTCTAGCTGAAGCCATGTTGCCCCCTCCCTCTCTCTAGCTGAAGCCATGTTGCCTCCTCCCTCTTTCTAGCTGAAGCCATGTTGCCCCCTCCCTCTCTCTAGCTGAAGCCAAGTTGCCCCCTCCCTCTCTCTAGCTGAAGCCACGTTGCCCCCTCCCTCTCTCTAGCTGAAGCCACGTTGCCCCCTCCCTCTCTCTAGCTGAAGCCACGTTGCCCCCTCCCTCTCTCTAGCTGAAGCCATGTTGCCCCCTCCCTCTCTCTAGCTGAAGCCATGTTGCCCCCTCCCTCTTTCTAGCTGAAGCCACGTTGCCTCCTCCCTCTTTCTAGCTGAAGCCACGTTGCCTCCTCCCTCTTTCTAGCTGAAGCCACGTTGCCTCCTCCCTCTTTCTAGCTGAAGCCACGTTGCCTCCTCCCTCTCTCTAGCTGAAGCCACGTTGCCTCCTCCCTCTTTCTAGCTGAAGCCACGTTGCCTCCTCCCTCTCTCTAGCTGAAGCCACGTTGCCCCCTCCCTCTTTCTAGCTGAAGCCACGTTGCCTCCTCCCTCTTTCTAGCTGAAGCCACGTTGCCTCCTCCCTCTTTCTAGCTGAAGCCACGTTGCCTCCTCCCTCTTTCTAGCTGAAGCCATGTTGCCCCCTCCCTCTCTCTAGCTGAAGCCACGTTGCCCCCTCCCTCTCTCTAGCTGAAGCCACGTTGCCTCCTCCCTCTTTCTAGCTGAAGCCACGTTGCCCCCTCCCTCTCTCTAGCTGAAGCCACGTTGCCCCCTCCCTCTCTCTAGCTGAAGCCACGTTGCCCCCTCCCTCTCTCTAGCTGAAGCCACGTTGCCCCCTCCCTCTCTCTAGCTGAAGCCACGTTGCCCCCTCCCTCTCTCTAGCTGAAGCCATGTTGCCCCCTCCCTCTCTCTAGCTGAAGCCATGTTGCCTCCTCCCTCTTTCTAGCTGAAGCCATGTTGCCCCCTCCCTCTCTCTAGCTGAAGCCAAGTTGCCCCCTCCCTCTCTCTAGCTGAAGCCACGTTGCCCCCTCCCTCTCTCTAGCTGAAGCCATGTTGCCCCCTCCCTCTCTCTAGCTGAAGCCATGTTGCCTCCTCCCTCTTTCTAGCTGAAGCCATGTTGCCCCCTCCCTCTCTCTAGCTGAAGCCAAGTTGCCCCCTCCCTCTCTCTAGCTGAAGCCACGTTGCCCCCTCCCTCTCTCTAGCTGAAGCCACGTTGCCCCCTCCCTCTCTCTAGCTGAAGCCATGTTGCCCCCTCCCTCTCTCTAGCTGAAGCCATGTTGCCTCCTCCCTCTTTCTAGCTGAAGCCATGTTGCCCCCTCCCTCTCTCTAGCTGAAGCCAAGTTGCCCCCTCCCTCTCTCTAGCTGAAGCCACGTTGCCCCCTCCCTCTCTCTAGCTGAAGCCACGTTGCCCCCTCCCTCTCTCTAGCTGAAGCCATGTTGCCCCCTCCCTCTCTCTAGCTGAAGCCATGTTGCCCCCTCCCTCTCTCTAGCTGAAGCCATTTTGCCTCCTCCCTCTCTCTAGCTGAAGCCATGTTGCCTCCTCCCTCTCTCTAGCTGAAGCCATGTTGCCCCCTCCCTCTCTCTAGCTGAAGCCATGTTGCCCCCTCCCTCTCTCTAGCTGAAGCCATGTTGCCCCCTCCCTCTCTCTAGCTGAAGCCATGTTGCCTCCTCCCTCTCTCTAGCTGAAGCCATGTTGCCTCCTCCCTCTCTCTAGCTAAAGCCATGTTGCCCCCTCCCTCTCTCTAGCTAAAGCCATGTTGCCTCCTCCCTCTCTCTAGCTAAAGCCATGTTCCCCCTCCCTCTCTCTAGCTGAAGCCATGTTCCCCCTCCCTCTCTAGCTGAAGCCATGTTGCCCCCTCCCTCTCTCTAGCTGAAGCCATGTTGCCCCCTCCCTCTCTCTAGCTGAAGCCATGTTGCCTCCTCCCTCTTTCTAGCTGAAGCCATGTTGCCCCCTCCCTCTCTCTAGCTGAAGCCATGTTGCCCCCTCCCTCTCTCTAGCTGAAGCCATGTTGCCCCCTCCCTCTCTCTAGCTGAAGCCATGTTGCCCCCTCCCTCTCTCTAGCTGAAGCCATGTTGCCCCCTCCCTCTCTCTAGCTGAAGCCATGTTGCCCCCTCCCTCTCTCTAGCTGAAGCCATGTTGCCCCCTCCCTCTCTCTAGCTGAAGCCATGTTGCCCCCTCCCTCTCTAGCTGAAGCCATGTTGCCCCCTCCCTCTCTCTAGCTGAAGCCATGTTGCCCCCTCCCTCTCTCTAGCTGAAGCCATGTTGCCCCCTCCCTCTCTCTAGCTGAAGCCATGTTGCCCCCTCCCTCTCTCTAGCTGAAGCCATGTTGCCTCCTCCCTCTTTCTAGCTGAAGCCATGTTGCCCCCTCCCTCTCTCTAGCTGAAGCCATGTTGCCCCCTCCCTCTCTCTAGCTGAAGCCATGTTGCCCCCTCCCTCTCTCTAGCTGAAGCCATGTTGCCCCCTCCCTCTCTCTAGCTGAAGCCATGTTGCCCCCTCCCTCTCTCTAGCTGAAGCCAAGTTGCCCCCTCCCTCTCTCTAGCTGAAGCCACGTTGCCCCCTCCCTCTCTCTAGCTGAAGCCATGTTGCCCCCTCCCTCTCTCTAGCTGAAGCCATGTTGCCTCCTCCCTCTTTCTAGCTGAAGCCATGTTGCCCCCTCCCTCTCTCTAGCTGAAGCCAAGTTGCCCCCTCCCTCTCTCTAGCTGAAGCCACGTTGCCCCCTCCCTCTCTCTAGCTGAAGCCACGTTGCCCCCTCCCTCTCTCTAGCTGAAGCCATGTTGCCCCCTCCCTCTCTCTAGCTGAAGCCATGTTGCCTCCTCCCTCTTTCTAGCTGAAGCCATGTTGCCCCCTCCCTCTCTCTAGCTGAAGCCAAGTTGCCCCCTCCCTCTCTCTAGCTGAAGCCATGTTGCCCCCTCCCTCTCTCTAGCTGAAGCCATGTTGCCCCCTCCCTCTCTCTAGCTGAAGCCATGTTGCCTCCTCCCTCTTTCTAGCTGAAGCCATGTTGCCCCCTCCCTCTCTCTAGCTGAAGCCATGTTGCCCCCTCCCTCTCTCTAGCTGAAGCCATGTTGCCCCCTCCCTCTCTCTAGCTGAAGCCATGTTGCCCCCTCCCTCTCTCTAGCTGAAGCCATGTTGCCCCCTCCCTCTCTCTAGCTGAAGCCATGTTGCCCCCTCCCTCTCTCTAGCTGAAGCCATGTTGCCTCCTCCCTCTTTCTAGCTGAAGCCATGTTGCCCCCTCCCTCTCTCTAGCTGAAGCCATGTTGCCTCCTCCCTCTTTCTAGCTGAAGCCATGTTGCCCCCTCCCTCTCTCTAGCTGAAGCCATGTTGCCCCCTCCCTCTCTCTAGCTGAAGCCATGTTGCCTCCTCCCTCTTTCTAGCTGAAGCCATGTTGCCCCCTCCCTCTCTCTAGCTGAAGCCATGTTGCCCCCTCCCTCTCTCTAGCTGAAGCCATGTTGCCCCCTCCCTCTCTCTAGCTGAAGCCATGTTGCCCCCTCCCTCTCTCTAGCTGAAGCCATGTTGCCCCCTCCCTCTCTCTAGCTGAAGCCATGTTGCCTCCTCCCTCTCTCTAGCTGAAGCCATGTTCCCCCTCCCTCTCTCTAGCTGAAGCCATGTTGCCTCCTCCCTCTCTCTAGCTGAAGCCATGTTGCCCCCTCCCTCTCTCTAGCTGAAGCCATGTTGCCTCCTCCCTCTCTCTAGCTGAAGCCATGTTCCCCCTCCCTCTCTCTAGCTGAAGCCATGTTGCCCTCTCCCTCTCTCTAGCTGAAGCCATGTTGCCCCCTCCCTCTCTCTAGCTGAAGCCATGTTGCCCTCTCCCTCTTAGATCCCTTAATGTGATGCATTTATTGCTCCAAAAATTCTTGCTCCAAGACCAGGAGTTAAATTCTGCCACAGCCAACACTTGCTCCTGCCTTTATCAGGATAGACACAACCACAACTTCCCATTGGCCTGACTACCAGAGGTGCTGAGTTGCCATCAGGGTGGGACTTTGCCCTTTTCAGTACAGGAGCAGAGAGCGGGGGGGGGCAGCAAGGGACTGCGGGGTTCTTCTTCCTGGTAAGCAGGGCCCTCCTCTCAGCAGCCCCTCATTGCGCCCCAGGTAGGGTTGCCAGTATCCAGGTTTTGCCCAGAGATTCCAGATTTTGGGGGTCGTCTCTGGGTAGGTCACCTTAATCTCCAGACACTCAGCTTTAATTTTTTTAAAAAATTAAGTTTTTGGTGGTCTGGTTCACAAGATGTACACCAAAATGTCAGCTGCCCTCCCCCACAACTTCTGTTCAAACAGCTCAGGACAGGCTGCTCTAAGCCCACCCTTTCATGTTTGTAACCACTAAATAAAGTCAGGGTTGTGATTTGTTGACCTCCAGGCAGTGCTTAGACCCCATTGCAATGCCAGAAAATGGTTGTTTTTTCCTGCTTATCTAAAAAACTCATAAATTAAGAATATAGCGTTCAGTCTTTTTCTCCCTTGTGTGCAGGAGTCAAACAGGTTTAAATTTTCCTGGGCTGTTTATTTATTTATTATTTGATTTATATCCTGCCCTTCCTCCTGGCAGGAGATGTTGAAGAGGGCAGTGTTTTGAAAACCGTCCCAATATGAAGCTTTAATCCAATACTCACTATTCTGGGAGTAAAGCTGCAATGCGAATCCAACATACCCAGAGTAAACCCCACTGAATTCAATAGGACTTACTTTTGAGTAAACATAGTTAAGATTGTGCTGTAAATTAATGGGAACGTAGCAAAGAATTGTGTTCATGTTGTAAATCTTTCTCTCCCACTCCAATTCTATTTTTAAAGCAATTAGGCAGGTATCACTTAGGTAGCTAGGTATCACTGCTTTTATTATATAGGAAACAAATACTGATTTTATTTTATTTTTAAAGTTCTGCAATGACCAACTGGTTTTGACAATAAACTATTATACACGGTGTGTATATTTTTACATCTTCAGTGTGTGTGTACATATGCAGTGTTTCCAACAACCCTGTGAGGTAGGGTTGTCGACTGGAAATCAAGGCAGCTCACAATAAGAAATAAATCCCTTTAAAATCCAATAACAATAAAAACCAGTATAAGTTGCAGAACAGCTTGAAGTGGCATGATTCTGAATTTTGGGTTGCATGAATGAAGTTCCTTATCACTTGAGGTTGCAGTTCTTTGCACGCTCCCCTGTTTGAGTAAGCCCAATTGAACACATTGGGACTTGCTTCCCAGTAAACAAACATAGGATTGCACTATAAATATCTTTACAGGTTGTGTAAATAATAAACATCTTTGATAGTCATGCTTATATAAATATTTCTTTATACCGTGTCCCAATAAGTATTTGATTTCACACCATGGTTGTAGTTTATTATTTCCTCTACATCTTAAGTGTGCCCTTCTTCCTTGGGGTGTTCATGGTTCTCCTCTCTTGTTTTCGTCCTGAGGGGCAGATACAATACATTTAAAGCACATTCAACTTGCATTTAAAGCTCATGACTTCCCCTAAAGAATCCTGGAAAGTATAGTTTCCTCCTCACAGTTATAGTTCTCACCACCCTTAACAAACTACAGTTCCCATGATTCTGTGGTGGGATTTATGTGCTTTAAATGTTTGTTGAATGTGCTTTAAATGAATGGTGTGGATCTGCCCTAGGTATGATGTTCATTCATTAGTGAATTAAGAAGAACAATTTTCAAAAGATAGTTTTTTAAACACGGGAAGGGTTGTAGCTCAGTAGTAGGGCATATGCTTTGCATGCAAGGTCCAAAATTCAATCTCTGGAAGAGACTCTTGCCTGGAATCCTGGAGAGCCAATGCTAGTCCGTGTCATCAGTACTGAGCTAGATGGTACCAAATGGCTTGGCTCGGTATAAGGCAGATTCCTTTGTTCCTAAAAGTGGAAAGAGACCTAAGGACCACAGTCTGAAATTTATTTATGTGTTTTACATTTATATACTGCTTTATTGTAAAACACCTCAAAGAATTTAGAGAAGGAATTAAAACAATAAAATTATTGGCAAAAACATTTAAAGACAGGTATTTAAAAATACTCAAAATAATAAAACCAACAATGAGTTAAAAACAGATAAAAAACATAATAGCTTCTACATTTTTATATTTATTTTTATTACATTTATTTATTTATGTATTATATGCTTTTAACTTTGGTAGGTTTTTAATTGTATCTGTTTTTTATCTGGAAGCCGCTCTGAGTTCCAATTTGGAAAAACGGCGGGGTATAAATAAAGTTAATAATAATAATAATAATAATAATAATAATAATAATAATAATAATAATAATAATGATAATACATGCCTGGATAGGCTTGCATAAACAAAAATGTTTTTAGCTGGTGCTGAAAAGAGTACCATGAAGGCATCCGCCTAATGTCAAGCTCCAAAGCATAGGTGCTGCCACACTAATTTCTTACAAGAGCAGAACAAGTACTATGAGGCCCCTGTACATGGAAAGCACACCTTGAACTTGGCCTGGTAGCAAATCAGCAACCAGTGCAGATTTCAGCGCAGAGGTATTATGTGCTGATAGGGTGTCACTCATGTAAGCAATCATGCTACAGCATTCTGCACTAACTGCAGCCCCCGAGTCAGGTTGTTCTGCATGTGGATTTCTGCGACCTTGGCTGACTGGCTGCCAGGATGTTTTTAGTTTTAGTTTTTGGTTAGGAGCCCAGACTGGTTGTGGGATGCTGAGTTTTCTGCCTTACTCATAGAAATCTTGTTGTGGGGTTGATATGGTATTGCACTGAGGAAATCATCACTGTCTTTTGTCTTTCTATTTGCATTTCGTTTACCTTTATCCTCACTCCCTTTCATCGTTAGAAGCAACAACAGTGGTTCCATGCGCTCTGCTCAACCCCCTTAAACTCACTGATGATGCACCTTGTTGGTTGCATGACAGTTTGTTTCTTGCCCAATAGTGGTAAAAGAGAACACACATATTTGGAAGTGTGGCTGCAATTGTTTTTCCCAAGCTGCTGCCTGTGAAGGTAGACCAAACCATGTGTATTTTGTCTGTCAGTTATTACTTACTGGAATTGGATTGGCTGTCAAAGTGAGTTTATAGCAGTACACAGGGTAGACAGGAAAGGGTAGAGAATCTTCTTACTCTTACTCATTTCTCAGACCTCTTTCTGAAGTGAAGGGTCCAATCTGTAAAGAAGTTTGGAGCAGCCATGTTAAAATGTAGGGGCAGGGCACTCCAGGCAGTGGGTTGCCAACTCTGCTTGGATATGGATATCTTTGCAGAGGACTCCTAGTCAAGCTTTACCAAAAACACAATCCAAACCATAGCTACTCAGAAGTAAGACCTATTGAGTTCAATGGGGCTTAGTCTCTTAGTAAGTGTCTTTAGAATTGCAGCCTTCAGGGGCATTTTACTCCTGAGTGTTCCCATCTAACATCTCCACAACACTAGTCTCCTTTCTTCCTACAGTGGCCTTCTGGTGGCTGGCCTGGCCTGGGGGCACTTAAACCATTCTTTCCAGAAGCAAGTAGGCTAGATTAAATGTTGCCTACCCAGGCTTCTAGAGCTGGTATAGCACCGTGGGGAGGAGAGTCTGGCTGGGAGTCCAGAGTCTGTGAGTTCGATTCCCCGCTGATGTCTCCTGGGTGTCAAGGGCCAGCTAAAGATCTACCCCACAGCGAGTGGCTCAGAGGTTATGTGCTCTGCCACCTGTGCAGCCGTGGGCAAGCTGCATACTCCCAAGGAGCCCAGTGGCCCCCCACCTGGCAGTTGCAGACAAGGAAGGGTCTGGCTTGTGCAGCTGTGGCAAGCTGAGCAGGCCCTGGCCAGCTGGGGAGGACTAGCCTCAGAGGGAGGCAATGGTAAACCCCCTCTGAATACTGCTTACCATGAACACTCTATTCATAGGGTCGTCATCAGTCAGGATCAACTTGAAGGCAGTCCATTTCCATTTTTTTCCACCCAGGCTCCATCTTTTAGCTAGGATTTCTATCTTAATTTCCAATCAGGGAAATGTTTTTGTTTGAACTGAATGCTCCAAGCAACTGTGGCTGATGCGTAATGATATAATTAGGGCCTGCCCCTGAAATCTCAGGGTTTGGGATGCTTCTGACCTGGCAACCCTAACACCAGGAGAATCTGGAGCTATACCGTCCTCTGGGTTGCTTCATAAACTTTTCCTTCCACAAGGTTTGGCGTTTTACATGGTGGGAACAAAGGGCACCACTCCAGGCAAGCAATAAAAGAAGGTTGAATGAATGTTTCTGCTTGTGGCTTCACATTTGTTGGGCTTTGAGTTCTGAGGATTGACTCTTTCTCTCTTCTTAGACTGCAGTCCTATGCACACCTGCCAGGGAGTAAGCACCATTGAACTGAATGGGACTTACTCGGGAGTTATCTTTTCGGCGTCAGGTCAAGACTTTCCTCTTCTCACAGGCATTTTAGCATGTGTTTTTAAATTGTTTTAAATTTTTAAATTGTGTTTTAAATTGTTTTTAAAAGATGTGTTTTAAATTTGTATTTTTGTTTTAATGTTTTTAGTTACTGTAAACCGCCCAGAGAGCTTTGGCTAAGGGGTGGTATATAAATACAATAAATAAATAAATCAGTGAGTAAACATGCATAGGATTGCACTGTTAAATAGTTGCACTGATTGCACTCTCTATTTATTTATGCACAAGCCCTTATGTCTGCTTTATAAACATTAAGTGTCCCAAGAATATACTGATTTCCACAGCATAACTGTACGTGCCCATAGTCACAGCTGGTGCTTTATCTGGATACTCAGTAAAAGAACGGGAGATGATGCAATAATTATGTGCCATTTATCTCTTCTTTAGAGAGGAGATTTGTTGAGTTAATTTCATCCTGACTGGTTCGTCCTCGGCAACACCGAAATGACTGGAGCGCTGGCTGAGGGCTTCTGTCAAATATATATATATGTTTTTAATTTCAGGCCTATCTTTCAAGCAAACTCCCACAGAGATAACTGTGCATGCTCTGCTATTAATGATACAGGCGTTTGTTTGTTTCCTTAAGAAAAGAAGTACTAGACTGTGTTTTACAGGATTCCAGGCGATTAGCTTTTCTTCCCTAACTGTCTGTGTCAGCAGCAGTTGTTGCTTTCCACTACTTCAGATCTGGCTGCAAATGAAACACATTGATCACATCTCCATTTAATGGTGGGGTTTTGCTCCCTTTTCCTTGAGAGACAGGACTTTGTGCAGAACACTTTCTTCCAGGGGAGAACACGTAGGATGCTTCGGGTTGATCAGAAGGAAGGAAGGAAGGATGGATGGATTAGATGGACAGATGGATAGATAGTCCTAGACAGACAGACAGACAGATAGATAGATAGATATGCTTCAGGCACATCTTCAGCCAGGACCAATCTCATGTAGCCTCCAGCTCCCACAGACAACCCCCGTGCCTGATTTATACCAAGCCTACGTCTATCCTATGCAGCCCACCAGCCCCAAAGAGTTGAAGGGCTGTTTGTTCTTGATCAGCCTTTGGCTGGGACCTTTTGCATGAAAGGCAAATGCTGTGCCACTGAGTGATGGGCCTTCACCAACAACGGGAAGTTGTAGGCCAAATCATCTGGACGGCACCAGGTTGCAGGAGAGTGTTTTAGATAAACTCCTCCCCACGTTGAGGTGGATGCTAGCATTATTCCAGAGCCTGGTGAGATGTCTGACAGAAGATTTTGCACGATCTTGTGGGATTGGCTTGTTGATGAGGCCTGAGGACATGGACATGGTGCTTGCAGCATTTTGATGCACAACATGCCCTCTTGCTCCCTGCCCATCATGGCTACTTTGAGCTACCTGAGGGTGGCTGGCCAGGAAGTGGTTATTGTGTCTCTGCATGTGCATGTGTGGGTGCCTGGTGCCTTGAAGGAGAAGGTAGTGCAGGCACTCATAAACCCCCCCTGGGCCCTGAGGTAACTACTCCACAGTCAGCACAAAATACCCCTTTTGGGGGTACGGTGCTGGAGAAAGTACCGCTGCAACATCTGGAGGTCATTGCTTCCCAACCATTGCGCTAGAACGACAGAACACTTTAATCCACTTTAATTGTGCAAACCTCACTTTCTGGTACATGCTTGCGTCCCTCCTGTAAAGTACTGACAGTCTGGAGGTAACTGCTGTCCTGGGATAATTGTTGGTTCGGTTAGTTAGCCAATGCCTGGCCTTTAAGGGTGCTTCAGTGCTTTGGGCAGATGCACAGCAAAGGGAGATTTGCCAGGAACCCCAGGAAGATGCAGACCTTCACCATACGGAAACTCAGTGTTACCTGATGAGATGGATGGGCACTAGATCCAGGGCAAATGAAAGAAAGGACTTTGCAAAACTCATAATGAGTTTGTAGCATTTGTGGCCATAAGAAGGGGTGATGGTGATCAGCTTAGATGGCTTTTAAAAGGATCCAGTTCATGTAGGGATGGGTGTATGGATTGTTATTAGCTATTATGATGATGATTAATAATAATAATAAAATTTAAATTTCTATCATGCCCCTCTTCCCAGAAGGAGTCCAGGGTGCAAACAAATGATGAAACACTAAAACATATTTAAAACATCATTAAAAACATATTAAAAACAATTCCACCACAGATGCAGACTGGGATAAGGCCTCCACTTAAAAGGCTTGTTGAAAGAGGAAGGTCTTCAGCAGGCACCTAAAAGTCAACAGAGACAGCACCTGTTTAGTATTTAAGGGGATGGAACTCCAAAAGGTAGGCACCACAACAGACAAAGGGTAGGTGCTAAATGGAGCTGCCGTGTTGACAGGCAGGCTACCTCTTCCTGGGGAATACCAGCAGGCTATTGCCTTCAAGCCCTGTTTGTGTGCTTCTTAAAATGTAAATGTACTGCCTTCAAGTCGATTCCAACTTACGGCGACCCTATGAATAGGGTTTTCATGAGGCTGAGAGGCAGTGACTGGCCCAAGGTCACCCAGTGAGCTTCACAGCTGTGTGAGGATTCGAACCTAGGAACTTACCTTATGCCAAGTCAGAGCAATTGTCCCTCTGGCTCAATATTGTCTACATCAGGGCTGGGAGACCTTTTGGCCCTCCAGATGTTGCTGAACTACATCTCCTATCATCCCTCACCATGGCCATGGTGGCTGCTGGGGCAGATGGTAGCTAGGAGTCTAACAATATCTGGAGGGCCACAGGTTGCCAATCCCTGACGGTGACGAATTAAATTTCTATCCCACCCTTCCTCCCAGCAGCAGTCCAGGGCAGCAAACCAGGGACAAAACACTCAAAACATCTTAATAAGAAAACAACTTAAAAACATTTTTTTAAAAAAATACAGTAGCTGGCAACAGAGACTCTCTCCAGGTTTTTGGAAGGAGACTTTCCCCCCAGTTCTACCTGCAGATGCTGCTGGGGACTGAATCAGGGGCCTTCTGCATGTAGCTCAGGGGTAGCACACCTGCTTTGCATGCAGAACGTCTCATGTCCAATCCGCAGCAGCTTCTCCAGGTAGTGCTGAGAGATGTCCTGCCTGAAACCCTGGAGAGCCCCTGCCAGCCAGTGTGGACAATACTGAGCTAGATGGACCATTGGCTTGACTCAGTGTAAGGCAGCTTTCATTTTGGTCTCACACATCAGAGATGTTCTTATAACCTTATCAAGCGGTTATAGACCCAGTAACCTAGGAGATCAGGATAAACTGGAACCAGTTAGCAACGTGTCCTGTGCCCGAAAGAAGGAACATATTGTCCTTTAAAAATGATGAGATCCTAAGAAAGTTATCAAAGCTGAAAAGTGTTGGCATGCACAAGGATGTTTATTCTTTGAAAGAGCTCGTATGAAGAATGAGTCACATACTGGACGATCTATGGTTCAAATCTCATCTTGGCTATGAATTTGCCAGGCGGAATTTGCTACAAAACCTGTCTTTGTTATGATTATTGTAGTTATTAGGATTACTATAGAGCCCTTTGAAGCCACTCTTCAGTTAAACCCCCCCCAGAAGTAATCAGGGTTGCAATCCCTCCCAGAGGGGTGGTGTGTATGTGTGTGTCTTTACCCTGATGTTGACACACCCCAGACATATATTTTTAGGATGCACCCTACTTTGTGGTTTTAAGTTGTTTTTAATGCTGTATTTTAAGATTGTTGTAATCTGCCCTGGAACTGCTGGGTGAAGCACAGGTAGTAAATGTTAATAGTAATAATAAATTATATTCCAGCTCGATCACTGAGATCATCTGCAGGAGCAGCTCTGGTCATCCCACGAGCAGTTGAGGCTCCTTTAACATTGACATGAAATTGAGCCTTCAGTGTCACTGGCCCAGTTCTCTGGAATGCTCTGCCAACAGAGATTCAGCAGGTGCCCTCTGTTCAACTTTTAAGCGTCTGCTGACACCCTTTCTGCTCTGCCAGGCTTAGGCAGGCAATTAAGAACATAAGAAGAGCCTGCTGGATCAGGCCAGTGGCCCATCTAGTCCAGCATCCTGTTCTCACAGTGGCCAACCAGGTGCCTGGGGGAAGCCCGCAAGCAGGACCCGAGTGCAAGAACACTCTCTCCTCCTGAGGCTTCCGGCAACTGGTTTTCAGAAGCATGCTGCCTCTGACTAGGGTGGCACAGCACAGCCATCACAGCTAGTAGCCATTGATAACCCTGTCCTCCATGAATTTGTCTAATCTTCTTTTAAAGCCGTCCAAGCTGGTGGCCATTACTGCATCTTGTGGGAGCAAATTCCATAGTTTAACTATGCGCTGAGTAAAGAAGTACTTCCTTTTGTCTGTCCTGAATCTTCCAACATTCAGCTTCTTTGAATGTCCACGAGTTCTAGTATTATGAGAGAGGGAGAAGAACTTTTCTCTATCCACTTTCTCAATGCCATGCATAATTTTATACACTTCTATCCTGTCTTCTCTGACCCGCCTTTTCTCTAAACTAAAAAGCCCCAAATGCTGCAACCTTTCCTCGTAAGGGAGTCGCTCCATCCCCTTGATCATTCTGGTTGCCCTCTTCTGAACCTTTTCCAACTCTATAATATCCTTTTTGAGATGAGGCGACCAGAACTGTACACAGTATTCCAAATGCGGATGTCCCCCCCCCCCCAAACAGTGTGTTGTTGTTGTTATGTGCCTTCAAGTCAACTACGACTTATCGCGACCTAATGAATCAGCGACCTCCAAGATCATGTTATGAACCATCCTGTTCAGATCTTGTAAGTTCAGGTCTGTGGCTTCCTTTATGTCCCAACAGTTAACCTTTCTATTGTATTTTTAATATTTTTAAAAAAACATTCTATGGTTGTTGTTGTTTTAAACATGTTGTTAACCACTTTGATGTTTTTAATGAAATAGTGATATGCAAATATTTTTATAAATAAATAATGGAAATGGACTGCCTTCAAGTCGACCCTGACTTATGGCGACCTATGAATAGGGATTTCATGGTAAGCGGTATTCAGAGGGTGTTTCCCATTGCCTCCCTCTGAGGCTAGTCCTCCCCAGCTGGCTAGGGCCTGCAAGCCAGCCCCTACCTTGTCCGCAACTGCCAGCTGGGGGGCAACTGGCCTCCTTGGGACTATGCAGCTTGCCCACGGATGCACAGGTGGCAGGGCAGTAACCCCTGAGCGACTCCCTGTGGGGTGATCTTTAGCTGGCCCTTGACACCCAGGAGACTCAAGCGAGGATTTGAACTTACAGACTCTGGACTCCCAACCAGGCTCTCCTCCCCACTGTGCTATAAATAATAATAGTGTGTGTGTGTGTGTGTGTGTGTGAGAAGAACTTGAGAAGAGTCCTGCAGGCGGCAGCAGCAGCAGCATCTGAGTCAGGCCAAGGGGGGCCCATCTAGCTCAGCACCCACTGGCCAACCAGATGCCCCCCAGGGAAACCCGAGCCAAGGCTTTGTTTTGTGAAGTCACTCCTGAGACCGCCTTGGCCGGGTCTTGAGCAAGGAAGACGCTTTTTCCCAGCCTTGATTCTGCATCTGCAAAATGGGAACAATAACTACAAGGAGGCGCCGCCCCTTTCTTCCTCATCCCTTTACAAGCGCCCCGATTTCAAAGCGGGGCTGCCACGGAGACTGGATCAGAGGCACAGCCACATCCTCCCAGCCGGGACGTCCTCTGCACTCGTAGTACCATACTTACGGCCGGGCCCAGCTGGCGGTCCCGCGGAGCGGCCTTTACGGCGGCACGTGGGAGACGCGCGCTTTACGGCGGCGAGGCCCTAGGCTCCCTACTCTTCCCTTGCACGCTTTGCGGCAGCCCTCGCGACTCTTTTGCGACAGTCCGGAAGACGCGGGCAGAAGCCGCGTCGCTTGAGGAAGGGGCGCCGGCATGGACGTGGGGGAGCTGCTCAGCTATCAGGTGAGGCAGGTGGGCCTGGCGGTGGGAGAGGGAGAGCCCATCCTCCGATGCCAGCGCGGGGGCGTCGGCATGGGGGGGAAGGTTCCTGTGGAGTTTCCGTGGTTACTGGGTATATTTATAGTAGTTATTTATTTATGTAACATTAAAGTTGACAACGGGGACATTGAACTTGTCAAGGATTATCAATATCTTGGCACAGTCATTAACCAAAATGGAGACCATAGTCAAGAAATCAGAAGAAGGCTAGGACTGGGGAGGGCAGCTGTGAGAGAACTAGAAAAGGTCCTCAAATGCAAAGATGTATCACTGAACACTAAAGTCAGGATCATTCAGACCATGGTATTCACGATCTGTATGTATGGATGTGAAAGTTGGACAGTGAAAAAGGCAGATAAGAGAAAAATCAACTCATTTGAAATGTGGTGTTGGAGGAGAGCTTTGCGGATACCATGGACCATGAAAAAGACAAATAATTGGGTGTTAGAACAAATTAAACCAGAACTGTCACTACAAGCTAAAATGATGAAACTGAGATTATCATACTTTGGACACATCATGAGAAGACATGATTCATTAGAACAGACAATAATGCTGGGAAAAACAGAAGGGAGTAGAAAAAGAGGAAGGCCAAACAAGAGATGGATTGATTCCATAAAGGAAGCCACAAGCCTGAACGTCCAAGATCTGAACAGGGTGGTTCATGAGAGATACTCTTGGAGGTCGCTGATTCATAGGTCGCCATAAGTCGTAATCAACTTGAAGGCACATAACAACAACTGGAAGGAAGTACAGTAGTCTGTATGTAACTGTGAGCAAGGAAGGTACTCTGAAATGAACCTCTACATTTAACAACCGTAGCCTTAAGTCCAGGTTCTTATTTCTAAGAGTTCTCGGCCTGTAGACTCAACAACCTCCCAGAGGCACCTGGGTGGTCCCTGTTGGAAGCCAGATGCTGGACTAGGCAGACTTTTAGGCTCTGTTCATGTCCTTAAAAAGAGGTCCCCTGAGAAGAGTATTGTTATCCTGACCATCACAAGCTGAAGTTCTACTGACCTGAATTTATAAGATCTGAACAGGGTGGATTATAATAGATGCTATTGGAAGTCGCTGATTCATAGGGTCACTGTGAGTTGTCATCGACTTGAAGGCATACAGCAATAACAAATTTATTTATGTATTTGTTATATTTATATTCTGCTCTTCCTCCCAGTAGGAGCCCAGGGCAGCAAATAAAAACACTGAGAATACTCCAAAACACCTTAAAAGACTTTAAAATATATCAAAACAAAGCTTAGATATGGCAGGCAAGCACCTTTGCTCTTGCGTCTCTCTACCAGCAGAGAAAAGCATTTTTATTCACACAGGCATTTGCTAGCCATTAATGTTGGCTTAAGTGTCCTCTACTCTTTATTGATGTAGTTTGGTGCAATTTTATTTACTTTGTAAATGTACTTTGGTGCTTTTAAAGTGAAAAGAGGTATATTTTATTTATTTATTTATTTATTTAATTACATTTCTAGACCGCCCTATAGCAGAAAGCTCTCAGGGCGGTGTACAACAAATAAAATCACAATTAAAATATGAGCAAGTGTGAAAAATATAATACAATTATAAAAACATTAAACATGATAAAAATCCAAAATAGAATTGCCATTGAGTTTATAAATTAAAATCCATATTAGGTTTAAAATTAAATTTAAAATGTTTAAAAAGCCTGGGCGAAAAGGTAGGTTTTTACCTGGCGCCGAAAAGATAACAAAGAAGGCGCCAGGCGTATCTCGTCTGGGAGGGCATTCCATAGTTCGGGGGCCACCACCGAGAAGGCCCTAGATCTAGTTGTTGATCTCCGGGCCTCTTTATGAGTTGGGACCCGGAGAAGGGCCTTCGACGTCGAGCGTAGTGAACGGGTAGGTACATAGCGAGAGAGGCGTTCCACCAGGTATTGCGGTCCGATGCCGTTTAGGGCTTTATAGGTAAGAACCAACACTTTGAATCTGGCCCGGAAACATATCGGTAGCCAGTGCAGCTGCGCCAGGACAGGTGTTATATGGTCAAATTTCTTTGTCCCAGTGAGAACTCTGGCCGCAGCATTTTGCACTAGCTGAAGTTTCCGAACCGTCTTCACAGGTAGCCCCACGTAGAGTGCATTACAGTAGTCCAATCTAGAGGTTACCATAGCATGGATAACTGAGGCGAGATTCTCCCTGTCCAGATAGGGTTGCAGTTGGGCTACCAGCCGAAGCTGGTAGAATGCATTCCGTGCCACCGAGGCTACCTGAGCCTCAAGTGACAGGAGAGGATCTAATAAGACCCCCAAACTACGTACCTGCTCCTTTAGGGGGAGTGTAACCCCATCTAGGGCAGGTCGAACGTCAACCATCTGGGCAGAGGGCCCTCCCACCAACAGCATCTCAGTCTTGTTAGGATTGAGTTTCAGTTTATTAGCTCTCATCCAGCCCATTATCGCGGCCAGGCAGCGGTCTAGTACATCAACAGCCTCACCTGACGAAGATGAAAAGGAGTAGTAGAGCTGCGTATCATCAGCATATTGCTGGAAACGCACTCCAAAACTCCTGATGACCTCACCCAGCGGCTTCATATAGATATTGAAAAGCATGGGGGACAGAACTGAACCCTGCGGGACCCCATATTGGAGTACCCAGGGACTCGAGTAATGTTCCCCCAGCATCACCTTCTGGAGACGATTCCCGAGATAGGAGCAGAGCCACCGCCAAGCAGTGCCTCCCACTCCTAAATCCGTAAGTCGCTCCAGAAGGATACCATGGTCGATGGTATCAAACGCCGCTGAGAGATCAAGGAGAACTAACAGAGTTACACTCCCTCTGTCTTTCTCCCGACAGAGGTCATCATACAGGGCGACCAAGGCCGTTTCTGTACCAAACCCCGGCCGAAAGCCCGATTGAAATGGGTCCAGATATATATATGAATCTTTTAATAAGTAAGTAGTTAAACATTGGAGGTAAGAGAGTGGGCCTGTGGCTCAGTGGGTGGAAGGATGCTCCATCTCGTCTTTGTGACCCTGTTCTTCCTTCTCTCCCACCCACATCCGCTTTTCTCCACTTGGCTCTTTCCTCTCCAAGTTCCTTTTTTTTTTTACAATAATTTTTATTCAGATTTCCATAAAACAAACAAAACAAAATCATAAAACATTCAAAGACAAAAAAACAAAACAAAAATGATTAAACAAAAAAATAAAATGTTGACTTCCCATTTGTCGCAGATCAAATCAGTTATAGGTCTACAATATATAACAATCCTGTCTCTTAAATTATATTATAAAATCACTTTCCTCCAGTAGTTATCTTAATTAATCATCAAATCTCATAGCCATTACTTTATTCTTTCCACAAAAAGTCAAAGAGAGGTTTCAATTCTTTAAGAAATATATCTGTCAATTTTTCTCCAAATAAACATGTTGATTAATCCATCTCGTTAATAATAATAATAATCTTATTGTCATAACCATAGTCCAAATAAACATATCGATTAATCCATCTCATCAAATCTGTTAAGTCCAATAATTTCAATAGCCATTATTCCATTATCCATATTAATTCCATCTTCCATCTTCAGTAGTCCTGTTAAGTCCAGTAATTTCAGTGTCCAATCTTCCATTATCAGTATTCCATAATAATCTTGCTGTCATAGCCATAGTCATATAATAAGTCTGATGGGAATTTCCTCTATCCCAAATATTTTCTTGCCATCAATTCTGAATAAGTTGCTGAAATATTGTTGTAAAGTCATATCTCTGTTCTTCTTTTTTACAAAATGCACTGGCTCATCTCTTGAGAGTTTTTCCATTGTCACATGGCTGCAGTTAATTCCATAGATTTTCTCTATATCAAGCTCCATCACGTCATTCCAGTCCAGAAGATTATCCAAGCCATTGATAACTTTATCTCTAATATCTTCATTAATTTCTTCAGAGATAACGTTAAGTTCCAAACAGTAGATTTTATTTCTAATATCCATAAACTCCAGATCTTTTTCCAATTCCACATTTGTTCCAATCTCCAGGGCTTGTATCTTTCCTTTGTTTTTTCTTTTCTCATCTCTGATCTCATTCTCCTCTCTCACAGGATCCCCTATTTCTTTAAGATCCTGTGTCACTTTGCTCAGTTCAATTTTCAGCTCCTTACTGCCCTGTCGCAGGGTTTGTTTCGTTATCTCAATCTCATCCATTATTTTCTGAAACATAATTACTTCCAGATTCTCAGCCACTTTCTTGATTGCCATTTTTAAAACCACGAAAACAAAACAAAACAAAAATAAAGAAGAACCACTTCTTATTTCAGCAACAATTGGGTTAATATTCCAGGCTTGATGACATCACAGTATAAACAGAGCTGCCTGCCTTATCTCTCTATGTTCAAGAATACAAAACAAATTTAGTTCCCAGCATCAAAACAGTTAGTGGCGTCGTGAAGAAGCAGATTCGTCAAAATAAAATAGACCAAAAAGAGAATAGTCCCAGACAATATAATGTTCCAAAGTTCATATTTTTTATTTTTTTCTCCTCGGAATAGAAATCCCTCTTCTGTTTATATCTTTAGAATGCACTTCCAGGACAGCTTTTTGCAATAGAAACAGAGATAAGCTGTTAATTTCGTGAATAACAGAGAAGAGTTATAGCTCACCCAGAAGTTCTTTAAAGCTGATTCATTTGACAAATCTCTTTTTGCTGCAACAATTTAAACCAAGTAAAAAAAATAATAGAAAGAAGGGTGCTTGCCTGTTAGTACGTTTTCTCTTTGAAGAAAAGATAAACGTATTGCATTAATCAGACAGAGCTTGTTCGGAAGTCCGTCCGGCATTGCTGGCTGAACCTTTTCTCATAAATTAATGAAATCCAGTCCTCCCAACAAAAACAGGCTTTTGAGGTTGATCTCTATGTTTCTCCCTGCCCGGGAGAAATTTCATCAGTCAAAAAAAAAATGTTCTGACTGATTTATATCTGAATAAGCTTCTTGTGAGGCGGGAGTCCGTCTCAAAAGCAGGCACAAGCGAAGTCACCCTTCCCGGAAGTCCTTTCCTCTCCAAGTTCCTAATGCTGGGTCCCTGTCTGGGTGGGCAGCTCTTTTCTCACAGACGACCCTTGTCTGAAGAACCCACTGTGGGCCGAAGCCACAATTTTAATGTGTAGCGTTGTAGAGCAGCTGCGCTGGTAAAGATCTCTGTTGAACCTGAAATTTAGACACAAGTGGGGGAGTATTTGGGGGCAGAGTGGTTCAGCTCAATTAATTCCTGTTAGTATTATTTTCATTTATTTGTCACTTCCTACAAAATGTGTCTCAAAGCAGCTTACAGATCCATAAAGCACACAAAGCTTACGAACATTTAAAAACAAATATATCAGTGGAAAATAGAATAAAAAGACAGATTTTATTTAGAAAGCGTTTATCCAATCATACTGTAAAAAGGGCGAAGACTACCCCTCCCAACTAAAAGAAGAACACCACAAATAGGCCAAAATCATACCATAGTAAATGGAAATGGGCTGCCTTCCAGTCAATCCTGAGTTATGGCGACCCTACGAATAGGTTTTTCATGGCAAGTGGTATTCAGAGGGGGTTTCCCATTGCCTTCCTCTGAGGCTGAGAGGCAGTGACTGGCCCAAGGTCACCCAGTGCACTCATGGCGATGTGGGGATTCAAACCCTGGTCTCCCAGGTCCTAGTCCAGGACCTTAATTACTACACCACACTGGCTCTCCTATTAATCAATCAGAGGCCTAGGCTGATTGGAGGGGGCGCATGAAGAAGCACCTCTGATTACTATTGCAGGGTACAGATAGATTCGCATGGGGAGAGACAGTCCCTAAGGTATTGGGGCCCTGAGATATGGAACTTCATAGGCAGGGCTGTGGAGTCTACTGTCCGACTCCAACTCCTTCATAAATGGCAAATGTATATTAACTAGTAATAACAAATTTACTGTAGTAAAATGGTAGCACAAGGCATTTCATCACCACCACGTGAATCATCAGGCTAGACTGATAGAACATAAAATATATTTATTTGATTAAAATTTCTGAACAAGAAAACGTTCCTAAATTCCTATGAAATTTTTTATTTTGAAGCAGGAGTCGGAGTCAGTACATTTCTACCAACTCCGACTCCACCCAGAATTGCTTCCGACTCCACGACTCCGACTCCACAGCCCTGCTTATAGGTCAAAAATAGCACTTTGAATTGAGCCCAGAAACTTAAATCAGCTGCTGCCAATGCAGTGGGGCCATAATTGGTGTTCGATGTTCAGACCTCTTGGACCCAGACAACAATCTGGCTTCTGAATTCTGCACTAGCGGCAGTTTCCAAACTGTCTTCCACAGCCACCCTATGTATAAAGGGTTGCAGTAATACAGAAGCTAGGCTGTCCCTCTCCAGACAGGGTTGCAGCTGAGACACCAGCCGGGGCTGATGGAAGGCACCCTGCGTCACAGAGGTCACTGATGCCACCAGCAATAACGGCGGATCCAAAAGTACTACAGGCTAGACCTGCTCCTTCAGGGACAGTGCAGCCCTTTCTGGAAGAGCTTGCATCCCACTTGCCTGGTCAAGAGAATTTCACACGAACAGTGCCTCAGTCTTACCTGGATTGAGCTCATTTATTGGCTCCCCTCCAGTCCATTACCAAAGTAAGACACTGATCTAGCACATCTACTGCCATACCTGCAGCTACTTTCCTCTTTCAACAAGCCTTTTAAGTTGAGACCTATCCCAGTCTGCGTCTGTGTTAGAATTGCTTTTAATATGCTTTCTTTAATATTTTAACCCTTTTTTAAAAAAAGATGTTTTTAAAGCTTTTAAAAAAAATGTTTTTAACGTTGCTTTGTTTTAATGTATTTTAAGTTCTTTTTATGATGTTTTAAAGTGTTTTTAGCTTTTCTATTTGCCGCCCTGGGCTCCTGTTGGGAGGAAGGGTGGGATATAAATAAAATAATAAATAAATAAACAAATAAATAAAATAAAGCAGAGATACAGGTGCATGTCCCCCGCATATTGATGGCATTGCACTTCGTATCTCCAGATGACCCCACTCAGCATTTTCATATAGATGTTAAACAGCACGGGGGAGTAAGATCAACTCCTCTGGAACCCCACATTGGAGACTGCATGGGGCCAAGCAGCATCCCTCCCCCCACAAAAAAACCACTGCTCTTTGGAAACAGCCATCCAAGTAGGACTGGAACCACCACAAGGCAGTGGCTGCCCCCCCCCAACTCAGACAGCCAAGTCGATCCAAGGTTCCCAAGGCACCTTATATAAAAGAATAAGGCATAAAATCCAACTCAACTTTTCTAAACGAGCAGTTTAAAATTCAGAGCTGCTCTCCTAAAACCCCTCTTTGCTACAGCGCACAGGCCTGGCATTTCTGCTCTACTAATCTGAGCAACCCAGAAAATGGTGTCTGATCCCAGATGTCATTCTGCAGAGGCTGTTGGGTGTGCTGCACTGTCCTATGTGACCTGCAAGGGACTCTCTGTGTTAGAACTCTTAGATCACATGCTGTTTTACAGGTGCTTGGGAAAATGTTGCTGCCCCTTTATTGTGCAGCCTTGAGCAATCAAATCCCCTCAGACCTCAATTTATACAATGGGAATATTACGTCTTTCTCTTTGTGAGGTTGAACCGCTTAAGAGTATATAATTCCTCCCTTCTACATGGTTATATTAAGGATGGGGAACATGAGGCCCTCCAACTGACTTTAGATTCTAATTTCCATCAGTCCCAGCCAGCATGGCCAGCAGTCTAGGATGATGGGAGCTGCAATAAGCAAACAAGAAGAGCCTGCTGGATTAGGCCAGTGGCTCTTCTAGTCCAGCATCCTGTTTGCACAGTGACCAGCCAGTTGCCCATCATGGAAAGCACGCAAGCAGGACCTGAGAGCAAGAGCAGTCTCCCCTCCTGCCATTTCCAGGAACTGGAATTTGGAAGCATACTGCTTCCGACCATGGCAGTATGCCCAGCAACATCTGGAGGGCCTCAGGTTCCCAAAATTATATCTGCTTTACTTCTCTTTTGTCTTCTATCACCCTTGACAAGATGGTTGTGAAACTTAAATCTGTATCTTCAATACATTCTAATGAGCCTACTTCATGTGATGAATGGAATTTATTTCCAAGCCACCTGTCTGGCTGTTAGAAAATGTGAGAAATGTTATTAAAAATGTGCTACTCCTGTGATATTCCGTTGAAATATGGCTTTTTAATTTGAGAACTCTCGGATGCATGCCATCCAGACCCAGTGATTTGCCAGTTTTTATTTTGTCTGTTAAGCCTAGACCTTCATCTTTCATCACCATTATTTGCCTCAGTTCCTCAGAGTCCCTTCCTGCAAAAGTTACATCAGGTTCAAGGATCTGCCCTACATCTTCTACTCTGAAGGCAGATACAAAAAAATCAGCTTCTCTGCAATCTCCATATCCTGCTTTAGCACACCTTTGACTTCCTTGTCATCCAGGGGTCTAATTGCCTCCCTAGATGGTCTCCTGCTTTGAATGTAATTATTTTTTTTTATTGTTGGTTCTTATGTCTTTAGCAATGTGCTCCTCAAATTCCTTTTTAGTGTATCTTATTGTCTTCTTGCATTTCTTTTGCTAGAGTTTGTGTTCCTTTTTTATTTTCTTCATTCGGACAAGACTTCCATTTTCTGAAGGCATCCTTCTTGCCTCTAATAGCTTCTTTGACACTCCGCTTTTACCATGCTGGCTTCCTTTTGGCCCTGGTGGTACCTTTCCTTATCTGCGGTATAAGTTGAGCTTCTAATATTGTGTTTTCAAACAACTCCCAAGCATTTTGGAGTGATTTGACCCTCTGGACTGTGTTTTTCAATTTTCTTTTTACCAGTCCCTTCTTGTTTGTGAAGTTTCCTCTTTTGAAGTCAAAGGTGATTGTGTTGGATTTCCTAGGCAATTGGCCATTTACATGCATGCTTAATTGTATAGCACTATGATCATTGTTCCCGGATGGTTCAACAACACTAACATCTCGCACAAGGTCCTGGGTCCAGGATTAAGTCCAGGGTCACCGCCCCTGTGTTTGGTTCTGTGACCAACTGTTCTAGGGCACACAATCATTTAGGGTATCTAGACCTTTTGCCTCTTTGTCATGATTGGAACACATATGTAGCCAGTCTATGTCAGGGTAGTTGAAGTCACCCATTGCTGCATTTCCTAGTTTCGATGCTTCTTCGATTTCATTTCTCATCTCTAGATCCCCCTGAGCATTTTGATCAGGGGGATGTTGGAACTCCACTGTACTAAGTTACTCTTGGGGTGCAGTATCACCACCCGTGATGATCCTGCGGAGGAGTCTGCCTCTTCAGGGGCTTTTATCCTGCTGGATTCAGTGTCTTCTTTTACATGTAAAGCAATGCCACCTCCAATACGTCCTTTCCTGATGTTTTTATAACAGTGTTCTGATCTATTTATTCACACAGGGCCTGGAGTTTCATGCTCGAACAAGCCTATTCTTCATCTGGCAGTTCAGTGGGAAGCCAAAAGCAGTTAAAGCATTAGCCAGAGTCATTACAGGGGGACATTCTCATTTAAGGGAGGTTCAGCTAGATTGATTTCCACAGAGTCTGGCAGTTGGGAATGTGTTTGGGGAAGCTTCCGTTTGTAACCGTGATGTTTCCTGGGCTCCAGTCACACCTGGGAAAATGCTTATCTTCACTGCTCTGATAGAGGCTGAGAGTAGTTGGGTGTATTTTAAATTCCAAGAGTACAGTAGGGCCCCGCTTTTCAGTGGCCTGCTTTTCAGCATTCCGCTAATAAGGCGGTTTTCAGTTAGAGTAAGGCCCTACTCATACGGTGCTTGTTCTGCTTTTACGGTGTTTTTCGGCATGACGCGCTCAGCAGCTGAGCGTGGGGTGCCATTTTATTGACGGAGTTCCTCTTTTTGGCAATTTTCGCTCTTTAGCAGGGGGCTGGAACGTAACCCTTCATATGAGTGGGGTCCTATTGCTGAAATGGTCACCATCTGGGATAACAATGTGTGATTTCTTTTGCACGGTCTTGGGAAGCTGTACCTTCTTTTGTTTTAGAAAAGCCTTCACCAACCTGATGCCCTCCAGAGGTTTTGGACCACAATTCCCATCAGCCCCAGCCAGATGGGAGCTGTAGTCCAAAACATCTGGAGGGCACCAGGTTCTCAAAGGATGCTTTAGAATATTCTTTTCGTCTTGTGCGTAATCCTAACCTCTAGAAGCTGCAAGCCAGTTGCCTAGTTCCTACATGAAACTGCCTCTGGCGACTTTGTTTCTGTGCATGTTTTAGGCTTCCTGGAAACGTTGCTGAAGTGTCTTTCTCTTGCTGATCTTTGTAGCAACCCTTTCCTCTCTCTCTGCAGCATTTGGATCTTCAGAGATGGTTGATGTTTTTCCCTCTCCCTCCATCACTTCCCTCCCTCTCTGCCCCTCCTCCCCATCTCATGTACATTTTGCACTTGATACAAACTCTTCATCTTGCCTCTAATCCCAAGTGAAAACATTCATTTTTCTCCTGTCTTTATTTCTTCAGTTTCCATGGGTTTTGCTATTATTTATTACCCTCTTATTTAATTCTAAGTATTTTTGATGCAATTTGCATGTGGCATGGAAAACATTAGAAAATGTAATGCTGTGCTGTATTTCATCGAGCTTGCTTGTTTCAACAGCTCGTCTGGAAAAGAAGATTGATTTTGCTCATATTTTTCCCTCCTGGTTTTAGAAATGAAAGCTCCCGCAGTGAAAAGAGAGGGGCCTGCATCTATTCAGGCATATTTCAAATCCCTGCAACATCTCTCTCTCTCTCCCCACGCCTCCGGGCCTTCTTCCCAATTCTCAGAGAGGTGAGACTGGGGAAAATAAACATTTATTTATTTTTTTGTCCGTCCTCAAAGCATAGCTTGGCTGTTACTTGAAGGCAAAGTTGCCCATTTTCCTCTCCTGTCTACTTCTGAGGGCCTCAGGCTTTGACCTGTGTTGCGCTTTGGTGGTCCATCTGCAGCTTTCAGTGAAATAGCCCCATCGCATCAGAAGCTTGTCACTCATACTCTGGGGAGCATTTGCCTTCCCTGTTGTGTGAGGCTTGCTTTCCTTGCCTGTCATCTGGTGGAATCGCTTCTGGGGATCAGATTCCTGTTATGCACCTACTTGGTGCTTCTGCCGTGCAGGACCTGTTGGGAATACAGTGGGTGAGTCTGTGAGTGGCTGTTGCTGGGAGGCTTCATGGCTCTCTTGTTCCTGCCAGACTTCTAGTTACTTAATGATTCCGGTAAACTGTAAGTCCAAACTTGAAGCATCCTCTGGAAGGTCTAAGGTTTGGAATCTTCCACTTCCTATAAGATCAGTGATTATTTATGTAGTGGATTTATAAACTACTTCCCAACAAATGTTTCAGAAGTGGTGTACAACAGAAAATAGGTGCTGTTGTGGACATGCCATTTGGATGCTCTTGCTTCTCCTGGCTTGTATCGGATGGTAAAGCCTCCAAGTGTGTTGTGTCATTTTCCATGTGTTACCGGTTTGTACCAAGCGCAGATGCCGCACGGCCTCCATTGATTTTGTTCAGCCTTGTGTTCAGCTCCTTTCCCTCCGGTGCCGTTGAAACAGTTCTAAAAAAAGCTGGCGTATCTATGTTGAGCAAATTGTTTTAAAATAGCACTTAACGATGTGGATGCACTTGTGTCCTTCATTGCTTCATGCTTGAGGTAATGTTTGGTTGCACCAATCGTGCATATTATATCTTTGTTCCACAGAGTCATGGGGGAAAATGGTGTTTTGTTTGCACCCTCTTGATTGGAGAACAGAATGCTTTGTTTGCACTACTGTCAGTAGTTGGAGATGGCTGTCTGTCTCCAGTAAGTATGTGTACGGGGAGGAGAAATGCATGGTTTAGCTGACATGGCTAGCAGCCAAATTAAATGGAAGCCAACTTGTACTGTGTTCCCAGTTCGAGGCTAGCTAATTCTGGTGCATTGACTTAGAGTTTGCTTCCAGGTGTCATGTGTTTACTCCAGGCGAAGCTTTCAGTCCTGTGCAGAAATGGATTGATGGTTGTGCAGAAGCACTATTTGGATGGCTCCCTAGGCCTTTGATGGTTGTGTGGCTGAGTTCCTTAGAAACTCTGCTCTCCTCTCTCTGAGCCAGCCAGACTAATTGCTTTCCCATTTTGATTGTCCTGGATATCTCTTCTCTAAACATTTAATCTATGCTCTGTTTAATCAAATAGGGGTGCTGCCTCCATGCCAGGTTTGGCTTGGGCAATGCTGGGCACCATGCCTCTTAATTTAGCACCAAACATTTGGTCAGAAGAGGGAGGGAAGGCACTGAATGCAACAGAGTATGCAATTACACTGAGTATAGCACCTGGCAGTTTACAAAAGGCTCAGGAATCCATAAAGTTTTATATGACGTGGCTAAACAGTTGCAGATGGCCTAGACTGATGATTAAATATTGCTGCTGTTTTGCCCAGAAAGGTTTTGCCCATACCCCATGTGTCTGGTTTCTGATTACATCGGGTAATTAGAGGGTTGTAGCCAAGTCCAGCTATTTCCAGGGTTCCTCTTCCAATTCATCTTGGGAGGGGAGAGGGAAAGCAATTGTCATGATTGCCAAAAGCCGATTTGTGCTACTACAGTCAGTTGATTCCCAATTGCCATTTCGGATTTCAGAACAGAATGCCTGTGTGATGCTTGAGGACAAGGATGGATCGTGGGCTCTGTCTGCTGATGCCAGTGCAAAGTGATTGAGATTGCTCTGGTAAGCAACAACCTATAAATCTGTGTGTGGTGATCCCACAGCCATTTCAACAGGACATGGCCTTTTCACAGCCCCCTTACCTTACAGCCTTCCCACATTTCCCACAGTTGATAAGCCATTTCTAGTGGGACTGCTTTCATCCGAGACGAGCCGGTAAATCCTAGCAAAGCTCTGCCCTTGCATACTGTTCCAAGAGAGGCACAGGAGATGTGTTGGCGGAGAGAAGACTGGGTAGTGGGAAGCCATTGCCCAGATGAAGTAAGACATTTGTTTTGCTTGAAATTACAAAGTTTTAAAACATTGTGAGAACCATCTTTTTTAATAATAATAATAATAATAATAATTTAATTTGTGGGTCGCCTATCTGGCCAATGGCCACTCTAGGCGACGTACAATTTAACAATACATTACATCATAATAAAATACATCATAAAATACAATAAAACAATAAAACAATAAAACAGTTCCAGTACAGAGTAGTAGGCTATTCGTCGTAAAAATTTAACCCTCCCCGTAAGTCCCAAAGGCCTGTCTGAAGAGCCAGGTCTTCAAAGCTTGGCGGAATACATTCAGGGAAGGGGCATGCCGAAGGTCATACGGGAGGGAGTTCCAGAGAGTGGGAGCCGCCACTGAAAATGCCCTCTCTCTTGTCCCCGCCAACCGAGCTGTTTTAGTTGGCGGGATTGAGAGAAGCTCCTGTGTGGCTGATCTTGTGGGGCGGCATGGTTGGTGGCGCTGGAGGCGCTCCATCAGATAAACTGGGCCGAGACCGTATAGGGATTTAAAGGTTAATACCAACACCTTGAATTGGGCCCGGAAAATAACTGGGAGCCAGTGTAGGTCGAACAACACTGGGGTGATGTGTTCCCGGCGGCGACAGTTTGTAAGTAGTCGAGCCGCAGCATTTTGTATAAGTTGTAATTTCCGGACCGTTTTCAAGGGTAACCCCACATACAGCGCATTACAGTAATCCAACCGAGAGGTGACCAGGGCATGTACCACCAGTGGGAGCTGATGAGCAGGAAGGTAGGGCTGCAGTCTACGAATGAGGTGTAATTGATACCAAGCTGCCCAGCTCACTGCCGAAATCTGAGCCTCCATGGACAGCTTGGAATCAAGAACAACCCCAAGGCTGCGGACCTGGTCCTTCAGGGGCAATTTCACCTCGTCGAACACCAGGTCAACATCTCCCAGCCTTCCCTTGTCTCCCACGAGTAGCACCTCAGTCTTATCAGGATTCAACTTCAGCCTGTTCCTTCCCATCCATCCACTCACGGATTCCAGGCACTTGGACATGGTCTCCACAGCAGACTCTGGTGAAGATTTAAACGAGAGATAGAGCTGAGTGTCATCCGCATATTGGTGACACTGCAGCCCAAATCTCCTGATGATTGTCCCCAGCGGCTTCATATAGATATTAAATAGCATGGGAGAGAGGATAGAGCCCTGTGGCACACCACAATTGAGAGGCCAAGGTCTGAAACCTCCTCCCCCAATGCTACCTGTTGATGCCTGTCAGAAAGAAAGGAGTGGAACCACTGTAAAACTGTGCCTCCCAATCCCAAACTCTCCAGGCGATCTAACAGGATACCGTGGTCTACGGTATCAAAAGCCTCTGAGAGATCCAGGAGGACAAGGAAGGTGAATTCTCCCCTATCCAGTGCCCTCCTCATATCATCGACCAGAGCGACCAAGGCTGTTTCAGTTCCATGTCCAGTCCTGAAACCCAATTGGTATGGATCCAAATAATCCGTTTCATCCAAGTGTGTTTAAATTCTTTTTTCATGTTGATGAGCTGGCAGGTTTGGAGACCCAGTGGAAACACTGAAAAAAATAAGAGGTGGATATCAGAAAGTTTGGGTGAACTCCAGGGTATGCAGAAGTATAAAAAGGGGGGCGCTAAACAAAACCTCATAGTGAAAACTGAGCATGCACTGTGGTCTCTAGAAGCCACAGAATGTTGAGTGTTGGCTAGAAAATAGACATAGATGATTGGGGATAGGTGTGAATTAACCTGCTTGAGACCCTTACAGCTTACCATCTTCTGCAGGAGGCTCTCCTGAACTGGAGCACTCCTATTAGCCGGTGAGGATTTACTACAACAATTGGCAGCAGGTCTCACTTGTATATCAAGACTGCGTATATCTACTTCATCCCCAAAAAGAGTTATTTAATTTCTTATTGTTCTTGTTCTTAAACACCGACATTTTAAAAGTTTCCATCAACTGGTTAGCCCTGTAAAAAGTAGATAAAATGTAAATGTCCTGCCTTCAAGTCGATTCCGACTTATGGCGACCCTATGAATAGGGTTTTCATGAGGCTGAGAGGCAGTGACTGGCCCAAGGTCACCCAGTGAGCTTCATGGCTATGTGGGGATTTGAACCCTGGTCTCCCAGGTCGTAGTCCAACACCTTAACCACTACACCACACTGGCTCTCAAAAAAAAGTAGATAGTCTGTGTTAAATAACAACTTTGAGGAACATGCAACTGAAGGTTGCCATCACATATGAAGCCCACTGACATGTATCCCTTTCTTCTCATACATTAAGAACAAATTATACTGCCAAGCAGAGCTACGAAGAAATCACATCAAATTTTGAAGCTCTGGGAAGGAAACTGAAGGACTTTGGGGCCCAGATAGTCTTCTGATCCATCCTTCCAGTACTTAGTAGAGAATAGAAAGGGAAAGAAAAATACTCCAGGTGAATGACTGGCTAAGAACGTGGTGCGGATGTGAGAAATTTGGATTCTGGGACCATGGGCTCATGCTTCCTGGAAGATGCATTGCTGGCAAGTGATGGGCTGCACCTCACAAGGACTGGGAAGAATGTGTTTGGTCACAGCATAGAGAACTTCATCAGGAGGGCTTTTAAATTAAATCTTAAGGGGGAGGGAGATGTAAACTTGGAGGTAAAAATTGACGAAGGCTTATACCCAACAACAGGAAGCAAGAGAATAGCTCTAATGTGGCACAGTAATAGTCTTCATAAAAATGTAGGAAGGAAGCCAGGTCGAAAATCACGTGGTCTTTGATGTCTCCATACTAATTCCCAGAGTATGGGAAATAAACAGGAGGAACTTCAAATTCTTAATATAGGAGGATACATATGACTTGATAGGTATAACTGAAACCTGGTGGGCTGACTCTCGTGGCTGGAATGCAGTGACTGAAAGATATAACTTGTTAAAATAAAGAACAGAAGGAATAGAAAGGGAGGCGGAGTTATGCTCTATGTTGAAAATATATATCCCTGCACAGACATACTGGAGGATGAGCTTGGTAGCTCCACCGAGAGTATCTGGATTAAAATAAATCGGGCAAGGAATAAAAAGAACATGGTGGTTGGAGTCTGCTACTGACCACCCAATCAAGGAGAAGACAGGGAAGAAACTTCTGAAAAGCAAATTGCCAGTGTTTTGAGGAGGCATGATGTAGTAGCAATGGGGGACTTCAGTTACCCGGATATCTGTTGGGAGACAAATTCTGCCAAACGCATCCCCTCCAAGAAATTTTTTACTTGTGTTGCTGATAACTTTCCCCTACAGAAAGTGGAGGAAGCAACTAGAGGACTTGATCCTAACCAATGGAGATGACTTAATGGATAAAGTGGCAGTTATGGGAACTCTGGGGGAGAGTGGCTGTGTTATACCTGAGTTCTCGGTTTTAAAGAAAGCAAAAGCTGAGAGTGTAGCCATACACATACTCTGGACTTCAGGATAGCTGATTTTAATAAACTAAGAAGAATTATAAGTAAGGTTCTATGGCAACCAACCCTAATGAGAAAAGGAGTCCAAGATGGGTGGGGATTTCTAAAAAAGGAAATTCTAATGACACTATTGCAAACAATTCCATCAAGGAAAAAAGGGAAAAGACATCAGAAGAAGCCAATGTGGCTTCACAAAACGCTTAGAGATGACCTGAAAACTGAAAAAAGAATACACACAGGAAGTGAAAGGAAGGCCAGGCCACAAAGGAAGAGTACAGGCAGGTAGCACAGAATTGCAGGGATGGTGTCAGGAAGGCTAAACCTGAGAATGAGCTGAGGTTAGCGTGAGATGCCAAAAGCAACAAAAAAGCTTTCTTCCGGTACATCTGTAGTAAGAGACAGAGAAAAGAAATGGTGGCACAGCTACTCAATGAGGATGGCAAAATGATGACAGATGACAAAGAAAAGGCAGAAGTGCTAAATTCCTACTTTGGCCCAGTCTTCTCCCAAAAAAGGGTCTATGACACTCCTGGCAAGTGTGAAGTTAAAGGGGCAGGATTACAGCTTGGGACTGATAGAAAAATTGTCAAGAAACACCTAATAACTTTGAACGAGTTCATATCTCCAGGGCCTAATGAACTGCATCCTAGAGTATTGACTGGCTGAAGAACTCTCAGAATCTGTGTTACCTTTGTGAAGTTGTGTGGGATGGGTGAAGTGCTGGTTGACTGGAGGAGGGTTAGTGCTGTCCCTATCTTCAAAAAGTAGGAACCTGGGAACTACAGACCATTCAGCCTGATATCAATCCCTGTGAAAATTCTGGAGCAGATTATAAAACAGTCAATCTGTAAGCATTTGAAAACAATGCAGTGATTGCTAGAAGCCAACATAGATTTATCAAGAACTAATCCTGCCAGACTAATCTTATCTCATTTTTTGATTGGCTAACTTCCCTGGTTGTCTGTGGGAATGCTGTGGAAATAAAAAAATGAAATGAAATAAAAAAATAAATAAAATAAATATGTCTCGACTTCAGCAAAGCTTTTCACAAAGTGCCCCATGATATTCTGATTAGCAAGCTAGCTAAATGTGGTCTGGATGGATCAACTATCAGGTGGATCCACGGTTGGCTACAGAATTGTACTCAAAGGGTGCTGATCTATGGTTCCTTCTCAAACTGGGGGGAGGTAACAACCGGGGTACCGCAGGGCTCGGTCCTGGGCCCAGTGCTCTTCAACATTTTTATTAATGACTTGGATGAGGAGATTCAGGGAATGCTTATTAGATTTGTAGGTGATACAAAATTGGGAGGGATAGCTAATACTCTAGAGGACAGAAACAAAATTCAAAGTGATCTTGATAGGCTGGAGCAATGGGCTGAAAACATCAGAATGAAATTTAATAGGGATAAGTTCAAAGTTTTACACCTAGGAAAAAGAAACCAAATGTACAGTTATAAAATGGGGGATACTTGGCTCAGCAATACTACATGCGAGAAAGGTCTTGGGATTGTTGTTGATCGCAAGCTGAATATGAACAGTGCGATGTGGCTGCAGAAAAGGCAAATGCTATTTTAGGCTGCATTAAGAGAAGTATAGTTTCCAAATCATGTGAAATAGTTCCCCTGTATGAGGATAGACTGAAAGAATTGGGCATGTTTAGCCTTGAGAAGAGAAGACTGAAGGGAGACACGATAGCACTCTTCAAGTTCTTGAAAAGTTGTCACACAGAGGAGGGCCAGGATCTCTTCTTATCCCAGAGTGCAGGACAAGGAATTATGGGCTCAAGTTAGAGGAAGCCAGATTTCAACTGAACCTCAGGAAAGACTTCCTAACTGTTAGAGCACTATGACAGTGGAACCAATGATCTAGGTGGTGGTGGGCTCTCCAATACTGGAGGCCTTCAAGAGGCAGCTGGACAGCCACCTGTTAGGTTGCTTCAGGTTGGATTCCTGCGTTGAGCAGGGGGTTGGACTCAATGGCCTTATAGGCCCCTTCCAGCACTGTGATTCTATGGTTCTGTGAGACTTTGAGAAAAGGTTCTTCCTCCTGTACTGCAAATGGAGTCTGTAAAAGGGCCATGTGAAGGTTTGTATTTTTGCTGCCAACAGAAATTAGCTGTGTAGAAATAGGAGCGGATGTGTTGGAATGGTTTTCCTCCCCCCCCCACCGCTGTCTCAGCAAAGAAGTAATCCCTGAGCCTACTGAAATTTCCCATCTCTGCATTCAGTTTCCTGTAAAATGGCAGGCTGGGAACTCTTGAAATTCTTCTGTGGTTATTTAATCTGTTTCACGTTCCACACTCTGATGCTTGTTGGCTTCCTCATATCTCCTGAGGCAACCGGAAAAGCTGCCTTGGCAGACTTTGATGTGGAGCATCTTACCTGTGGGAATTCTGGCACTGCTGTACTCCGACTGTGCCTGTCTTCCGTTATTGCTTCAGTATGGCACAGCTGGCCAAGCTGGAACTTCCAAATAATTCTGGGTGCACCAGAGATGGCTGCTAGTGCTTATCTGTAGCTTGTGGGCCAGTCAACAAATTGCCTCCTCTTCCTATTTATTTATTTAAATATTATTGGATATACATCCTGCCCTTCCTCCCAGCGGGAGCCCAGGGCAGCAAACAGAAGCACTAAAAATGTATTTGTTCCTTTGTTACTCCTCTGTTTCGCTTTCCAAAATGGAACAAATGAGAAGATAATGCTGAGCCCCCCAGGTACCACCATTTTTAGCTGAACTTCCTTCTGTAGCTCCAAGGCTGGTAGGTAAGGAAAGTTGGGGTTTGTCTTGATGGCCAGAGGATAGTGGGACATTTGCCATGGCAAATGTGGTGGGTGAAAGTACAGAACCTTCATTACTGTATTAAATGTTTAGATGTGCCAGAGTCAGATCAGTTTTTACCTGCCACCGAAACTCAATGAGAGAGAGCTTGCTTGATCTCAAGGGGCAGAGAATTCCAGAGTTTTAATTCTTTTTTTTAGAGCTAGCTAAGCCAGTGACCATTTTTTAGCAAAAATCCCAAAAGCTTATTATTTCTTGTGTGATAAAGTCCTAGTCTTTTAGCATGTGTTTTTAAATTGTTTTTTTTTAAAAAAGTGTTTTAAATTTGTATATTTGTTTTTAATGTTTTTAATTGTTGTAAACTGCCCAGAGAGCTTCGGCTATGGGGTGGTATACAAATGTAGTAGTAGTAGTAGCAGTAGTAGTAGTAGTCTATCCCTTATCTGCTGCCCATCATATCTGGTGATCTTGAATTGTCATATGAGATAGTAAGATAAAATTATATCCATCCACTTTCTCCACACATCATGTCCAAGAGAGCTGGTGGAACCTGGTGCCCTGGGTTTGAGTGTAGCCTGTGCCATGAACTCCTCGGGGGATCTTAATCAGGTCACTCTGTCTTGGCCCACATTTGCAATAATGGGATAATAAGTCAGTAGTTATACCTGATTACAGGATTGTTAAATGTTTATAATAAAATAACATGCAATGTGCTTTGCTCTAAAATACTAAATACACTCATTTCCTTTTATTTAAATTATTTCTCTTTCGTGCTTTTCAAAATAGTATTTTCAGAGTGGCTTACAATAAAAACATAATACAATAACAATAAAACTCAACAAAAATGAAACAAGACACTGAAATGCACACAGGAGCATTAAAAACTGGAAGAAAATAAATAATTTGTTACCCACCAGGAGAAAGTTTATTTATTATTATTTATTTATTAAATTTGTATCCCGCCCTTCCTCCCAGTAGGAGCCCAAGGCGGCAAACAAAAGCACTAAAAACACTCTAAAACATCTTAAAAACAGACTTTAAAATATATGAAAACAAAACATCCTTAAAAACATGTTAAAACAAGACATCTTTAAAAGCACCTTTTTTAAAAACAGCTTTAAAAAATCTTAAAAAGCAATTCCAACACAGATGCAGACTGGGATAAGGTCTCTACTTAAAAGACTTGTTGAAAGAGGAAGGAAATCCCCCCAATTGTAGTGCCAGGCCACTACCAAGAAGCCCCTGTCACGCACTGATCTGATTGTAACTCCTGATGATGGCCAGAGAGCAGGGCCCCGATGCTGCTCTTGTTAAGTCTGGGCAGACAGTCCATCAGATAACCACACTCCAGGCTGCTTAGTTTTGAAGATTTTCACCAGAACTTTAAATTTAGCCTGGAAACAACTTGGTGATCAGTATAATGGGTATAGGATTTTATGTGCTCTGACCAACGTCTTGGTGGCTGCATTTTGCACCAGCCATCATTTCCAAAGTGCTCCACACAAAGAGCATTGGAATATCTAGTCTGGGTGTAACTGGTACTGGGCAGCTGAGGCCAGATCTGTCTCCTCTTAGATAGGGCCACAGTTGTCAAACTTGCAAAAACTGGTAAAAGCTGTTCCTAGGTACTGATACTACCTGGGCATTCCAGGATAACAACCTGGATCCAGGAGTATCCTCAAACTGTTTCTACTTTGTTCAGAAGAAATGGAGCCCCATCCCAAACAGTTTGCATTCCTTTATCCAGATCAATAGAATTCCCAACCAACAATTTCCCTGTCTGGTCTGGATAATGTAATTCTATACCTTTACCTGTTACCAAAACAATAAAAAATAACATCATTTAATAGTTTTAAATACAATAGGTAGGGGATGGGGTGGGGGGAAAATCAGCACCAGTTAGAACTTATTCAAAAGCAGCATCAGAATTAGCCTGCTGGAAAATTCTGAGTAGTATCAAGTATTACCTTGAATTGTGCTTATGAAACAGTTAGCACGGGCACTGGAGCACGCTGAGGCTTTTGGCTCACATTCTTTCCGCCAGCCTCCCCCCATTAAGGGGAAGGGGCAGGCTCATTCCGTTGAGGCTTAAGGCCGTGAGAATATTAGATTTTTTAAAAAAGGACCATGTGTATGTATTTCTTCTCTCTGCGTTCACCTGTTAGTTGGTATGAAATGTTCCCCTTTGAAATACCTGTGAATTTTCCTCTGCAAGACAGATTAATTTCCTTTAAAAAAAAAAGTGTTTAGTTCTTGCACTACCTGACACTACTTATTCCTTTTGAGATGCACTTAGAGAAAAGCAAGATTGAAAGCAGGCTGGCTTAACACAGGTGTTACAAAAAAGATTAAGAGGTTGTTGGAAAGATATCGCTGGAGATTTCAGGCTTGCTTCCTGAAGTCTTTCTAAATTGACAGCTAATAGGCAGTTCTTCTTGATGTCTCTTTCCAGCTAGATTCAACTGGCGGAGATCCATGCACAAAGGGAGCCCTTTCACTTATAAAGATTCATTTCAAATTTCTTTTAACAAATGATTTCTGAGCTCCACAGTAACAAGGTTGGTTTGCTTCTGCACCATGCAAAACAGGCACCTTTCTTTTTTTTATTAAATGGTCTAAGTTAATTCATTGCCAGATTCTTTTTTTTCCCCTCACCCTACCCACAAACCATTTCCAATTTCACTGAGTTGCTGATGAAGACTGGCAGCTCCTAGAGCTAAGGACTATGTGTTGTTTTGCTGGAAGGAACTGTTTCTAGGGAGGCAGCCTTCTCTCAAATGTGTTGATCTGGGAAGCCAACGTTGTCAACATGCACTCTCCTGGTCACCTATGGCAAGTTGTAGTTACGTTACAGTCGATCAAGAGCTGGCTTCCTTTTTGATCATGAGCCATTGAAATGCTACAGTATGAATGCATATGCTGTGTGTTGCATTCCTTTCCCGTGGATCCCCTCCCCACAATAATTAGGAGGAATTCCTGGGGTTACATGCACAGTAGTCTTATTGGGTGGGGTGATAGAGTCCTGGGTGCAAAATGGCATCCAGGATTATATAAAATATTGATCTATGTTAAAGTAACAAGAAGATGTGCAGTGGTTTCTGTTAGCTTGCCCAGATGCTTAGTGTGAGTGCCTCAGTCGAGGCATGGTAGAGGTTCAGTGGTTCATGTGTCAGATGGTTTGTTTCTCAGATAAGTTGCTGTTCAACTTAGTGGCTGGTCTTGGGAAACGGTTCACTTCCAACCTAATGATTTAAATAAAATAAGAAATGTAAAATCACTTTGCAAACTAAGAAGTGCAACAAAAAGGGTAGGATGGTGGAAGCCAAATCCAATGATTTGCATCCTGCATTGGGACTAACTGAAACCTGAGGTGTGAAGTGCTCCAAGTTCAGTTGCTACTTTTGGCAGGACTAAAACACTGTGTACAGGAGCTTAATTTCAACTAGGAGGGAAGCTTATATATTTCATTGCTTCCCTTGAAACATCTCCAGGTGATTTAATAATAAAAACATCCACAATAAAAGCCATAAGTGAAAACAATTTCCAATCCAATATAGACACAGACTGGGATAAACATTTCCACTTAAAAAAAGGCTTGTTGAAAAAGAATGGTCTTCCATGGGTGCTGAAAAGACAATAGAGATGGTATCTGTCTAATATGTAATGGGAGGGAATTCCAAAGGGTAGATGCCACCATGCTGAAGGTGCAATTCCTACATTATATAAAACTGACCTCCTGATGAGATGCTATCTGCAGGAAGCCCTGCAGAGTGAAGTGACTGATTGGGTATATAAGGGGTGAGACTGTCTTTTACGCATCCTGATCCCAAACCGTATAAGACTTTGTACACCATTGCCAATACCTTGAACTTAGAGATTCTTGTGTAGGTTCTTTCCTTTCCTAAGGTACAGGGTGCCAGGAGCTACCAGGAATCTCTTGTGAAGTCTATGTTCCTGGGTTGAGCTTGGAGCTCACAGACCTGGATTCAAATCGCTGATCATTGGCTTTATTTCTGGGCAAAGCAGAGTTTCTCAGCTTAAATTCTTCACTGTATTGAGGGTGGGCCCAGTTCGTCTTATGTTGCTATTCTGATATATGTGGCAGCCACCAGACAATGCTTCTACATGACTGGAGCTCCACAGGAAAACAATAATGTAAGCAAGCACCAATTTTGTGAGTCACCCAGGTTTCAGGTTACTTACTGTGTCCACTTTAAATAGTTGCTAGTTGCATATGTTAGCATTGCACATTGGAGCCCTCACCAAATTATCGGGGAAATGGTTGAGACAGTCTCTGGTTTCCATACATTTCTAATTAATGAACTTCACGAGGGGTGGGGGAAAGCAAATATGTTCTGTGGGTTTCCAGTAGAACTTCAGCTTGTGATGGTCAGGATAACAATACTCTTCTCAGGGGATCTCTTTTTAAGGACATGAACAGAGCCTAAAAGTCTGCCTAGTCCAGCATCTGGTTTCCAACAGGGACCACCCAGGTGCCTCTGGGAGGTTGTTGAGTCTACAGGCCGAGAACTCTTAGAAATAAGAACCTGGACTTAAGGCTACGGTTGTTAAATGTAGAGGTTCATTTCAGAGTACCTTCCTTGCTCACAGTTACATACAGACTACTGTACTTCCTTCCAGTTGTTGTTATGTGCCTTCAAGTCGATTACGACTTATGGCGACCCTATGAATCTGTGACCTCCAAGAGCATCTGTCATGAGCCACCCTGTTCAGATCTTGTAAGTTCAGGTCTGTGGCTTCCTTTATGGAATCAATCCATCTCTTGTTTGGCCTTCCTCTTTTTCTACTCCCTTCTGTTTTTCCCAGCATTATTATCTTTTCTAATGAATCATGTCTTCTCATGATATGTGGAAAGTATGATAACCTCAGTTTCATCGTTTTAGCTTCTAGTGATAGTTCTGGTCTAATTTGTTCTAACACCCAATTATTTGTCTTTTTCGCAGGCCATGGTATCTGCAAAGCTCTCCCCCAACATCACATTTCAAATGAGTTGATTTTTCTTTTATCCACTTTTTTCACTATTCAACTTTCACATCCATACATAGAGATCGGGAATACCATGGTCTGAATGGTCCTGACTTTAGTGTTCAGTGATACATCTTTGCATTTGAGGACCTTTTCTAGTTCTCTCATAGCTGCCCTCCCCAGTCCTAGCCTTCTTCTGATTTCTTGACTATTGTCTCCATTTTGGTTAATGACTGTGCCAAGGTATTGATAGTCCTTGACATGTTCTATGTCCTCGTTGTCAACTTTAAAGTTACATAAATCTTCTGTTGTCAATCTTTAGTCTTTTTGACGTTGAGCTGTAGTCCTGCTTTTGTGCTTTCCTCTTTAACTTTCATCAGCATTCGTTTCAAATCATTACTGGTTTCTGCTAGTAGTATGGTATCTGCATATCTTAAATTATTGCTATTTCTCCCTCCAATTTTCACACCTCCTTCATCTTGGTCCAATCCCACTTTCCATATGATATGTTCTGCATACAGATTAAACAAGTAGCGTGATAAAATACACCCTGATGGGGAACCAATCGGTTTCTCCATATTCTGTCCTTACAGTAGTCTCTTCTGCAGAGTATAGGTTGCGCATCAGGACAATCAGATGCTGTGGCACTCCCATTTCTTTTAAAGCATTCAATAGTTTTTCATGATCTACACAATCAAAGGCTTTGCTGTAATCTATAAAGCACAGGGTGATTTCCTTCTGAAATTCCTTGGTCCGTTCCACTATCCAACGTATGTTTGCGATGTGATCTCTGGTGCCTCTTCCCTTTCTAAATCCAGCTTGGATGTCTGGCATTTCTCGCTCCATATATGGCAAGAGCCTTTGTTGTAGAATCTTGAGCATTACTTTACTTGCATGGGATATTAAGGCAATAGTTCAATAATTACTGCATTCCCTGGGATCCCCTTTCTTTGGAAGTGGGATGTATATGGAACGCTTCCAGTCTGTGGGCCATTGTTTAGTGTTCCATGTTTGTTGACAAATTTTTTCAAAATCTGGACAGATTCAGTCTCAGAAGTTTGTAGCAACTCTATTGGTATGCCTTCTGTTCCTGGTGATTTGTTTCTTCCAAGTATTTTAAGAGCAGCTTTCACCTCACGTTCTAAAATTTCTGGTTCTTCATCATAGGGTTCCTCCATGAATGAATCTTTCATCCTGTCATCTCTTTTATAGAGTTCTTCAGTGTATTGCTTCCATCTTCCTTTTATTTCATCTCAGTCAGTCAATGTGTTCCCCTGTTGATTATTCAACATCCCTACTCGTGGTTTAAATTTCCCTTTCATTTCTCTAATCGTTTGTAATAGGACTCTTGTTCTACCCTTTTTGTTGTCCTCTTCTATTTCTATACAGTAACTATTGTAATAGTTCTCTTTGTCCCTACGTACTAGTCGATGTATTGTTGCATTTAGGGTTCTAACTGTGTTTCTTTCTCCTTCTCCTTCTCCTTTTGCTTTCCTTCTCTCTTTAACAATTTTAAGAGTTTTGTCAGTCATCCATTGAGGTCTTTCTCTCTTTTGATCTAGAGGTATTGTCTTTTTCCATTCTTTCCTGATAATGTCTCTGACTTTACTCCATAGTTCTTCTGGTTCTCTGCTAAGTTTAAAGCCTCAAATCTGTTCCTTATTTGATCTTTATATTCTTCTGGGATGTTATTTAAATTGTATTTTGGCATTATAATTGGTTTCTTGTTCTTCTTTAGCTTTATTCTGGTTTTTGATATGACCAGTTCATGATCTGTACCGCAGTCTGCTCCTGGTCTTGCTTTTGCAGAAAGTATGGAACTTCTCCATCTTCTGCTACCAATTATATAATCAATTTGATTCCCATATTGACCATTTGGTGATGTCCACATGTACAGTCATCTTTTTGGTTGCTCAAAAAATGTGTTTGCAAGAAACAAATTATCGGCTTCACAGAATTCAATAAGCCTTTCTCCTGCTTCATTTCTATCTCCTAAACCCCATTTCCCCACAATTCCTAGTTCTTCTCTGTTCCCTACTTTTGCATTCCAGTCCCTCATGATTATCAGCACATCTTGTTTTTGTGTGTGATCAATTTCCTCCTGTACTTCTGTGTAAAAGCTCTCCAGTTCTTCTGCATTTGCCGTTGGAGCGTAGACTTGGATGATGGTTATGTTAATAGGTTTCCCGTTTAATCTCAGTAAGTAAGTAAGTAAGTAAGTAAGTAAAATTTAATTTTTGTGTCGCCTATCTGGTCGAAGCCACTCTAGGCGATGTACACATTGAAACTGATAAAATACAATATAAATACAGAATAAAATCCAGTGCAGTCAACCATAACCATTTTAAGTAGCAGGAGTATAGAACAATGTAGGGCAATCAATAAACAATTTAAAACAATCATAGAAAAATTAGCCCACCCCGGGCCTGTCCAAAGAGCCAGGTTTTTAAGGCTTGGCGAAATGTATCCAGGGAAGGGGCATGGCGGAGATCGAACGGGAGGGAGTTCCAGAGAGTGGGGGCCGCCACTGAGAATGCCCTCTCTCTAGTCCCCACCAACCTAGCTGTTTTTGTTGGTGGGACTGAGAGAAGGCCCTTTGTGGCTGATCTAGTCACGCGCTCAGACCTTGCATTGTAGCTCCTAATTGCTCTTGCTACATTCTCACTACTAAAGCAACCCCATTTCTTCATTTCTCATTTCCTGCGTAAAATATTTTGTAGTTGCCTGATTGAAAATGTCTAATTCCTGTCCATTTTAATTCACTCACACCAAGTATTGTAATGTTGATGTGTTCCATTTCTAGCTTGACAATTTCCAGCTTTCCCTGGTTCATACTTCTCACATTCCATGTTCCTATAGTGTGCGTCGTACGACTCCGGACTCTCCTTTCGCATCTGTGCGCATCAGCCTCTGGGCTTCCTTTGGGCTTTGACCCAGCTGCGTCATTAGTCACAGCGCTACTCGTACTTGTCCTTTGTTCTTCCCCAGTAGCTCGGTGAGTGCCTTCTGACCTGGGGGTCTCATCTTCCAGCACTATCTCGTGTTGCATTTTGGATACTCTGTTCATAGGGTTTTCGTGGTCAGAGGTATTCAGAGGTGGTTTACCATTGCCTTCCTCTGAGTTTGGATGCATTTGAGTTTGGTGTCTCAGCTTTGACCATTCCGCCTTGGGTGCCCCTGCTAGGAGTCTAGACTCCTGATGTCATTGCTCTCAGCTTCTTCATCACTCTCAAACCCTCTCACCATGTTAAGGTGTGCATCCTAGAGAGGTATATTTCCAGAATACACTTCAAGTCATATGGTGGACCAGCCTATGCCTGGCCCAGAGCATTCTGGAATCCTGGTTTGGATCAAGGAATAGCTGTGCCACAGATATTACAGAGGCCAGCGGGCAGGACATGAAAATAGTCACCATTGTCTGTTGTGTCTGCTAGCATCTGGCATTCAGAGGTATATTGCCCTTGAATATGGAGGGTTTCTTTTTGTCAGTTTTGGTGACCTGATTAACAATTTCCTTGTTGCAGTATTTATGGACATTTTAATTGACTTCTTGTTGGTACGTCTTTGATCCATGTAGGCTGGGCTTGCCAACCAGGTGCCCATGGGCACCTTGGCAAGCCTAGGCAGAGACCCCAGATTCTGAGCTTTCATTAAAAAAAGTAAGTTTCTAGCCATCCTAGAAAGAAAGTTATGAAGCTAAATGCACACATACTCTTGTAAGCAATTTCTGTGAAATGAGCTAGACTGGCTCCTCCTGCCTGTCAGTGTTTTTAGCAAATGCGTGTTGTCAGAGCTGTGACTGATGAATGAGTTGTTTGGACACCAGGCAATAGAAACCCCTTTAGCTCACGTTATCTGGTTCTGTCTTGTTTTCTAGTAGTCTCTTCTATAGTTGCCCTTTTTTTTTTCCTAACAGCCGGGATGCATTTTTCCTGTTGTGGTTTCATCTGAGATCAGATACACCCTAGATGTTGTTTTCTGTAAATACTGCTGTACAATAAGTGGATGCTAAAGAATTCCTTCTCCAAATGGCAAATGCAAAATGTAAAAACTTTGGAAAGAGGGTTAGGTACATCTGCTGTGCCAGAGCTGATGTCCAGGCACTTGTTAAGAATTCATTGTGCAGTTATAGAATCATAGAAAGGTAGAGTTGGGAGGGGTCTATAAGGCCATCCAGTCCAACCCCCTGCTCAATGCAGGAATCCAAATCAAAGCATTCCTGACAGAGGGCTGTCCAGCTGCCTCTTGAAGGCCTCCAGTGTCAGAGAGCCCACCACCTCTCTAGGTAATCGGTTCCATTTCCAGTTAACTTAGAATACAATATGATATACGTGTCTGCTTCAGAAGAAGGTCTCGGTGTTCATTGGGGCTTACTCCCAGGTAAACAGGTACAGGATTACAGCCTAGGCTTTTTGTTAGGATTGGCATTGGGGCGAAACAGAGTTCCTGTGCCTTTGACAGCAGATCTCCACAGTCAGGACTGACAGGACACAGTGACTTCCCATGATTAACATGAGGCTTTTGGGGGAGGGGCAGGGTTAACAATAATGACTTCATTGCCTCTAATTGTGCGTTTTGCCATGCCCCCTCCCCTTGGCAGCTTTTTTGTGTTATGCCACATGCCGTGACCACTCCCTCAAAATTTGAAATGTGCCCCTGGTCCAGAAAGGTTGGCGATCCCTGCTATAGACCAGCCATCTCTGACTTGGTGCCCTGCAGATGTTTTGGACTACAATTCCCATCAGCCCCAACCAGGATGGGCGTATGTCACTGGGACTGATGGCTGTTGTAATCCAAAACATCTGGAGGGCACCAGGTTGGGGAAGGCTGCTGTAGAGTTCTTGGAATGCCCTCCTCTCCTTTTTTGATCCGAACTTTAGGTTTTTTTTTGTCTAGGAATCCAGTGGCATTTGGGTGCCAGTGGGTTGGCAGCATTAATAATTGCCCTCAAGGTGCTTTGATAATTTATCATAATGACTCTGTTATTGCATATTAGGGAAGATTCCCCCCTCCCTTCCCCAATTGAGGTCGAAGCAGATCATAACGGCTGATAATGACATCGATTGCAGGCTCGGAGGAAATGGAATTGGCTTTGTAGTGGAGTTTTAATTTAGCAGTCGTTCTGGTGATGTAGCTCTTCTATGGTACATTACTTTGTGTCCAACCAAACTGTGTGCTCCCCTAGCCCCTCATTACTGCTGCAGTCTCATTGCTTTTTAATTAAAAAAAAAATGGAGGGAGAAGAATAAGAATCAGGAGCCTAGATTGTACGCTGCCTTGATAGGCAGAGTCAAAAGGAAACACTTGTAACCATTTCAGAAAACTTTTAACTTGCAGTGTCAGGCTGGGTACGATAGGCGTTGCTTCTTCAGGAAGCTGAACCTAGTGGGGCATCCTTCCTACTTAATGAGGATGGAACCACATGTTGCTGTCAGCAAATGTGTTTTTCCAAACTTTTGTTTCCCCAAGTAAAATTCATGCAGGGAAAGGGGGGCATTTGTAGAGGAAACCTGACAGGGGTGTGTGTGTGTGTGTGTCTTAACCTTCACTACATCTTCCTGTTGTTGCTGGTAAATCCCTGCTCCCTCCCCCAAGACCTTTTACTCTCCTGCCAGAGAGAAAACAGGCTAAGAATGGCCAGGTGGCATTTGCAGGGAAGGAAGGAAGGTAAAGCAGTCCCTCCTACCTCCCGATTTGCTCTTGCAACTGTCTCTTTTCCCTTGTCTTCTCATTATGAGGCAAATGCCAGGTCTGCCCTAATGCATGCTTCTATTCTTGGCACTTCTCCTTTTTGCGGATTCTTGGGCATTGCAAACTGAACCACGTCTGTTTTCTTGGAGGCCAAGAGTGTTGCTAATCATGAAGACAATGCTGTGTTGCAAACGGTGCCTCCCTACAGCACTGCCAAACAGCTGTGATTGCTGGACTGAATGTTCTTATCTCTTCTTCTAGTGCTACAACACATGTGCCTTGGTCTGCTCTGGTCCATGCCAGTCCCTATCAGGGACTAGTGCAAGGCAGCTCATTGAGTGGAGAGGATGAAGGTTCACCTCTATGTAGGATCTCTGAGGGGGCGATAAGCTCCCTTGTCTTCACCAGAGCATAGCACAGCCACAGCTATTGGTGATGCCATGCCAGTGTTTCCCCAGACCCCAAGTGGCACAGGGTCAAGCTTCATTGCTGGTTTCTTGAGCTAGATTGCCAGGGCAAGTCAACTTGCCCCACATCCTTTGTGTGAGGCTTCTGATGGAAGGTTCCACCCAAGTGGGTGACAGCTTTGTCTCTCTGCTCCACACCTTCCCTAGGACTTGTATTGTTATGTTTTTTGTTTTTTTAAAAATATTAACATACAATGTACGTATGCATTTACAAAATATATTAATTGGTTCACTGTACTATGTACAACATGCAGAAAAAACTGTTGCCATAATATGTAAATATTGCTGTTAAATATTAAATATAAATGTAAGCAAATGTGTGTGTTTCCTTACAAGAGGGGGAACTCTGATGCTTATTGCCATCCAGGTTATGCTTGGATTTCACAAAGCTTGCAGACATGTCGAGAGCAGCCCTTAAAATAAAGAACCATCTCTTTGGCCTGCAAGGCATGTTGATCTCTAGGATCGTTTGATTTTTCTGTCCCCAGCCAAACAGAGGGACAAAAAGGCCTCGGGAAGATGAGGAAGATGATCTCAAAGTGCGCCACAAGCCAGCCAGCATGCGGGAACGTGGCCGTCACCGGGAAGAGGAGGCACCTGCGGCAGATGAGACGGAGGATGAAAAAAAGAAACTGCTTCATATCATTGAAAAAGGCGATGAGGAAGAGGAGGAGGTACTTTTCTTAAGATGAGGCTGAGATGATGTCTTCTCTCTCCCTCCCTCCCTCCCTCCCTCCCTCGGAAAGTGAAGGCTGGGTCTCAAATATCTGAATTCAGTGTGTGATGGTTTATGCCCATAGCAGCCTGTTTTTCATGATGGCTGTCTTTGGGGGGGGGAATGATTTGTGCTCCTTGCTTTTCAGGCTAATAAATACCTATTTTTTCATGAACTCCAGATTTCCTCCGTGACTGAACAGCATTTTGTGTGTGTGTTGCATCCCTTCCTTCTGGATCCATAAGTGCTTAATTGGGTACTTTCCCCTCTCCTGTGCCCCTCCACAGCACCCGGAAGAAGATATTCCCAATATTTGTATAGCAGTTAACAAGCCAGGGCGACCTGAATGAAGGGCTGCTCTTTCTTTTGAAGTGGGGGAACAGAGTGAGGTTTGGGGAGCAGAATGGCATTTTGGAAGTCTGTTTCGGCGTCAGGGTTGCAAAGGGGGAAAACTGTACAAATGAGACCCAGTAGAATTGTAGAACAGTGGAGTTGGAAGGGGCCTATAAAGCAGTTGAGTCCAACCCCCTGCGTAATGCAGGAATCCAACTTAAAGCAGGTCGCTGTCCAGCTGCCTCTTGAATGCCCCCAGCACTGGAGAGCCCACCACCTTCCTAGGTGATTGGTTCCATTATCGTCCCGCTCTGACAGTTAGAGAAGAGATCCCGGCCCTTCTCTATGTGACAACCTTTCATGTACTTGAAGAGTGCTCTCGTATCTCCCCTCAGTCTTCCCTTCTCCAAGCTAAACATGCCCAGTTCTTTCAGTCTCTCCTCACAGGGCTTTGTTTCCAGTCCCCTGATCATCTTTGTTGCCCTCCTTTGAACCCGTTCCAGTTTGTCTGCATCCTTCTTGAAGTGCGCAGACCAGAACTGGATGCAGTAGTGGATGCAGATGAGGCCTAACCAGTGCAGAGTACATAACCATAAGGTTGTGAGGGGTGGGAGGAAATTTCAACGTTGTCTTGAAAAATGAGTTAAGCTCTGTGTGTGTATTTGACCAGGAGGAACCTCTGGATGAAAGCTCAGTAAAGAAGATGATCCTCACTTTTGAGAAGAGGTCTTATAAGAACCAGGAACTTCGGATCAAGTTCCCCGATAACCCAGAGAAGTAAGTCTTGTAAAGATGTGGCTTTTTGTGTGTCCAGTAAACTCTGGTTGCTAACTTCAGCCTTTTGGGCTCCCTGTTAACAAGGGCAGTCGGGGGGGGGAGGCGGGAGAGAGGGAGGGAGAGAGACTGACTTCAGCTGGTGGATAAAACTTGGTTGGTTTTTAATTCAGAGCAATCTGCTTCAGAGAATGAGAGCCAGGCTCTTGCAGGTATTGATTACGTTCTGCAACTCCTAAATTCAGAAACAGTGCTCTCAGCAATTTCCAGCAGCTTCAGTGGCTTCTGAATTCAAGCATTTAGAGCAAGCCAGTCCATTACGGGTGATGTGATTCTAAAGTCAGGATAGGCCAAGCTTCTGTTTTCACGCATAATCTGGCAAGCTGTTATTCAGGGCAAATCTGTGTACAACAAGGCTCTGCCCTGCTGTTGCTTGATGTCCCAAAGGCAGACCTTTCTAGAGGGATGTGTCCTGTTTTGCATTCTTATCGTGCCAGGTGTAAGTCAGAAACAGTGTTTGAAAGTAGCAGGAGAGGCTTCATTGAAGCTTATCTAGCTGATAACAATAAAGCATTAAAGGGAACCTTAAAAGGCAGGAAGTGGCACGGTTGAATATAGAAGCTGGCTAACGGTTAGCACAAAAAGTTGTGGCTTTATTTTGAAATATTAGTAGTTCTGAGGGGCAGCTCCCCCAGCCTGATCCTCTGAGCGGTCAGTTAACCGCTGTTCATGAAAGGACTCCAGCGGAAGAGCACATCATTGGCTCCTTTGTGCAAGTGCTGTGATCTGGCACAAATCTCAACAGGGATGCAGCAACAGTTTTAGTTCCTCTCACCAGTGTCTATGCATGCTACTAGCGGTGTGCATCAACAATTGGATTTAGATCGGACCTGAAACAGCCCTACTTGGCTTGGGGGGTTGAATCTGCCTTGTTTCTCTCTCCCCTCTCCCTGTTCTCTATTGGGAAATTAAGAAATGGCTATAACGCTGTAACTTTTTTATATAAGTGGATGAAATTTGTGGGCACAGTAGCCCCTCCAGAGTGGATAAAGCCTGCTAAAGTACAGACAAATAAATGTGGGGGGCTTTTGTGCTGTGCACCTCTAAAATGTATTTTTTCCTCTTAAAAGGACCTTTTTGGCTGCAGCTTTTCTTTTTGGCCAGAACTGGATGAAATTTGCAGTCAAGGTGCCTGTTGTGAGGGCATAAGTCCAACCAAATTTCAGAAACATAGGGTAGCCATTACACTTTTGGGGTGGTTTAAAAAGGATTAGCTTAATCTCTCCTAGCCTTTTGCGACAATTAGTCTGAAAGTGGTGAGAGATGCCCCTGGGTAAGAAACCTTCCAAATTGCAGACAGATAGGTTCACGGGCTTTTGTACTAGGCACCTTAAAGTTGATTTTGAAGTGGGAAGAACTGAAAGGGATTCACTTTCTGGATAAAATAATTCCCTCTGATATACCTGTCAGTTACAAAGGAGCTCTCCCTCCCCCTCCTGACACCTTTTGTAAGATTAGAGACATAAAAGTTTCACTCTAGCAAAGCTGCTCCCTCCCCCAAACCACTGGAATTAGAGAATGCTGGTAAAATCATTCCCCTTTACTAGCTATCCCTGTCAGTCTCCTTTGCATCCTCTTCCCATTGTTGTGTTTGCTCTCCTGTCCATCACTCCACCCTTTCGAGTTTAGAGACATTCCTTTCACTTTCAGCAGATGCTTGCCTGCAGCATTTTTTGATGTCTGGGTCACTGAGGTGCCACAAAGTGCTTCATGGGATCCCTACTTCATCTCTGACAAACCCGAAATATCTCAGACATCTGAATCCAATTTCCACTTCTACTTGCTTCGGGGGCAGCAGTGGTTCTCTAGTGCAGTATTGCGGCAACTCTGAGAGCAAGGGGATTCAGTATGCCTGTTTCTCTGTTGTGCCAGTAGTGACTGCTTGGACTTCTAAAGGGCAAGTGGATCTCAACAGAACTCAAAAGTTCTGAAAATGATCTTGCTGACTAATGGCTAAAGCGTCAGGTGGTTCAACGCTTCACAATTGTGGTTGTGCTGTGCTTGGTGGGCTACTCTAATGCAGTTCTCATTTTCTGACCCAACTTGTATGATTAATTAACCCTGCCAAATGGAGGTTAGATGCCTGCAGCTGCCTTTACATGTTTGCAAAATCTGCTTAATGGTATTTCCCCCCCCCCCCACTTTACATTTACAGGAAGATAAACCAACAATGCCAATACTTTTCAAAAAGTCATCCAAAGCATAATCCTGGGACATACTGAGCCCATTTTCTCCTGTCAAACCCTATTGCCTAGAAACATAGACTCATAGAATAGTAGAGTTGGAAGGGGCCTGTAAGGCCATCAAGTCCAACCCCCTGCTCAATGCAGGAATCCAAGTCAAAGCATACCCAACATGTGGCTGTCAAGCTGCCTTTCAGTCATTCATTCATTCATATTCTCTCTCTCTCCCCCCCCCCCAGCTCTGTCCAGTTAACTTGGGATGTTCTGCATCTGTCTTATTCTATCTCTTCTACTCCTGCCATTTCCCTTCTCTCACGTTTGGTGCCATTTCACTTTCAGTCCTCAGGGGCTTCCTGCTGAAACATCTTTGTGCTTGTCTTTGCGTTGCTTCCTTATAACTTAGTCTTCCCTCCCGATCAATTATTCTTTTACTTTCCCTAATGGTGTTTGTGAGTGTTCAAAGACCTCTACATACTCATTATCTTCTTGTAGTCCTTAAAGGTATAGAATCATAGAACAGTAGTAGGGTTGAAAGGGGCCTGTAAGGCCATCCAGTCCAACCCCCTGCTCCATGCAGGAATCCAAATCAAAGCATTCCCGACAGATGGCTGTCCAGCTGCCTCTTGAAGGCCTCCAGTGTCGGAGAGCCCACTGCCTCTCTAGGTCATTGCTTCCATTGTCGTATGGTCTAACAGTTAGGAAGTTTTTCCTGATGTCCAGTCGAAATCTGGCTTCCTGCAACTTGAGCCCATTATTCCGTGTCCTGCACTCCGGGATGATCAAGATGAGATCTCGGCCCTCCTCTGTGTGGCAACCTTTCAAGTACTTGAAGAGTGTTGTCATATCCCCCCTCAGTCTTCTCTTCCCAAGGCTAAACATGCCCAGGTCTTTCAGTCTGTACTTGGTATGCCCGTATTATTATGCCCAAGGTACAGATGGGAGTGTGGGACTGCAAGAGTTTTCCCCCCAAGACCGCCTAGTGACATAGCAGAGACGAGGTTTGAACTTGGGACTCAGTGATGTCTCTTATCCTCTGAGCTGTACCAGCATTTCCTCTCCTTACATGTTTTTCCAACCCGCATCATCATCACTTGAGTCTCCCCAAAGCCTGCTACTCATAACCTCTGTTGAGGTTACCTTTTGCTGCCTGCCTGACAGGTGCAAGCGTGCTTGCTCACCCACACCAGTTTTTTTTGTCATTTCTTGTGATGTACTCAGAATTCCAGGTTGGCTGAACGGCGCTTCTAGCTGTAGCTGACAGTTAGCTCATAAAAGCCCTTGCACGCTGCATCCAGGGAACTTGATGTGCCGTGCTGGACAGGGGTAGGTTTTGCTGCTCTGCTGGAGATCTTTTTGAGTGTCAGTTTTTTGAATATCAAGAGCTGTTTTCTCTCCTTCTGGGCTCTTGCATTGATAGCTCTCCGGTCCTGCAGCTGCCGTCACTGTTCATCAGCTTTGCTGGCTTTTTCTGGCAGCCTGCAGCTTAGCTGGCCACTGCTGGTACTTGCACTTCCTCAGCTTCAGAGCCCAGTGGAAATTCAGACTCTTGTGACCCATCATGATATGTTTATGCCTCTCCGGTGCCCTCTGCAAATGGTTGGTCAGTGGCAGGGTGCAATGCTGAGCTGTTACTCTCTGGCTTCGCTCTCCCTCCCAGCTGGTGAATTGCAAGCAGTTGATCCATACTGGATCCCCCAGGGCACCCGAGTCTTTCTGGAGGGCATGGATTTCTTCAGGTGTGAAGAAAAGCTCCTTAGCAGAAAGCCTTTGGCTGAGCTGATATCGTTCCCTGCAGGTTAATTAAATGAAGTGTAAAAACCCCACAAAAAACCCTGGCTCCCTGGGCAGTGCCCTAATCTGAACAAAGCCCAATATTGTATCTGGTTCAAATTTAGCCTATCCCTGAAGTGTGTCTGTAAGCATTTCTTTTAGACTGGCCTTTTTATTTGGGATAAGTAGTAACAGTAGAAATGCACACTGGTAAGGTTTTTTAAAAAAAACACTAGTTGAATATTTAAAATACTATATAGTAGTATACTTTATTGCAAAGCCGAAGGCCATCGCATAACCAACACACAATCCTTTTTAGAAGGATAAACACCAATAATACATATAAAACTAAAATTCCAATACGATCGATCTAAAATTAGCAAGACAATAAAACTTAATGGCGGGGGACCACACTTGGAATCATTTAAATGCTGAAAGGCCTGGTCTGTGCGAGGATAAAATAGCCACCCGGAGTCCCCTCAACGATCAATAAAATACTATATGGAAAAATGAGCTCTGTTTAACTCTGGACACTAAGCAGGGCAGTTAAATGGTCTCACAACAATGGGAGCCTTAGTCTTTGCTGAGTTGTCTGTGGTGGAAAGCAGTCCTGGAGTTGGGTGGGCAGCCATTTAAAAAAGTCTCTGTACACCACCCTTGCTGTTCTGTGCTGTTGCTTCGTCTTACAGGCAAATCTGGATCATAATGAGGGGCAGGATGAGAGGTGATTTCCCGGGTTCTCCATTATAAATGGAGAAAGGGTGCAGGGCAAACTGGTCTGCTGCAGAAATCAGGTGCTGCACAGGTATAGAACTGGAGTTACCTGGTTTGACAATAGTGTGTGTGAAAAGGATCTTGGGATTGTAGTTGGTCACAAGCTGAACTTCAGCCAGCAGTGTGATATAGCTGCAAAAAAGGTTAACATGATTTTAGGCTGCGTTAGTCGAACCATAGTTTCAGATGATGGGAAACAATTGTTCCACTACATTCTGCATTTACTCATTTATCCAGGTTATACTCCACTCTTCCTCCCAGAGGAGCTCAGGGCAGCAAACACATCAACAAAACCATTTTTTTAAAAAAAGCATTCTAAAACAGTTACGGTAAAAAAAAATTCCTTCATCCAGTGATCCCTGGGTTGCCAAGAAACCTGAGACATCTCCTGCAGTACTGTGCCCAGTTCTGGGCACAACACTATGATGGATGTAGACAAGTTGGAACATGTTCAGAGGAGGTAAACCGAGATGGTCAGTGGTATGGAAAACCACTCCCAGGATAAAAGGCTGAAGGACCCGGGTAGGTTTATCCAGAGGAAGAGATGGCGGGGGAGAGGCCATGAAGGGCAGCTGCACAAAAGGGAGAGGGCCAAGCCTGATCGGAGGGGCTTCAGTGACAATTGCTGGAACTTGAACATCAGGAAGAATGTCTAAATGGCAGCTCTCACTGCCAAGACTGCTCTTGTTCCTTTGAGAAGGGGGGGAGGCTCCACTGCAAGGTCTTATTGCAGAGGCTGGGCAGATTGTGCATTGAGGAAGGGGGTTGATGACCTACAAGGCCCCGCCCAGCTCTGTGATTCTCTGGAGGTCCCCTGCTAGGGATGCACTAGCTCCAGATTTCCTGCCCTGAGCAAAGGGGGGAGGATTGGACTATATGACCTTCAAGGCTCCCCTCCAGCTCTGTGGTTCTGTGAGTTTCACTTTGGTACCTTCAGAAAGGGAGGGGGAGATGCCAAAGCCCACCAGTCTTAGTCTCCTACTCAGGCTTTTTCCCGGAGGGACAGAGAGGTGCTAAAGGGCAGCCCAGTCTGCCTGGCGTCCCTCCCATCCTTGCTATGTAAGGTGAACAGGAAAACAGACATAGGCAGAGACATGCTGGGGGGGGGCTCCTCTTGTTTGTGCACAAACGTCTCTCCTTCTGATCATTGTCAGAACAGCCCAGCAGGTTGGGCCTGATGGCAGAAACAAAAGATCTAGACTGAGCAGTGCAGGCTGTCCGTTCCTAGCCTCGCTGTG